>NW_023276807.1:132867083-133172875 GCF_003668045.3 Cricetulus griseus | reverse complement strand
TGGGTGCTTTGCTTCTCTGATCTTCAGCTTGAGGCTTGATCCTCAATATCAGTCCCTGGGTTTTTATTATTTGTGTTACATGTATCTGTGCCTATTACCTGGAAAATGGTGCATCTTGTACATAAACTTATCTATAGACTCCGACTGGAAAAGACCCATGGTAACCTGTTGGAAAAGCACTGCATGTCAATTCACTTAAGGTGCTTACTGCACTGAGGATGGTTTAGTATTTAATTATCGGCATTCAACATGGCTCCCTGACATTAACTGAGCTTCCAAAATGCTGTGTCATATGAGGTGTCGGTGAGGCAGGACTTGAGGTTCTGTGACTTTACTTGGTGGGTTGTTTTGTTTTGAGAACCAGATCTCACTTAGCCCTGGCTGGCCTTGAACTAGCTACGTAGCTGAGGATAACCTTGATATCCTGGCCTTCCTGTCTCCATCCTCACCCTGTCTACCTTGGAGGTGGACTTGGAGGATCCTGATCTCGAGGTCAGTAATAGCTGTAAACTAAGTTTGAGGCTAACCTGAGCTACATGAGGCCCTGTCTCAAGCACAGCACAATACAAAATAAAAAGAAGAGAAACTCACTTTGGGGTCATGGACTTGTTATCTCTGTAGAAGTAGCCTTGGAATGGTGTGCTGGCTAGTTTTATGTCAACTTGACATAAACTAAACTATCTGAATGGAGAGAACCTCAAATGAGAAAATGCCTCCATAAGTCATGCTGTAGGCAAGCTTGTAGGGTAATTTCTTAAATAGTGGTGGGGGTGGCAGTCAACTGTGGGTGGTTCCATCCCTGGGCTGGTGCCCCTGGGTTCTATAATAAAGCAGGCTGAGCAAGCCATGAAGAACAAGCCAGTAAAAAGCACTCCTCTGTGGCCTCAGATCTTTTCTCTAATGGTTCCTGCCCATTAGAATTCCTGCCTTGGCTTCCCTCAGTGGTCTGTTATCCAGATGTGTAAGTCAAATAAACCCTTTCATCCGTTGCTTTTGGTCATGGTGTCTTATCACAGCAATGGCAAACCCTGACTAAGACAAATGGGAAGAGCCAAGAATCCTACTGTGTGAAAAGAGAATCCTGGGAAGAAGAAGGCCCTGTATTGTAACCCTATCTGCTTCAATAGCCTGAGCTTACTCCCTAGTTCACAGTAGAGGGATCTTGTTTCTGGCAGGGAAACTTCTGACGGCTTCTCCTGTCCTTGCTCCTGTAGGCCCGCCCTTCTTTCTTCTGTTATGCTTCTCAGGTTGGATCTCCCCATTCATTTCCTTAATCACCTTAATCCCACAGTCTGATTGCTCTCATTTGCCTCTGGTTCTAGGGCCAGGTAGTCAAGGTGACCTTTCTATATTGCTTGAGCATATCTTTAACTATAGTGCATTTTGCAGATTATCTTTCAAGGATCTTGATTACAGAGTGTCAAACATGCTGGTGATTTAATGATAGCTTTTAAAGACAAACCATGGGTTATTTTAGAAATACAAAAATGTGTAATTGAGTGTGTTGTAGAGTAGAAGAAATGGATTTGGTTTATTTTTGTTGATTTATTGCTGTGATAAAAAGGGATTCTTAGAGGTTGGCTGCACATAGACATTTCTGGCATTATTCCATTGTTTTTGTTTTTGTTTGTTTGTTTGTTTGTTTGTTGTTTTTTGAGACAGGGTTTCTCTGTGTAGTGCTGGCCATTCTGGAACTCTCTATAGATCAGGCAGGTCTCGAACTCACAGAGATCTGTCTGTCTCTGCCTCCTGAGTACTGGGATTAAAAGTGTGTACCATCACTGCCCAGCTCCATTGTGTTAAAGTAAGGAATCCTGCCAGGCGGTGGTGGCACACGCCTTTAATTCCAGCAGTCAGAGACAGGCCGATTTTTGAGTTTGAGGCCAGCCAGGTTTATAGAGAAGAGTTCCAGGACATCCAGGGCTACACAGAGAAGCAATCTGTATTTGGATCCCTTGAACCCACATAAAAAGCCAAGCATGGTGGCTTGTGCCTCTGACCCCAGCCTTGGAAGGTAAAGGGACAGAGACAGGCAGATTCTTGGCTCACTGGCCAACCAGCCTATCTGAAGTAATAAATTTCAGGTTCAGGGACAGACTCTCAAAAAATAAAAAGGTGGAGAGTGAGGAATGGAACTCAGCATTGACCTCCAGCTTGCACACATGCAAACACAGTCATGTGCACATACTCTTGCCCTCTCAACACACACATTTAAATGAATACACACACACACACACACACACACACACACACACACACACACTGCAAATAAATACAACACATACACACTGAACTGTCAGGTTGATGTTGGGAGAGCAGGGCGCGCCAGCCAGCCACTATCCAGGGCCCTGCTGCCTTCTGAGTTCTGGTTAGCTTATTTTTGAAATGGAGCTTGTTGAGGGTGGGTGGAATTCTGCTGGGGGCTGGGAGGACATAGAAGTCCCAGGCATTGTGGATCTGTACCTCGGGAAGGGGGAGGCAACTGCAGCTCAGAACCTTTACATTTTTGGTCTCCTTGTGTAGCCCATGCTGACTTCTTCCTCAGGCTGCCTGTACTAGGACTAGTCCTGAGCTACATGGCCTGGCTGCATTGCTCTTTATTTTAAATCCTGAGCTACATGACCTGGCTGCATGGCTCTTTATTGTAAACACTGATCGCAGGAAGCTCTGAATGCATTTAGAGGGAATGCAGGCTTCTGCATTCTCCTCCTCTTCTTCCTTCTCCCCCTCCCCCTTTT
Organism: Cricetulus griseus; assembly: GCF_003668045.3. Taxonomy (NCBI): domain Eukaryota; kingdom Metazoa; phylum Chordata; class Mammalia; order Rodentia; family Cricetidae; genus Cricetulus; species Cricetulus griseus. The sequence goes on along the minus strand of NW_023276807.1, from coordinate 133,170,137 downwards.
GGGCAAATGGCCCAAGCTGGCCTTGAACTCACTACCTAGCTGTGTAGGTTCGGTGCTGGGTTAGAACCCAGGACTTTTCCTACTCTGTGGACAGAGCTACATTCTGAGCCCAGTCCTGAATTGTCCATGTAGTGAATCCAGATTGTCTTATGCTGGTGAAACTTGTGTCAGATGCCGACCCTGTTAGGAAATTCCTGGGGATTGTGTAAACTACCAGCGCTTTGGGTGTTTGGACAACAGGAGTTTGGCTGACTCATCATGGTCTTAACTCTCTGTGCCTCTCTGAGAGTCTGCCGGAAAATTAGAGAGAAGGTAATGTTCCCAAAGCAAGCTTGTGGTTGTGAGCTACTGGGTGGGTAATGTTCCCGAAGTAAGTGGGTGGCTGTGAGCGAGTGATTTCACAGGCCTGATTCTCATGGCTGTCCAGTTGCAAGTAATCTGGAGGGGGGAAAGAAAGGTAAGTATCGAAATTTGCTTAAAATCAGAAAGAGCACATGGTTATCTATTTAATTTGTGGTTTGTTGTGTACAGCCGTCAGCTTTGTGCCACCAGACAGAATTGGGAACTGAGGAATCACAAGCAAGCCTTCTTTTTACTCCTGGTAACCGCTGACTTCGCAGAACACAAACCCTTCCTTCAAGCTACCACGTCTTCCTGATTTGGGTGGGGCCCTGAAAGATGGTGGGGTGATAGCTAATGAACCTGAGAATTCTGCTGAGTCAGGACTTTGCCTGTGCTGGTGCTGGTCGCCCATGGTGAACTGCCAAATAGGATTGCCTGGGCACAGCATCTACAATTCAGAGGTGGGAGATATTTGTGTGGCCCCTGGGTAAGTGCTGGCCCAACACTTGACTTTCCTTGTTTTGTTTTTTGATTACTATAATCAAATTTTATGGTACAATTTCTGTTTCCATTTTCCTTTTCCATTTTCTTTCTTCTCTAGTGTCCAAAACATTGTTGCTTTTCCTTTCTGTAGCTGGAATTTCATCCTGTCCAGGCTGGACTTGAACTCCTGATCTTCTTGCCTGTACCTCTCAAATGCCGGGATTATAGGGGTGCATCACCATGCCTGGCAATATAGGTTTCCTGCAACATTTTCATACATACATGTCATTGTACTCTGCTCATATTCTGTCCACAGCCCCTACTCTTTCCCCACATAGTCCTGTGTTTTGCTTGCATGTTATATACATTCTACATATTAGAGAAAATGAAGTATTTGTCTTTGCGTCTGGCTTATTTTAATTAACATCATTAACTCCAGTTCCATCCACTCTTCTGCAAATGACATTTGGTTGTTCTTTCTCCACTGCATCTATGTACATTCTTCTCTTTATCTGTTCATCTGTGGATGGGTATCTAGGCTGATTCCACCCATCATTTGGCTATTGTGTATAGTGGTACAACAAACACAGATGTTCAAGAATCTCTATAGCATGCTGACATAACACTTAGGCTGCAGAGAGGCACCTTTATTTTTTATTTATTTATTTATCCCAAGGTCTGGTGATGTAGCCTGGCCTCCAGCTCTGTACTTTTCCCCACTGAGCCTTCCGCAGATTGTACTGGGCACCACTGCGCCTGCTCAGATATGAACCTCTAAGCTGTTGGAACAGCTCTCTGAAATCCTTTGTTTCTGTGTGAAGCTGGAGACACCAGATCCCTCATACACCTGCTTTCTCATCGTCAGAACAATAGGCCCCCTGGTTCACTACCCAGTCTCTGGTCTCAAAGACTTGCTTGCAAAGGTTACTTGCCTTCCACGATCACTCTGGGATTTGAGAAATATATGAGCTTTTGTTATTAGAAGAAGGACTTGAGGTGGGCCTAAGGAAGGACTTGAGGCTGTTGTTGAAACTAATTTAATTAAAGGATCATTATCTGACCAAGTGAGAGTGTTTCACTTCTCAAATGATTAACTAGTGGTAGGCCCTGCTTTGGGGATGGGGCAGGTAGATACTAAGAAGGGCTAAAAATAAATAAGCATGCTTATGATAATTTCAGTGTAAGAAGAAAAATGTAGAGTGGAAAGGAATGGAATATAGGGCTTATTGACAGGCTCTTGTAATTTTTTTCTAAAAAAGATTAATGTACATGAATGTCCTATCTGCATGTATACCTTTATGTCAGAACAGGACATAAGATCCTGCTATAGGTGGCTGTGAACCACCATATGGCTGCTTATTTATTTATTATTTATTTAATGTACGTGAGTGTTCTATTTGCATTGTTAGACCCCCGAAAACTCAAGTATCCGGGGTCTCAGGCCACGTTCGCGGTCATCCCAATCACCAGGCAGATTCGAGAGCTTGCTGCAAACTGCACGAGGCTTTATTGTAATTTAACAAGCTAACCCCATGTTAGCTCGGGTCTTTCACCCACCCCCCATGGCGGATGGCTAGCAAAAGAGGGCTCCTAGGGTCTCCCGAGAGATCTTATAGGACAGCGTAAGAGGAGTGTCTAGGGGTACGCACAGGCTCACGATTGGTGTGCCTCCAGGCTTGGAGGGCTTGCCCTGTGTTGATTGGTCAACTGGTTGTTATGGCCCATAGGCCCTCCCAGGGTGGTTGCTATGCTCTCTACGTCATTGCTGTGCGGCTGTCCATAAAGCACACCCAGGGTCGTAAAGAATAGCGCCACCAGCTAACTTCTGATTGGTTCCTTGTCACGAGGCATCTGACTTTCTAGTGTCTGGGACAAGGTCATAGAAGCACGTGTTCAGCCGTTATGGCTGCCAAAAGGGAAGCTGGTCCCTTCAGCATGTATACCTTTATGCCAGAATAGGCTGTGAACCACCATATGGTTGCTGGAATTGAACTCAAGACCTCTGGAAGAGCAGTCAGTGATCTTAACCATTGGGGACAGGCTTTTTTTTTTTCAGATTTTTTTTTATTTGAATTAGAAACAAGATTGTTTTACATAACAATCCCAGTTCCCTTCTCCCTTCCGTCCTCCCCTATCACCCCACCCCCAACTAAAACCCTATCACATATCTTTTCTTCTATTCTTCCCCTGACTCAACCTTTCTGCTCCCTCATGACCTCTGCATCCTTCCTCTTCTTCCTTTCTCATTCTCCTAGCTCCCTCCCCCCTCTTCCGGTGCTCTCAATTTGCTCAGGGGATCTTGACCCTTTCCCCTTCTCCAGGGTACCAAGTATGTCTCTCTTAGGGTTCTCCTTGTTTACTTGCTTCTCTGGCAGTGTGGGTTGTAGGCTGGTAATCCTTTACTCTAGGGGACAGGCTCTTTTAAAAGAGTAGAGCCAGCACGGTGGCTCACACTTCCATGTGTGAGTACCAACAGGCTTGTGGCAGTCGGTGGACAGCACTCAGGAGCTCTCCTTCCACCATGGGCCATGTACAGCAAACACTTCTACCCTCAGCCATCTCACCTGTCCCTCCCTCATGAAATCAGTCTCCCACTCAGAATCCTCTGCTTCAGTCCCTCTACCCCCACCCCCACCCCATTGCTGGGATTGCAGTGAGTAATTTATAAAACAGTTATTAAGGGCTTAGAGAGATGAAGACCTCTGGCTGCTCCTCCAGAGGATCTGGGTTCAGTTCTCAGGGAATCTGACCTCCTGTCTGGCTGCCCTGGAATGTGGTGAACATACATATATGCAGGCAAAGAACCTGTACTCATAAAAATAAAACTTAACAAAAATCTTTTGTAAAATGTTCAGCTGGGCATGGTGGGTCACACCCGTTTTCTTGGTACTTGGAAGGTAGAGACAGGGAGGGGTTCAAGGCAAGCTTCAGCCACAGAGTTAATTCAAGGACAGCCTAGGCTACATACATGAGACCTTTTATTTGACTTGGGGAATATCTTTTGTTTCATTTATTTTTTGTGGAGTTTGTTTAGGGTGCATTTTCCAGACAGATGAGCAATTTGGCCCTCCCTCCTTCTTTTCCGAGCACTCCCGCCCCCATTTGTGTGCATATTTGTTTTGTTTTAGGAGTCTGGGGTCTCCTGTAGCCCAGATTGGTCTCAAATTCTGTAGCTGAGGATAAACTTGAACTCTTGATTTATTTCCACCATGTAAATGCTGGGGTTAGAGACCTGCGGCACTAACAGGGATTCCATCTTTTTCTTCTTAAACAAGGGCCAAGTATATCTTGACACCTGGATCCCCCATGTCAGTGTTATTTCAAAAACAAAGTTGAGTACTGTTTGGTTCCTTTTATTTTCTTGGTGCAGAGATACGCTGGGACTCCTGAGTCACACTCACAAATGGCAGAATGGGAACTTGTAATTCTACTTTCTTGGCACTGACTCATGTGAGATCTGTGCTTGCTTCTGATAGACTGTCTGGTTCCACCTTGCTGAAGTGGAAATAGCTATTCAAATATTCAAAATTCAATAGCAGTTAACATTGAGATTAAATTAAATTGTTTATTCAATTTGTAGCCTCAAACCATATTATTTTGTGACAACCCAATTTTCATAGTGACTTAGAACTGTGCCCCTAGCCTACAATAGTGTGTGTCCTTCTAACATGGAAGCACGTGGCATACCACCCTCAGGTGTCCTGATGGGCATTTGGTGCACAGGCTGGACTTGCTGCCTGCTGTTGTGTCCAGGAACCACAAGAGGGCAGCTTGCTCAGAGAAGCCAGGTAGGAAAGTACTGTTCTTCGGAGGGGGGAGACTTTGGACTTTTTCAAAACGGTTCTGCATCAGGAAGCCTTTTTACATCCCAAACCACACAAAGAGAGGAAGTGCTCAGGACAAGTTCAAGAAGAGTTCTTCCCCACACATACTTCCCCCTTTCTTTGGAATATAAATATCCATTTCCTCAGGTGGCATTCTCTCCTCCATCTTTCTTACCTTCAGTCTTTATTGCGGTATCATTTATACTTTTCAGTATACTTTTCAGTGTGTGTGTTCTCTGAGTGTTTGTACCTGAAAGCTAGGTGTCTTACTCTTACTGCCCACCTCATTTTTGGAGACTATTACTGCATATAGCACATTTTTGAGGACTTGCACTGTAAACAGCACAGCACTCTATTGGCTAGTCTGGCTGACCAGAAACTCCAGGGATCAGTCTTTCTCTGCCCATCCTCCACCCTCCCTTTTACCCCCCTCCCCCAAGTTTAAGGTTACTAGTATGTGTGTTTTTGTTGTTGTTTGTTTGTTTGTTTGTTTGTTTTATATAGGTTCTGGGAGTTGAAACTGTCACCTTGTAGCTTCTGCTTTGCTTGGAGCTCTTTGTAGCCCAGGGTGGTCACAAATTTGCTGTCTTCTTCCTGACTCAGCCTTCCAATGCTTGGCCTTCCATGCTTGGATTCTCTTCTGTCTGAAAATTCTACATTCATTCACAAATATTATTTTTCTACACATGATCTTGCCCAAATGCTGAGAAGGTATTTATTATGGTCCTTTCTTGAAGGCTGTGTCAGAGCCTGGGAGAGAGCCAAGGAAATCAAACCCGTGGTATCCCTAGACAACATGTAGGCTTTTAACCCTTTGTTACCTTGTTTTAGTCTGGCTTGTGTTCGCTGAGAAGAACAACCTGTAGTTACACAATCATTAGCTTCTCATTTGTTTTTTCATGTTTATTTCTGCTTTAATTAGCATCCATTGTACTTACTTACCTACTTAGACTAATTAACTCAAGGAATCCTTCCTATTAGAGAAGTGCTGTTCTTAGTCCTGCAAACTGACAGATATGTGAGGAGAGTGGCTACAGTGACACTTGGGTGATAGGAGGGAAAGGACATTTGTTTTCTGATGGCTAAAATGTTGTTTTTTTTTTTTTTAAAGTAATACATTTTCTCACATGGGTAGATGACTAAAATCCTAGCACCAAAGAGGTGGGGGCAGAGAGAACAGGAGTTCAAGGTCAGCCTCAACTATATAACTCTATGCTGGCTTGGGCTAATAATAATCATAGTAGTTTCCATGTTTGTTTCCTTGTCTGTGTTCCTCCTTCCATTTCTTCCTCTTTTTCTTTCTCCCCTCCTCTAAACGCCAATACTCCCATCCATGTCTGTATGTGACCCCCTCCGGCAGTGTCTGCATTGCCTTGGTTGAACACACTGACCTTTCCAGTTCCACATCCCAGGCATCCTTGCACCCACGTCCCTCAGCCCTCCTCCACATTGTGGTCAGGGTGCTCCTCCATGCGATTCCAGAACGTCTTCCTTCCTGGTCAGAAGTCCTCAGTGGCTCCCTGTGTCATCAGATAGGAACTCTGGTTCCCCTACTCATTTCAGCCTCAGGTCCTTCCCACTGTCCACCTCACTCGCCCTACTGAATACTATTCTCCTTCTGTCTTGTCCTCCGCCAGGAACTCTGGAAAATGTCCTCTTTACACCCTTCATCGCTGTCCGTTGGACACATCTGCTCATCCTTTAGGACTTGACTCTCATCTTCCTTGATTAGTCTGATAGAGAAATTCCTGCCTTCCTGCTTTCCATTGCTCCTTGCACACATACCAGTTGGCACCCCAGAGTTTTTATAATCATCTCCCTGCAAGTCTTTGTCATACTAATAATCTGCTCCCACCCACAGAACAGTGGCTTTGTCTTTCCAACTCAATTTTGCTAGCCTAGGACCTGGATTGTAAGTGCCATGGTGGCAGAAAATGTATCCATTTGATCCAGAGTTGCCATTCCGTGCAATTGGCAAAAGGGCCTGGTGTATGACACCTTTTCATTTAATATGTGTTGAAAGCATGAATGGTGGATTTTTTTTTTTTTTAATGTCCTGCAATGGTTTATTTAGCCCACGGATTGTAAATTGAAGAGCCATCACTGTTATCAAGTCAAGGTCATATTTTATGTGGCGTTATGGTACCATAGAGTTCTAAATTTAATAGTTGTAGATAGAGTGTGTGCTCTTCCACTTCCTGCTGTCCACTCCAGTCCTTTAATTATCATGTACTTAGCTCCCTCTGCTCATCATTGGTCTGCTGATCCTGAGACATGGTGCTGGGTGTGGGAGGTTGGCGTTGATGGTTCCTTTGGGGTGTCAGAGCAGCTTCTACTCTGTTGTAGAGGCGGCAGTTGATGTCCCTATAGTTGTAGAAGCTCCAGCTTCAAGATCAGAGTGTCCACAAACTGGGGTCTCCCGAGGCCTCTCTTCAGCTTGCAGATGGCTACTTTCTTTAATATTTTTAAACACTTTAATTTGTTGTTGGGTGGAGGTCAGAAGACAACTTGTGGGAATCAGTTCTTTCCGGCCACCATGTGGGTCCCAGGGATCAAACTCAATTCTGGTGGCAAGGCCTTTACTTGATGAACCATCTTGATGGTCCAAGATGGCTGTCTTCTTGCTGTGTCATCTCATGGTCTTTGTCCTAATAGCCTCTTCTTCTAAGGACTCCAAACACATCAGGACCCATCCATGATCTCATTTATGTAGGATTTGATCTCTAAATACAGTCCCCTTCTGAGCCACTGAGGGCTGGGGCTTCAGCCAATGAAGGTAGCAGGACTGTATTCTGTATGAGACAGAGGTGGGGCTTCAGGCAATGAGGTAACAGGACTGTGTATCCTGTAAAGGGGGGCGGGGCGTGTACTCCTCTTCTGTGGTTGCTTCCTTGTAGCCAATTCCTGTTTTATAGCATGTCAATAAAGAGGAGCCCAGAAACCTTCAGGGCGATCACAGTGTCTTCCATTCAAATCATCTCTACTTCAAGTGTTTTGATCCTGGGACCACAAGCATATATCTCAAGAAGCTAGTGTTTCAAAATGCCCAGTAGAACTTTGGTGTTTTTCTATCTAGAAATCTGTCCTCTTTCATTTGATCTTTTGGGAAGCTGACCTGTGGGCTGCACATTTCCTTTGTCGAGGTTTTGGTGGACTAGGAGATAAAAGTCTGGTAATGGCATAGCACTACCTCCATTTGCTATAAGCAAACAGTCGGGTTCTTTATTACCCTTGAAATGGGCACTCGTGACACAGGTTGGACTCAGAGAAGCGAGGCAATGCCAAGTATCTGTGGGTCAAAGTTCCTTCAAGCACCGTATGTTAATCAAAAGTTCAAGCTTAGTTAGCCAGGCCACTGGGTTGGGGAGAACTTTGGAATAAATGACTACTGAGTTGGATTTAGGAGTTACCACACTTCATAATTCTTTTCTAAGAGGCAGGCTGCAAGAGTGAGGCTTATGTCACAGTTTGATTCATTCTCTGTGGAGTAGTATAAAATAAAATCTGCTGTACAGAACCTGGCTACTACCAAGTGTTTTAGTAGCCATAAAAATGCTGAAAAGTTACAGAGACCTATCTGTGTGAGCAGAAAAGCCAGCTGTAAAGGACTCCCGAAGTTGAAGAAAAATATAGAGCCCTTATTACTTAAATCCATCATGGTGTCTCTCACAGCACTTGAGAGCCGAGAGCTGGAGGCAGGAGTTCAAAGGCCAGCCTCACCACATATATGTTAGAGGCCATCCTGGGCTACATGAGACCCAGTCACAAAGGAAAGCAAGATAAAATAAATGCCTAAGATCACCCAGCCTCAGGCAGTATAACTGAGTTTGTCACCTTGTTAAATCTGTAGGGTTTTCCCTTCCATTCGTCCTCTCCTAGTCAGAGTGAGACATTCTCCCCTTCCAATGTCATATAGCTAATATGAGTAGCAATGTAAAGCCATCAAAAGGATCTTCTTTTTTCTTGGGGGAAATTTCTCATCATGCTTGGTTATATTCCCTTGTGTGAATGAAAACAACACATTTTTCTTCTCATCTCTCCTCTACCATTCTTATCAGTAAGTCCTTAAAAGACAAACTTCTATTTCATTTATTTATTTTGTTTGTATATGTGTGGGGGCGGATGGGGCTAGGGAGAGTGTATGCACCACAGCATTCATGTGGAGGCCAGAAGACAGCTTGTAGGTGTCAGTTCTCTCCATCCACCACATCAGGACTGATGGCAAGCGCCTGCACTCACTGACTGAGCCATCTTGCTGGCCCCCATCAGTGGTTCTTAATAGTAGACTCCTCATTAGCATTTTGGGGTTACTAATGCCATCTTTTCCATTTCACAGCTCAGGTGATAAAGAAATTAGAAGGACGCTGTGCCCTTGGTCACTCAGCCTCACTCAGCCATTCCTCCAGCTCACGGAAGTTTGGTAAGTTAAGGTGGCTTCATCTTGACCTAAGAAGCCTGCAAATGGGATGTATTTCATGGAGACAGATTCTGGCAGTCCTTAAATACCCCCGCATGAAATGTTCACAGAGTGCAGTACACTTCCTTCTGGGGCTAGGGGACGGGGTACTGAAATTTCAAGAGGAGATGATAATGTGCTGACTGAATTAATGGGAACCTTGTGCTTACCAAGTGAAAATTTTAGGCTCCTAGTACTAGAAGAGAAACCTGTGCTATAGGTGTAGAAAATGGCAGCTGAATTGTGATGTAGGATAAGCAGGCCCTTCCAGATCACATGGCCTCACACACAGGTACACACAGGTACCTACCTATGCACCCACACAATGAGTCCACAAAACCATGTACATATATGGCTGCAGACCACACACACACACACACACACACACAGACACACACAATCACTCACTCACACATACACACACACACAGAAAGGAAACAAATGATGCTCTGATGTTGTCTATAGCCAGAGGTTGACTGTCAGGAAAGATCTAAGATCTAAGTAGGTGACATTTCAACAGACTCAGAAGCAAAAGAATGGCTTAGTAGGGAGAGAGGGCCTGGGGACAGATGGCACTGACTAGGGACAGTCATGTGAGGGTTCCAGCATAATCCACGAGTGCCGGTAACAAGGATTAGCACAAACCTGAAGGATTCAGGTGGAGAAGAATGGCTTCAGGTGTAGAGCAAGGGCTTGGTTAAAATTCTGGAAGAATCTCTGACGTCCTTGAAAAGGCAGATTTCAAGCCAAGAGTCAGATGTTGTGGCTGCTATGTTTGGGGTTCAGACAGAACTCTTTCCATGTTGGTCAGCATTATTCCTGGAGCTGGGTTCCAAATCTGGTTTTCCTGTGAATCCTCTGGATCCCTCACCCTCATCTCTCACAACAATGACCAGCTTCTGGTGAGAGGCCTACCTCTCACCATATGCTCCTTTTTCTGTTTTACTCCATTTTAATGGAGTCAGGCAAAGGTGATTATTAGTTTCCATTGTTTATCCCCCACGAAAGGCTAAACATAAGAAAAGTAAATGGTGTGGGTGGAGCACCCACCCTCAGCTCCTTGACTGCCTTTTGGGCTTGTTTTCCACCTTAGTTTTCTATGCTGATAACCTCGATCAAAAGTACTGTTGAAGTCAATGTTGTGGCAAATATCTGTAATCTCAGATCTTCAGAGAGGCAGGAGTTCAAGGCCATCCTCAGTTATATAACCAGTATGAGCTGTGTGAAACCCTGTCTCAAAAAAACATCTATCTATCTACCATCTATCTAATCTATCTATCTATCTATCTATCTATCTATCTATCTATCTATTATCCCTCTCTCTCTGAATTGGTTGGTCATCTGGAGCTTGACAGTTTCTAAGTCAGTGATGAACTGAGGGTTCATTTTCTCTTAGGAACCAATCAAAGCTAGATCTTTTCAATATGTTTATAATCTCCCTTTATCACCTTTCTCTGAAAATTTTGCTTTAGTCTGAGATCAGAGTCATCAGTTTCCAAGCAGAAGAAAACATGAACTTTTTGTTTCTTCTTTTGCTATAACTTAAAAAAATTGTGTGTGTGTGTGTGTGTGTGTGTGTGTGTGTGTGTGTGAGCGTGCACACAAGCACACCCACTGTCTGATGCAGAGGAGTCAGAGTTCCTAATGGGAACTTCAAATTAGTCGAACATCTTTGAGTTCTGACCCTTTCTGACTAAATGTCCTTTAGACTCCATTCCAACAGAATTCATGGGTTAGGAGGTAGGTAAACTAGTTAAAGTCAGAGGAAAACTTTTGGGAGTGGTTCTCTTCTACCATTTGGGTCCCAGGGATTGAACTCAGGTCCTCTGGTTTTGTGACAAGCACTCTTAGCTGCTGAGTCATCTCACCAGGCCAAACAGGATTTTTGTTTCGGTGGTGGTGGTTTTTAAGTGGCTGGTCATATTCCTGAAGTAAAGCTCAATGAAATGATGAAGTTCTCAGGAACAGCTTTCCATACAACCCTAAACTTCATTGGAGACCGAGTCTTCCGAGAACAATCCTGTTTTCATTTCAAGAAGGCACCCGCAGGTGAGGGCCTTCGAGTTGCACAATTCCTATACCAGGGAAACTTGGTAAAGAGCAAACATACCCAAAGGTTGGACAGACTGTCCTTTGTTTAGTCATGCACTGGTAGGGGCCTGTCACAAAATGTCCCTGGGTTGCTCAGAACAATCTCAGAAAAGAGTTTCTAGAAGCAACTTCTATTTTAACAAAATAGTTGTTAGCTTAACACACAGTAGTAGTATTTACTATATACAGTGTAACATTAGTACAAAGAAAGGGGTGGGGGTGGAGACTCAATTCAACTTGAAACCTGCCCAGGGCCACCGTAGGAAAAATTTTGGGGACTGTACATGAGTGCAAAAATTATCCCAGCACAACGAGGTCTCAGCAGCAGAGTCCAAGACAAAACCACAAGTTAATAGGAAATACTAACATTAATATTAACAGCGCCCCAAAGCAAATACTCAGAACATTCACAGTTCATTTCTTTGAGTGAGGATGTAGCTCCATTAGTTAAGTGTTTGCATGGCACTTACAAAGCCCTGTGCCCCATCCCAGCATCTCATAAAGCTGCATGTGGCGGTACATTATAATCCCAGCACTTGGAAGGTGGAAGCCAGAGAATCAGAAGTACAATGTCATCCTCAGCTAGCCTGGGATATGGGGACCCTGTTTTTTTAAAAAAAGTGACCCACAAAAGTTTCATAACTTCCACAATTCCTTTAGCCACCTCTTCTCTGATGAGTTGCTAGTCACCAGGTGACGTACCTCATTTTCAAAATGAAAATGGTAGAAAGGTAAAGAGGAGAGCCATGGCTTACCCAGTCATGTGGCAGACAAGTGGATGGCCTACAAGGGAGAGGTCCTTCTACAAGGAAGGGGTTTATTCCACTCTGCACAGGGAAAGGAAAACGGGACACACACAAAAATGTGTGTCCCTTGGCAGAGTAGCAGGTCCGTGGTGGCTCCATGCTTCGTAGATGCACATTTAATGGTTTGGAAAATAGAAAAACAACTCCCAAGTTCTGAGGCCAAATTATTTGGTTAAGGTCAGCAGCAACCCTTTAGGCACATTTCATGGATAACATTCAAATGTCAGCTGGGGGTTTGGGAACATGGCTAAGTCATAGAGAACTTGCCTAGTAGGTGGCAGGCTCTGGGTTCAATTCCCACTACCTGGGCATGATGACACATACCTGTAATGCCAGTACTGGGGAGCTGGAGACAGGAGGAGGGAGTAGGAACTCAAGGTCTGCTTGAGCTGTGCAGTAGGACCCTATCTCGGCATAACAAAATAAACACCAGGTTTACTAGTGTATAACTGGAACTCCAACACTCTGATCATAGAAGTAGGTGAATCAGGAGTTCATGGCCAGCCTTGGCTACATAGGATTTTTTAAAAATATTTTATTTATTATGTATACAACATTCTGCTTCCATGTATATCTGCACACCAGATCTCATGACGAATGGTTGTGAGCCACCATGTGGTTGCTGGGAATTGAACTCAGGGCCTCTGGAAGAGCAGTCAGTGCTCTTAACCTCTGAGCCATCTCTCCAGCCCCCAGCTACATAGGATTTTTAAGACCAGCCTGGGCTATGTGAGACCCTATTTTAACCCCCATGACCCCTTCAAACAATGTTTTTGAGTGGTGAATTCCAGGGACATACTCAAAACATAGCATGTGTCAAGGGCAGCTGGAGGCTAGAAAGTGCACTTTTTTACCACTCTCCAGCCAATCTGCAGGTACTCTCTAGCCCACATCAGTGGGGATGACAAACTGTTGCATGTGACAGTTTGTCTAGACCCTGAAATGCAAATCAGGTATGGAGCTCAGCAGGCAAAATGTGTAGAGTCCGTGAGGTTTATCTTGGTCATCAGAGAGCTGCCTAGAACCATAAACCAGGGTGACAGAAGGTAGAGTTGACTCAGATCTGGATTGTCCCTGCCCCTCTGTTCCATGGGCATCTTCCTGTGCCTCAGACTTCAAACACAAGCATGCACACACAGGCAGAATGCTCATACACATAAAACAAAGCTGAGAAGAGAGTTGACTTGCCTTTGTTAGAGAAAATCTTTCTCAAGTGAAAGAGGGGGTGCCTCACTCTGTTTGCTATTGTCTGCATTATATTCTAGTGGTTGGTCCTTGGCTGCTGGCAAATCCATTTTTTTTGGATTTTGCTGATCATGTAACAGTGGCATGCATATCCTTCCTTCCCCTCTTACTGGGTCATTAAAAAGCAAAACAAACAAAAACCAAGCCTTGACCCTCCCCGCCCCCCTTTTCCTCTTTGAAGCCCATGCTTATTAAGTATGCCCAGAGGCCGGCATCAAGATGATGTTAAAAAAAAAAAAAAAAAGCAGGACTTTGGTTTATAACAAGGCTTGTGTTGGTCCATACCAACCAATCCCCAACGTGCTCCCAAGGCTGATTCTAGGCCCAACTTAGATTCCTAGTGGCTTCCTAGTGAGGAGTAGCATCATTGCACTGCTCTCCATTGTAGGACTCCTAGCCCAGAACAAGATCATCATCATGCACAGGGTAGCATTGGGAAAGTCTGCCCTGAGCCCTCTTGGGCTTCCCTGTTGCTCCTAGCAGAAAGCACAGCAAAATTTGAAATTTAAGATGCAAATAACTCGGAAAAGCCAACCGTTTTGGGGAACCTGCATTATTCAAAAGACAGTGAAGGAAGCCTAATGGCTCCACTCTGAGATTTTGGAGTCTGAGCTAGCAGCTCCAAGCTTTCCTTTCCAAGTCAGTGGCTTCACTTGGATTCTTTGGGGTTTAGTTTTCTCATTTGGATGAGGAAATCAGAGGTACAAGTGAAGTTGGCACAGAAGAGTTAGCAGAAGACGGCATTTGTCTAGTATTTACTGCTAGGCATAGTGGGTCATTCCTGTAATCCCAGCACTCAGGAGCCTGAGGCAGGGAGATCACCAGGAGTTCCAGGCCAGCCTGAGCTACAGAGTGAAGCTGAGCCCCCAAAAGCAAACAACAAAACTCAGCCTAACCCAAACTAAAAATAAATTATAAGTAAATGAAAATGAACTATACCAAATGGTCAGCCCTGAAAACCTATACATGTTGTATTTATATTGTCTATTTAGGAATATATGTATTAGTGTTTAGCATATGTTTGAGAGGTATAGTTTAAGACGGCACTTCTCAAAGTTTTTGTCTTTACACATCCCCCGCCCACCCCTGCCCCAGACAGGGTTTCTCTGTGGCTTTGGAGGCTGTCCTAGAACTAGCTCTTGTAGATCAGGCTGGTCATAGAGATCCGCCTGCCTCTGCCTCCCGAATGCTGGGATTAAAGACGTAGGACACACTGCCCGGCTGTCTTTACACATCTTAAAAATGGATAAAATGTAGTAGGATGCTCAGTTCCATAGAAAGCTCACAGAAGTAGAAAATTTGTAGTATAAGCATGTTCCAAATATTGTACTGCATGTATTATACTAAAACAACATTTTTATTTGCTAAATCTGCTAACTCCATGTCCTTAAAAATGATGGGAATCAAACATGCTTGTTGTTGCTTGCTTTTGAGAGGGTGTTTTGCTGTATAACCCAAACTTTTCAGAAACCTGTGAAGATTTTTTGTTTTTGCTATATTAGGATTCAGTACTAGGCAGGTACTCAACCGCTGAGCTATAGCCCAAGCCCTCATTCAACAGTTTTTGGGTTTTTTTCTCTTTAAAAGACTCAGTTTTACTTATGTCTCTGTGTGTATCTAGGGGCTAGGCAAGTATGTGCCCATGAATGCAAGTGTCTGTAGCCTCTGGAAGAGGCTGAGCCGGAGTTACAGGGTCTTGAGAACTCTGCTCATGTGGAAGAGCAGTTGTACTGCTCTGAACCATTTCTCCAGCCTCTTTTAACTTATAAAGGAAAAAAAGGAATCATTCTTACTAAGTTGCTGGCTTTGAAGTCCCTGTAGCCCAGACTGGCCTTGACTCTTTCCTGAGTAGTCAGGATTGTAGACCTAATTTAGGAGCCCCCTTTGTGAGGTGTGTGTGTGTGTGTGTGTGTGTGTGTGTGTGTGTGTGTGTGTGTGTGTGTGTGTGTGTGTCCTGTCTGTGTATGTGTATCTCTGTGAATGAATGTGTTTATGTGTGTGTATATCTGTATGTGTCTGTGGTGTGTGCTTATTCCTGTATCTGTCTGTATATGTATGTGTGCGTGTGTGTCATATGTTCATGTTTGTGGATACATTCATCTGTTCATACACATTTGGAGGTCAGAGGTTGATCTCAGGATGTCTTCTTCAATCACTTTTCACCTTATATTTTGAGGCAGGGTCTCTCACTAATCTTGGGACTGATACCACTGATGTAGTGGCTGTTCAGGGAGCCCCTGGGATCTGACCATGTCCTCTCTCCAGGGCTAGAGTTACAGATATAGCTGTGTTTGGCTTTTGCATAGGTTCTGAGGATCCAAACTTAGATCCTCATGCTTGCATTTAGCCACAGACACACAGGCACAGACATACACACACACACATCACACTTCATCCAGTCCCAAACCTTCTTATTTGATACTAAATTCAAATTTTATAAAGACCAGGTATGTATGTGTGTGTGTGTGTGTGTGTGTGTGTGTGTGTGTGTGTGTTCTTGGAATTTGGGCATGCTCTACCGTTGACCCACACCCCCAGCCTGATGATAAGTTAGTTGCATTATGGAATCTCTAAACACATCAATGAAATTTTTCATACCTTGTTACATTGAAGTTGTTGGTCTAGCTGGAACTCTCACTGGATGATGCTGAACGATCATGGTCATTTGGAAAATATTGGTCCACTTGTTTGTAAAACATTGACATATGTTTTATTATACAATACACATTGAAATTTGTTACTGTCACAGCTGATCTTCCTAAAGCAGCCTGTAATTATTGGCAAGCTGTCAAACCCATGTTAGCAATGCAAGTTCCCCCCAACTTTTAACTTTACTTTGACAGCTAGAATTAGAAACAGCTGTGGTCTGTGAAGTGACAGGCTCAATTTTCATTTGCTAGAAAGTGTCTGCCAAGAGCCCAAAGACGAAGAGCTATAGTTCTGGGAGGGAAGTGGCAAGTCTGTGGTGCATCTCAGTCTCACAGGTGATCCCCCCTGAGACAGCCGTCACCACCTGGTGCCCCAAATGAGCACTTTTCTGGGCGAGCTTCCTCGGGTTTCTGGGACCTCACTTTGAGAATTGTGGGTCTAATGACTGAAGTCGCAGTGGAAGCCAGTACCAGATGGTGTAGTTTTACCATGGACTCTCTCCTGTTGCAGCCTTGTGTTTCTTGGATAATCTGGGAAAACACCCAAAGCCATTCAGGCCTTCTTTAGGGTGTAGGTTGATGCCAGGGTGGGTGATAGGCTGTTTCCAAGACCATATGCACCCCACTACTTGAGTCCTTTTCTGAGGTTTGAAGGGATTGGAACAATAAGGACTTCAGTCTTCTTTATTAAGTCTCTACCTCTCCTTCTCTTTCTCCCCATGTTCCAGAACTCAAAACTCCTTAAAAAAAATCTGAAACCTTTCTATAGGCTAAATATACACAAGGGTCACAGGTTTTCAGGGTAGAACTGGGCTACCAAAATACACACGTGTTTTGGAAGTGAGCAGCATCCTCTCCAGATGAAATATTCTGCCCTTTCAGAACTCTATAGTTGGAATGTCCAAGGAGAGCTAGTTCTTCAGAGATAGAGGAATGAGGGCCTCTGAAATGTCAAGGCCATCCTAGTCTACATATCAAGGCCATGTCTCAAATACAAAACAAAACCCAAGGGACCCCTAGTATACTGGTGCCTGCAGAGCAAAATCTTGTCTTGAAAGTCTTAGGAATAGAGATTTAGAATGGGGAAATGGAAATATGAGGCTAACTAGGGATGCAAAGTGGGACCCTACTTCAACCAATCAAAGCAAAAAGCCAACCAACCAACCAACCAACCAAATAAACAAACAAATGTAGCCAGGAGGTGGTGGTGCACGCCTTTAATCCTAGCACTCAGTAGGCAGAGGCAAGCGGATCTTTGTGAATTCAAGGCCAGCCTACAGGTCTATAGAGACAGTTCCTGAACAGGCTCCAAAGCTATACAGAGAAACACTGCCTCAAAAAAGAAAAGAAAAGAAAACAGAAAAAACCCAACCAACCCCTACCCCACCCTCCAAAAACAAGAAAACATGTGCTGTGTGGAAGACATTGACCTCTTTCAGGGACACAAATCAATCTGTGACCAGCATGACACAGCATATTTAAATCATAGCATGCCAAGTGCTAGGCAGATCTCTTCACAGCCAGCCTACAAGGTTTAAATATCAAATTTGTAAACACAAGGAACAAGAAAAAGACAGAAGAAAGGGAATATATACTATTTGGTTGGATTTTATGGTCAAATGTGGACTCCTCTCTCATGGGTTTTTGATAGCACAGATGATCTTAGGATGAGTCAGAAAGGTGTTAGGGTGGGGGCAGGCAAGAGAAAGGAGTGAAGAGCGGGTCCAATGGGTTCTGAATATAGACAAGGTGGATCTCCATGTAGCAATAGGCAGGCTGCTAGCGGGGAGGCTACTGTGTACACCGCATGTGCATGGGACTCTGGCTAGATCAAGAATGCAAACTGAGACTGGTCATTCTCAGCTCTGCCATCAGCACAGTGGTGTGCCCCATGCTGCCGCTCTGCCTGTCCTCCCATAAGTCACACAATCAAGTGCCTGGAATTGTAGACAGTTAAGAAACAATTCTTAGTCCCAGCATGTGAGATTCTGTGGCGGAAGGAGAGTGAGAGCTACACAGCAATATATGTCTTTTTTAATTAACATGTTGATTTTTGTTGATTGACGGATTGAGCTCACCTTCTCATGCTCCCACACACACATATGCCACACATATGCCACAGAATGTGCAGACTAGAGAACAACTTGGGAGTCAGCTCTCTTTGGGGACTAAACACTGGTTGGTTTTGGTGGTAAGCACCTTTCCCTCCTGAGCCATCTCTCTAGCCTCTATGCCCTTAAAAATAATTTTTAGAGACTGGAAAAAATGACTCAGTGTTTAAGAGCACTTGCTTTCCCAGAGAACCCAGATTTGATACCCAGCACCCACATGACCACTCACAACCATCTGTGATACAGCTCTAGGAGATCTAATGTACCCTCTCTGGCCATCTCAGGCTCCCGCACTTGCACACACACGCACGCACGCACGCAACACATGGCAGGAGAAATACCCATAAAATGAAGCTTATTTTTAGTTTTTCTTTCTTTAAGACCGAGTCCTGTTATTAGCTCAATCTAGTTTCACTCCTAACAATCCTCCTGCTTCAGCTTTTTGAGTGCTGGGATTCCAGACATAAACCACTGTTACCTCACTTTGGATGTTTGCTTGTTGGTTTTTTGAGACAAGGTCTCAAAGTCCAGGCTAGACTTCGATTTGGCAATGATCTTCCTACCTCAACCTACTGAGCCTGGCTCAATGCTTGGTTTCGATGGCTATTTCATTTGCTATAATTCCTTCACAGTTTACTTTTGACATGAATATATTTATAAAACAGTATATGATATTACATTCTTCTTAACTAAGTGTGTTTTTTTTTTTCTTTTTCCTTTTTTTTTTTTTTTTTTTTTTTTGGTTGGGTTTTTTCAAGGCAGAGTTTCTCTGTGGCTTTGGAGGCTGTCTTGGAAGTAGCTCTTGTAGACCAGGCTGGTCTCTAACTCACAGATCTGCCTGCCTCTGCCTCCTGAGTGCTGGGATTAAAGGCGGGCGCCACCAACACCCGGCTTTGTTTTGTTTTTCAAGACAGGGTTTCTTTATTGTTTTTTGGAGGTTGTCCTGGAACTCACTTTGTAGACGAGGCTGACCTCAAATTCACATAGATAGATACACCTGCCTCTGCCTCCCAAATGCTGGGATTAAAGGCATACGCCACCAACGCCTGGCAGTGTGGCTTTTTCTTATACTGGAATTTAACCAACAAAGTATTCCTTTGTAGTTAGACGTTTCCACATTTTACTCCTCATATCCAAATATAGTGAGGCACAATCATGGCACTTGGGGAACCTGAGGTGGGAAGATTGGTGAGAGATGGAGTTAGTCTGGGTTGGCTATTTAACTGAGGACTAGACTAGTGTGGGCTACAGACTGAGAACCTACGTAGAAAACAAAACCAAAAGCAAAACAAACAAAACAAAACAAAACAAAAAAACCAAGTATATTCCCACACAGTCAAGCCCCAGAGCAGGCTCCATGTCAGGCATGTGTTCCTTTGGAATCCATGAACACTAGAGTGGAAAGAGTTACCCCAAAGAGGAGGGGTATGTAGGAAAGATCCCCGAGAAGGGGAGAGACATCACCCCACTGTGAGGTTTGGTCCTTTATGAATTTGGTTTCATGGGCATTCCTGAAGAATGTCCAGGTCAAGAGAAACAGGGAAACTGAGGCTGAGAACCCAGAGTGAGAATAGAGAGAAGAAAACACTCGCCAGGTGGAAACAAAACAAAACAAAACACCACAGCTGGAGGCTGTGGCAGAAAGATCACAGGTTCCAGGCCTACCTGAGCTGGAGAATCCGTGTTCTCCCACACTGCACAACCTGCTTAGAGTGTCAAGGTAGGGAAAGGGGGTGGGGAGTGGTTGTGCAGGACTGATTAGCTAATTGTGTTAGAGGGCAGTGTGCACACAACTGTTGTGTAAGTTAGAGAAGACTGCCCTGGGCTGGCCGGCCGGCCCTGTTGCCACTCCCCTCAGCAGGCAGATAAAGGGTCATTTGTGAAACCCACCCAGAAGAGATTAGTCATTCCAACCCCAGAGAGGGGAAACTTACTGGTAAACTGAAGCCTCTGTAACCAGAAGTGGGAAATAAGATGGGGTTCATCCACATAGGTTGTGAGGGGACAGTTGTCACCGTCCTCCCAACCCTGTTTGGGAGATCCTAGGTGGAGAACTGTCAGTTCGTTGAGATACCTTCCTTGGCTCTAGAAGGTTGTTTGTGTGTTTGATAGATATCAAAAACAGGCTCAGGAAGGTGGAGATAGAAGCCCAAGGTCACACAGCCAGAGTATAGAAAAGCCAGGCTCCCGGGGCTGCATTCTGTCAGTTTTCCATACCTCTACTTAAAAGTAAGAAGTGCGGAATTCTGAATACTTTTGGGGACTGATGTGGGGGTGGGGATTAAAGAAAAAACTTTTTTCCTATTTGCCTAACCGGTCTGCCAAAGCAAACTTGCACCTCTAGGCGGATTTGTTCTCCTTTTAGGCTTAGTAGGTATCGAAATAGTCATCCCTTCTCACTGTCCAACTCAGAGCACCAAGAGCAGGTACGTGCGTGTTGCCCACATGGGCTCGGGACAGAGGTTCTCTGGACCAGGCAGCCCAGCGAGCTCTCAGTTCCTTCTCTACTTAGTTAACCCAGGTTCTGGGGCACCTGACACACTGTGGGTGCTGATCACTCAGTGCCAGTTTCTGTTGTCCTTCAGCTCTAATTGTTAACCAGAATGGAATGCCAAACTTCTGGTTCAGGGCAAAGTTGCTGTTTAACTGTGACTGACTTTTGGGCTATGGAAAATGGGGAGCGAGTTTGTTATTGACGAAGATGCTTTCTCCAGGTGCCTTCTCCCCAGTAGGTACAAATACTGCCCCCCAAATAAATACATGGCTACTACTGTGTCTGCAGGTGTGCCGGGGAATTCTACCCTTTGTGTCCCCTTTTTTTAACTCTTAATTTAGGCACTTTTTCAGTTTGACAAGCCAAGACTTGCTGGGGGATTAGAATGAGGTGATCATAATGCCACCTTCAAAACAAAAAAAAAAAAAAAAAAAAAAAAAAAAAAAAAAAAAAAAAAAAAAAAAAAAAACCCTGAGTCCCCTTGCGTCAAGTTCTATTTTTAGAAGCTTTGCCTGCTAACTCCCCCCATTTCAAATTTGGGTTTATTTTCCCCTTCTTAAAGGGAAGTTGGAAATCTGCTTGTTCATTGACATTATTGTACATCGCAAGTTATCTTTGCTGCCATTATATTGTGTTCTCTCAATGGTGTTTGCTCTGAGGGTGGGACGAAAGGCTGTTTAGTGTCTCGTAAAACATTTACCAAAAGCACTGAGCCATGGTTTTGAAGGGCATTCCGTTGCCAGAGCGTGGGAGGCAAGGGCGAGCAGGGGAAAGAGAGCACCAGGTGTTTGGCAGGTACTGGTTTCATACTTTGGTATTTATTAATATTTAAAACCATGGATTGCATTGGCCTCGGCCCCCTTCTTCTGTAAGGGTGGGGATGGTGAGTGGGGAAATACGTGGGGTGGGCAGGCGGAAAGAATTTCTTTGTAAATTCTAATTTGCTGGTGGCTGGGAGTCCCTGCAGACTTGTAACCCTCCGCTGTTTTCCTTTTTACTAGAGGGTTGAGCCTGTCATGGGGAGAGGGTTGAGAGCTCCAGTGGCCTGAGCCTTGGTGTGGACTTTAGCAGGGAGCCAGGCCCAGGGACTATGAGAGGCCAACCAAGTGTCACCTTGTGCCTTGTGTCTGGTGACTCATCCTATTGAAAGCTTTTGTAAATGGTGGCTCTGACTTCTTGAAAATTTTCTCCTCCCCACCCCCATCCCTCTTGTGTTAAATTTAGACAAGATAAGTACAAACTAAAGGCCAGTGTGGAAGCAGGCTTTATCTTCAGATCTAGACTTTTAGTAGGCACAGCAAGTTCAGAGTCTCTTTATATTGCTGGCAATGGACTTGGGAGACTCCTGGGTTAATATGCCTTGGGAATACGTAGCCTTAATACTGTAAAGATTTTGGGAATGGGGGCACAAAATTTGAGCTCATGTGATCAAGAGGACCCTGAAGTGTATACTTTTGGTCATTTGTCATTGTGATTATGCCGGACACAGATACTTATAGTTGTGGCTAAAATCCGAACAGGAAATAGGAAATCCTGAAAAAGTACAGCTCCAAAAAAAGTGGGTGTCAACTCTTGGGGAATGGTGTCAGTAAGCATCTGGAGCCTTTGCCCCTTTGTGGTAGCAGACGGAAGTGTGAGGTCAGTATTAATGGCTGAGAATTCCATAGGTTCTGCCGGAAGATGATCAGAGTTTCTTTTTGTTTTTTTTGTTTTTTTTTTGTCAGTGATGCTGGCAGAATGAAAGCAGGGCCTCTTTGAACAGTTTCTAGTCACTGTAAAAGAGCTGGGGGAGATGACTGTTCCCTCTGCTAAAGCTTCCGGGTTAGCTCTGTGTGTTTGGGCAGGTAGAACTCCACCTAACATCTGTGGAGGTCAAAAGACACAGTTCAGGGAGAGATGGCATATCGATAGCTCTGGAATAGTATAAATGGAGCTGAATAGCCAGTCATTTGACTGCTTTGACCACTGAGAAGTGTATTAACCTTTTCTTATACCCTTAAGATTTCAAAACTAGCTGGGTGTGGTGGCACATGCCATTGATATCAGCAGAGGCAGGTGATCTCCAAGTTCAAGGCTTCCTGGAGAAACCCTGCCTCAGAAAAAAAAAAAAATCCCCCTTCGAGTGGTGGTGGTGCACGCCTTTAATCCTAGCACTTGGGAGGCAGAGGCAGGTGGATCTCTGAGTTCGAAGTCAGCCTGGTCTACAGAGCATGTTCCAGGACAACTAGGGCTGTTACATAGAGAAATCCTGTCTTGGGGAAACAAACAAAACAAAACAAAACAAAACAAAGAAAGAAAAGAAAAAAAATCAAAACATGTATGAAAACTGTCACATAGGTGCACACAGTATGTACAACACATGCAGCTAGACCATCTGAGGCACCACATAAGCCCAAAATGGAGACTTTGGCCAGAGGAGGGATCTGTGCACTCACATCAGGCTCTCTGAAGCAGGTTAATATTAGTCAAGTCTGGAAAGTGATGGAGAGGATGGAATGTGTGTGTGTGGGGGGGGGGGGCGGGACAGAAAATCTCTGGGATAGGGCCTGAACAACAGCGGTTTCAAGAGCATCCTGGGTCTTCCTTTTTCCTTTGTGTCATTGGGGAAGTTCTTTCAGTTTTTCTAGATAATTCCCAAGATGTGTGGCAGTAAGATCACCAAAGGTTGGTCACCAGTGGTTATTTCATACCCCACTGGGGTCTTACCGTTTCATTGGTGAGTTGAGTGACAAATTTTGCTGCTATTAAATGGGGTGATGGTGTTTTCTGTGAAAATGGCCATGAATAACTGCCCTTTCTACTTAAGATTGGTAGTACTAATTTTTCTTTTGTTATGTTCTTTTGGGGCAGTCTCACTAGCAGAGGCTGACCTTGAACTCCTGCACCAGCCTCTGGATTGCTAGAATTGTAGGGTTTGCACCTCTTCTTCCTTTTTCGATGTGTTATCTCATTGTATATAGCCATGACTAGCCTGGGGTTGACAACGTAGTTTAGGCTGGCCTGGAACTCAGGAGACCCACCTGCCCCTGCCTCCTAAATGATGGTCTTAAATGTGTAGGATACCACACTCAGATATTTGTTTTGAGAGACTCCGTGTCACACCAAGCTCCAGCTGGCTTAGAGATTACTGTGTAGCACTTACACTTCCAACTTCATCAAGCCCCCTGTCCTCGCCTCCCAAGTATTGGGATTACAAAATGAGTCATCAACCACTTTTCAATTGTATTTAGTCCCACCCTGTGTGATGGAACCCATACCTCACACTGCTAAATTGGCTAAGAACCTAAAACTAGATAGGTCATGGGCACTAGGGGAAAACCCACTATTTTTCTGCTAAAGGAACATGGCTTGTTACTATACCCATAGATTAGTGCATCTCTCATCCCCCCTCACTTTTTTTTTGTTTTTTGTTTTTTGTTTTGTTTTGTTTTGTTTTGTTTTTCGAGACAGGGTTTCTCTGTGTGGCTTTGGAGCCTATCCTGGCACTCGCTCAGACCAGGCTGGCCTCGAACTCACAGAGATCCGCCTGCCTCTGCCTCCTGAGTGCTGGGATTAAAGGCGTGCACCACCAACGCCCAGCCCCCCATCACTTAATATTGGCTCATATTTAACTTTCAATAACATTTCTGGTTGTCAGTGAGTAATTCATCTTTACCAGACTCCCCCACCCACCCATCCACCCATCCACCCATCCATCCATCCATCCTTTAATTGCTTATTAAAGGTCCATTCTAGGATGTGTTCTCATCTCAGTTCTTTTGTTTTGTTTTGAGTCAGGGTTTCACTGGGTACACATACTAGCTTTGGACTAGTGGCCGTCTTCCTTAGTCCCTCAGATTCTGAGACTACAGGTGTTCACCTCTTGCCTGGTTTCATTTTCAGTTCTTAAGTATTACTCCTTCAGAGTTTCTCATCTCACCCCTGCAATAACCGTCACCTACCACCATAGTTTAGCTTTGGCTGTAGCTGAACTTAATACAAATGCAGTTTTGCAGTCTATCTTGTGTCCAGCTCCACTCATTTGGCCTTCTATCTGTGATCTTCACCCATGTAGTTACATGTAGTTCTAATTTATTCTCTCATTTGCTACCTAGTGTTGCTTTGTAGAAATGGACCCCAATTTTAAATTATTTCAGTAGTTAAAAATATGAGTGTGTGAGCTAAAAGCCATCCCTGTATGCCAGCTCTTCAAAGTCAGGTGACCTCATAAAGGGTGGGATGGAAATGTTATCACCTGAAAGGGCAGAAGGAGAGCCTGTTTCAGGAAGTGTGTTTGCTAAGTGCTCTGCACGGGCCATTTATTTAACCGAAGCAGTCCCCTCAGGAGCAACTGCCGCTGTTTTATATGAGGAGCCCAGCCTGAGATACTGCGTGAGTTTTCAGTGGAGCCCAATTCTATGTGAAAATTAATTGTTTGCCACACTAGAGAACAACCCTGCCCTGAAAAAGACTACTGGGATCCTGCCACCACTATGTCCTAAGACTCCCCGACCCATTCAGTGCTAGGGGTTGAATCCAGGGCTTCTTTCCTGCTTGGCAAGCTTCTGAGCTATAACCCAGCCCAGCTAAACCTTTTACATAGTAGAGTAGTACTAATATGCAGGACCTCTGGAAAGCCAGCCCTGGCCTGAGCTTTTCCTCTGTCCTTTTGAAAATCATTTGTTTTGAAGATTTTCTGGGTTCTAACTTATTTGTTTTGCTTGTGAATTTTTCTGTGAGAATTTTTTAACTGCATTCATATATTGGGAGGGGGCGGTGGCACAGGCACATGTCACAGCACATGTGTGGGGAGGTTGGAGGTTGGAGGGCAACTTGATAGGGTCACTCCTTCCACCACATGGGTCAGGTAGGTCATCAGGCTTAACTGCAAGTACCTTTATGTGCTGAGCCATCTCACCAGCCCTTGCTTAGGACTTTTTCATATATATTCTGAACTCCGTATTCAGTGCTTTAAGGTTCCCCCCCCCCCACCAAGATCAAGTTTTGCTTTGCATGGGTAAACAATAACCATAAGAAAGTTAAGGGAATTAAGTCCAGGTTGTCCACAGCTTTCCTGGGAGTCAAAGTTTCCATGTTTTCAATTGGAACCAGAGGAAGTGTTTACAAAGCTAGCTCACAAAGGGCTCTGCTTGCTGGACTCAGTCTCAAGGGAACATCTTAGTGAGTAGAGTTCTGAGAAGTATGCATTCTAGGAAAAAAGTCCCAGACTTGTCCAGGGGGGTCTTTTGTTTACAATAACAGAAGACAGCATGCTCCTCCGAGGTATTATTTTTTCCTAGCTCAAATGATAAGAGTTATGTTTTAAATGGTTCACTAACCTAGTTTATGTGATGGAGTGTTCTTTTCAGTGAGGCCCTGATAGCGCCTCCGTTGAATATTTCAAGTCCCTTCTAGAAAGGGAAAGGGTGCCCGCATTCTCCAAAACAGGGCTTTGTTCTTTTCACTATTTATAGAAAGCCTTTCATGGAGCACTACTTAAAAAAATATCAACTTGCCTTGAATAAATCCTCTTTAACTTTATGAACAACCTCAGGAACAACAACATCTTGCAGTTTTACAGTTGTTTTTTTTTTTTTTTTAAATCGCTTTCTCGGCCTGGAGAGATGGCTCAGTGGTTCTTTTAAAGGACCCAAGTTTAGTTCTCAGCATTCTCATCAAGGGGCTCACGGCAGCCTGTAACTCCAGCTCCAGGGGATCCACCGCCCTCTTTCAGCCTCCACAGGCAACTTTACTCTTGCACACATACTTACACACAGATACTCATGTAAACCCAATTTTAAAACACATCTTTTTTAAAAATCACCTTCTCAGATAATTTCTACGTTTACCCTTTGTTTTATTCTTGCAATATGAAACATCTTTAGCCTGAGGAAGTTGAAATAAAGATGCCCAGAGCATATTTCTGACAAGGAATAGAGCTGACATACAGACTTTCCATCTCCACGGAGCACCCCCCCCATTGCCACCCACACAGTGTGCAGTGAACTGTGTCAGCATTACCATGGGTCTACGGTTGCCTCCCAGATCACACAATTCATTGTGTGCTTACCATGTATGAGACACTGCACTAAATATTTTATGGGTCTCATTCCTAATACCCATATAACTTTGCTAGCTAGGGATCATTCACCTCTTCTCACCATAGGGGAACCCAAGGCACTGCGCAGTCAGGTGATTTACGTAAAGCCATGTGGTTGGTTTCCTGCTTTCCCCCACAAGTGCACTTGTGTTCACCATGGCACCTACCACAGGTCTGAAAGCAGTGTCTTTCCATTATTTTCATCATTACAACTGAGGTCAATTCAGGAGGCCTGATACACTTTTCTTTTCTCATGAAGAGATGTGGTGCTGGGTTAGACTCAGTTTTAAAATTAACCTTTAACTTTCAGAGTCAGTGGCTATGAGACCAGAGGGCCTGCTCATCAACCAGATTGGTGACCTTTTTGAGGGGATCCTGGAAAAGACAGCTCCTTGGGCAGGAAATTGGTCAGGTGATGTGTGTGTGTCTTGGGGCCCGAGAGTCTTGCTGAAAATGCTAGGCTAGTAGACCTCCTGTCTCTACTCCAGCACTAGGACTACAATATGCTCTACCATGCACGGTCAACAGCATTTTACTGAGCCGAGTGTCATGCGTTTTGTTAAGATTTATTTAGTTTATATGTATGAGTGTTTGGCCTGCATGAATGTCTGTGCACAGTGTGTATGCTTGGTATTGGAGGAGCCCCAAAGAGGTCATCTCTGGAACTGGAGTTACAGACAGCTGTGAGCTGCAATATGGTGCTCTAAACAAATTTTAAGAGTCCTCTGTCAGAGCAGCATCCAACATTCTTAATTGTTGAGCCACCTCTCCAGCCCCCTTGTTTGATATTTTGAGACAAGTTTTTGCTATGTAGCTCTGGCTGGCCTAGTACCTGCTTTGCAATTGAGGCTGGCCTTGAACTTGCAGCAGTCCTCCTGCCTCTTAAAAGCTGGGATTACAGGTGTATACCACTATACCTGACCCTCAGGAACTCTTTTACTCTCAGTATTCTTGTGAAGGAAATGACAGAGGCACGTCTAGATTGTTTCTTTTTCATCTCTCTGAGTCCTGTTTGGGATAATAGCAGAAGGGAAATCAAGTGGTCTCCAAGTGATAAAGTGTGCTTGGAGGCCAGAACGGTCTCCAAGCTGTCAGGCAGCCAGCGAGGTACTGTGGATGTCAGTTGGGTGTAAAAGCCATTGTCCCAAGGTTGACCTCCTGCCTCTCTACTCTGGAATTATAGTAAAAAGCCAGTTAGTAGCTGGGACCTTTGCCCAGAGTGGCCTTTTCTGTTTGACACTTTTTCCATAAATATACTACCATTGGGTGGGTTTAGGGGATATTGCTGAGGCAGTGTTTGGTGTGTTGTAGTCTGGCACCCTTTTGGTGGAGTCCAGTGATTTTTGCTGGCCTTTCTTTCCAACAGGATTCCTAGAAGGAAGTTTTAGGAGACTGACTTGGCCTGTGTAACTCCCCCATTAATGATTATGAAACCCTAACATTTAAATTAACCACCGTTAAATGCACACCTTGCCCATGTCAGCTGCTTATGCAAACTCTGGGAAGAAACCAAACAAAGATTTCATTCTGCTTTTCCACCAATGACTTTTTTACTGTAAGAACATAGGAAACACCTGCTCACCCGCACTTAGATGTTCAAGGCAGAACCTCACTCGCCCTGTAACTCAGGAACTCATATAGCCCAGGGTGACGTCAAACTTATGATCCTCCTGCCTTAGCTACCCAAGTACTGGTTGTCTTTCATTATTTAATAAGAAAATTAGAGCAATCTGAGTACACTTTCTGCTGTTGCTTGATACTAGTTTGAGAAAGCAATAGTCCTTTATGTAAATGGCACGCCAAAGGACACCCACCCTTGACTAGAATTCCTCTTCTTGTATGATTTTTGTGCTACATAAGAATTTGAAAGAAGAAATGGCCAGGAAGTGGCTTCTGTTGAAGGAACACATACCCGGGTGAAGAACCTGATTCACCTTTAGGCCTCTCTCATTCTAGGCCAGTGATTTAGAGAAACTTCTCTCCGTTCTTGCCTGCCTTCTCAGCTGATGTGTGGCTTAAGCTTCTCGGGAACACTCTATTGTACCTTGGGAAAAAAAATAAAGAGATTTGTTTTGTCTTCATTGTAGGAAATAGTGACTTGGAGAGTGTATTTTTAATGGCGAAATTAAATATTCAGAATGCTGGCTTATAAATGGTAGTGGGGTATCTTTTCCCCAGCATCCCTTTAGACAGGGTGTCACTATGTAGACAAGGCTGGTCTTGAACTCAGAGATCCACCTGCCTTTTCTTCCTGAGTAGTAAAGGTGAGAATTAAAGGTGTGTGCCACCACACCTGGCAGTCCAGTATGCTTAAAAATAGAGTCCTAGGTAGGCTTGGTGCTCATGCCTATAATCCCAGCATTTAGGAGGCTGAAGCAAATAGGATTAGTTTTTATTAGAGTGAGGCTAGCCTGGGCTAAAAATTGAGACTCTACTTTAGGAAAACAAAAAAGGAAGAAAGAGGAAGGAGGAGGGGGACGGGAAAGAATTTTTATTTTATTCTGAAATGCAAATATATAATTTGTAGAGAGCTGATTCCATTTTCATACTTTTCATTTAGAAACAAGTACTCCTGCTCACCCCTAAGCAGTCTGGGGTGAAGAAGTTGCTATTGTTGTACAATGCAAAAATGACCTATTCTGAGTCACATACAAATTGTCATCAATGGGCCTAGAGAGATAGACCAGTGGCAAAGAACACTGATTACTCTTGCAGAGGACCCAGGTTCAATTCCCACCACCCACAGGGTGACTCAGGACTCTCCATTTCAGGAGATCCAGTGATATCCTGGCATCTGTGGGTAATAGGCACGCATGTGATATGCATCCATACATGCAGGCACTCACATATGCACATAAAATAAAAATAAATCATTTTTTTAAAAAAAAATTATGATGAAAATGAGGAATTTGAATGAAATCTGTGCCAGTTAAATGAATGGCAATATTTTGGGTGGGGGAGATTTTCAAACGATTCATTTAGTAATCTAATCCTATTGCTATAGATTTTGTTTGTTTTTGTCAGTTTTGTATTGTGTTGAGACTAGGTCTCTCTGTGTAGCCCTGGAACTCCCTTTGTAGACCAGGCTAGCCTCCAACTCATAGAAATCTGCCCATCTTTGCTGCCCAAGTGCTGGGATCAAAAGCCTGCACCACGATGCCCAACCCAATTTGTTTTCTGCCAAGACCTTATCACAAAATTGGAGGGAGAGGCAGAGGAGGAAGTATAAACAGTCTAATTCACTAAATAAAAATTGTGGTTTACAACTTAAGGAAGAAAATTGCTGCAAGTAACCTGTGAGTTCAGTTGAGACACTACTTCCTTTTGCAGATTGGTTTTTTTTTTTTTTCTCCTATGCCTTGCCACCTCACACATTTGTGCTCTCTATGGAGAGTATATATGAGGCAGTGAATGTCATAGTCTTAAAAATGGGGGCTGGAGAGATGGCTCAATGGTTAAGAACTCTGCACTCTTCCAGGGGATCCTGGTTCAATCCCAGCACCCATATGCAGCTCACAACCATCTGGTAGGTCTCGGGGATCTGACACCCACTTTTGACCTTTGGGCAGCAGGCAGGAAAGAGTTGCCTAGACTGCTTGACTGGGAAAGTCAAGAATTGGAGAGTCAGGGCAGGAGGGTAGGATGGCCAGCCTCCCTACAGTCTCAGTTTGAACTTGTCTGGGGATCAAAAGGCAACATAGTATTGGAATTGTTTTATTTCTGTCTTAAAACAGAAAAGTATTAAGATCTGCAAAAAAAAAAAAAAAAAAAAAAAGCAACCTTGATTCTAGGCAAAAGTGTGAGCATTTGTGGTTCTCTGAGCTATTCTCTATTTCTAACCTCAAATAGGAAAAAAATCTCCCCTTCTCCAATTCTATTCCTGTTCCTAACAGTTTTCATTAGTATTACTACTACTACTACTAATAATAATAAATTTTTAAAAAGCACAAGAAGCCCCTTTTGGTAAAGACGTGGGAACATGTAGGCACAACACCCTTACACATAAAAATAAAATAAAAAATGAGCTTAAAAATTGAGAAAAAACTTACAGTGCTTAACCTAAGAATCCTATTAATGGAATTGTGCTCTAAAAATAGAATGCAAAATCACAAAACACCTTCGAAGAATCCAAACACCTGAATTCCATCCATCACAAGATGGTCACAGCTGAGGTTTTCAAATATCCCTGTTTCATCTCTTTCAGTAGTTTATAAGAAAGCTCTGGCCATTGGTGTATGTGTCGGGGTGGGGGTGGGGGAGTTGTGTGTTATCCTGCCACTGTATTTTGGCTTTTCTTGAGTTATTTGGTTTATACAAATTTCCAGTATATTCAAAAGCAACATATTATTTAAGTAAAATTGCAAACATTATTAAAATATCCTGCTTGCAAATCTGTGAGACCCTAAGTCACTAAGCACAGAGCTGAAAGACAAGAGGAGAGTAGTGACTGAGTAGAATTTGATTATTGTCCTTTTGTTGTCATTAATTTATTTTATATATATTTAGATATTTTACCTGCATGTATGTCTGTGGACCACTTGTATGTCTGGTGCCCTTGGGAGGCAGAAGAGGGCATCAGATCCCCTAGAACTAAGTCACAGATGGTTATGAACTGCCAAGTGGGTGCTGGGACTAGAACTTGGGTCCTCTGGAGGAACCACCAGTGCTCTTAACTGCTGAGTCACCTCTCCAATACTGTGGGAGGACTTTTAACCACATAGTTGTGGCTCACTGGTAGGACTTTTCTTCTTCTTCTTCTTCTTCTTCTTCTTCTTCTTCTTCTTCTTCTTCTTCTTCTTCTTCTTCTTCTTCCTTTTCCTTCCATTCCCTTTCTTTCTGTTTCCTTCCTTCCTTCCTTCCTTCCTTCCTTCCTTCCTTCCTTTCTTTCTTTCTTTCTTTGTTTCTTTGTTTCTTTCTGAAACAAGGTTTCTCTGTGTAACTTTGGAGCCTGTCTTAGAACTCACTCAGACCAGGCTGGCCTCGAACTCAGAGATCTGCCTGCCTCTGCCTCCTGAGTGCACCACCAATGACAGGCTGCCAGGTCTTTTCAATCCCTTGAATTCTCTTTAGCTTTCGTTTAGCTCACCTGCCCCGGACTCTCCTTCAAAGGCAAAGCTTTGTCACTGCTCATCAATAGGCCTCATCACATCCACCTTTAGCGGAATATTTCCTCTTCACAGCACCCATCACTGTAAGCACCAACAGAATCTCTGTGTGTGACCACCTTCTGCCTTGAGTGCACGCTTGGAGAAAGATCCCCTGCCCTAGAAAGACCCACGTTACTCCATTATCTTTGTTCTTCCCTCTCTGATTTTTAGTTATTTAAAGTGCCTGTTTCAGAACTGGAGAGATTAGAAGAAGGGATGGGGGAGATAAAAACACCAGACTTTAACCACTGGCTTCTCCTCAATGGTGAAACTCCACCCCATGTCCGGGCTTACCGAATTCTAGCATTGTCAAGTTCCGTGCTATCAGGGTTTCTGATTCTGGTGCAGTAATTGGCCTCTCTCTGCTCACTCCACCCTCCCGGCCAGCCACTTGGAAAAAGCGTGTCCTTAGCTGGGTCAAACATTTCTTAGCAACCTTGGGGGTGGGGGTGGGTGGGGTTCGGTTCACTTCCTCCTCACGCTTGACTTCCCCTCCATTCAGAGCAGGCTTGATTCATCCAGTGAGGTTCTGTACTCCTTTCCGTGGACAAAACAGCGAGGACATATCGTTTGCCGTGGGAAATGTGTTAGTGAGATTACAGTACAACAGGTGGCGTTTCCAACATTGCCTGTTAACCCTTGTAGCCCAAGAAACGAGGCAGGCAGCATCGCCTCCCATGATATCAGAAACTCTTAAGAAATGCACTTGACCTTGTTGTAAAGTCACTGTGGTGTCCTGACTGTACAGCATCAGGGTTTTTACTGTGGACCATGCTGAAGATTGTACAGATGAAAACGAAGATGGGGGAAGCAGAGGTGGGGTGGAGAGATGGGGAGAGGGAGAGAGGGTGTGTGCACCCACTCTTGCACACTCACGGGTGTGCATGTATGTGGCAACGTGGGGGTGTCTTTGTGGTTGAGTAATGAGAAGATCTGAAAGTGCACACTGCCCCTGGGGAGGAAGAACTAAAAGACTGAAAAAAAAAGTCACTGTAGCTACTGAGTGTCATTTGATTCTCATGTGACCATTAATTGAATCTTCTAACACATCTTTTGAATACATCTATCTATCTATCTAGTTTTTGTTTTTTGTTTTTTGTTTTTTGTTTTTTGTTTTTTGTTTTTTGTTTTTTGTTTTTTTCCGAGGCAGGGTTTCTCAGTAGCTATGGAGCCAGTCCTGGAACTTGCTCTGTAGACCAGGTTGTCCTTGAACTCACAGAAATCTGCCTGCCTCTGCCTCCCTGAGTGGTGGGATTAAAGGTGGGAGACACTACCACCTGGCACCTTATTTTTAATTGCATGCGTGTGTGTACTTGAGCCTGTGAGTGCAGGTACCCGGAGAGGCCAGAAAAGGGCTTCAGATATCCCCCCTCCCCAAGGTGGGCTTACAGGCAGTTGTGAGATGTCTAATGTGGGTGCTGGGAACAGAACTCTGGTTTCTGTAAGAGCAGAACACACTGCATTCTTAACCATGGAGCCATCTGTCTGGTTTCCATGGAATGAATCTTAAGAAAAGCCAACTAATAGTGTGCTATATGGCACTGGAGATGTGTTCTTCCCACATAAGTGGAAGACATTGATTATTGATGTTTATGAATCTAACTCTGCCCAGAATCTTCTGTCAGGGGTCCTCCTGTGAAATGTTTGATGTGGTGGCCAGTATCCATATGCAGTATTCCTACTGTCACCACACTAGATAATACTAGATACTAAATAGTTTATTTCACCTACTACTTCCAGGTCGCCAGCAGAAGCGAGGGTTGGGTTATTCAGTTCTAAAGTTAACATAAGCTTTGGGCTCAGGAATGAGTCACAGCTTTTGGCCTGTAGGATCTACCCAGCATGGGGTGCTAGGTGGTGGTCCCAGCTATAGATTCCATATGCTGATTCATATCAGCCTCTTATTGGGTGCTGCAGATGGAGAAATTGAAGGAATGAGTGTGTGAAGAGTGAGTGAACAAAGTCCTGGGTTTCAAGAAAATGGTAATCCTACACAGCCACCGGCATGTCTGCAGCCAGCTGGAATGGAAACACAGTGTGTTTTGGAACAGAGGAGCAAAGCAACCAAGCAGGGTAACATTCTTAGGTCCCTCCCAGGCTCTGGAGGGAAACCTCTTCTTGTTGTTTTCATACAGAGCTGAAAATTCAAGCTGAAAATTCAAACAAATGGTGTTGTCTAAAAGCCTTCTTGTTAATATGCCAGATTCCTGTGCTGTGCATTTCAGTTTCGCTTTCTTACATTTTTTTTTCTTCTTCTTCTTTTTTAAACCGTGTTTGTAGCGGTGATGGTTTGAAGTAACTTTCTTCCTTAATCTTGACATCACAGTCCCCTCTTTTAATGTATTCATTATTAGGTACTTATTGGATATATTAAGGTATGAAATGTTAATACCACAGAGTGGTATAGATCAAGTGGATGAGGACTTAACCTGAGATTGAAGTTATAATAAAGATAAATTTATACCCCATATTATAATGAAAATCTGTGGGTTTTTTTTTGTTGTTTTTTTTTTTTTTTTTTTGTACAATGTGGTACATTGCGCCTCATGAATGCTAGGCAAGTGACTCCTGTCTACATTCCCATGCCTTAGAACAACCTGGTAGTTTTTGTTTGCGTGCTTGTTTTTGTCGTTGATTTTTTTTTTTTTTTTTTTTATTGTTTTGAAACAGGGTTGCTATGCAGTCCTGGCTGTCTTAGAACCCACTATATAGCCCAGGCTGACCTCAAACTCACAGAGATCTACCTGCCTCTGCTGGGATTAAAGGTGTGCACCACTATATCTGGCTATTTGCTTGCTTTTGTTATGGAGTTTAGCTGTATTACCTAGGCAGGTTCTGAACTCCAATTTCTGCCTCAGTCTCCCAAATAGCTGGATGACAAGGACTTGCCACATGGCCAGCATTATCCTGAGTGTTTGCTGTACTTGGGCTCCCTGGCTTGGGTTCACCAAGAGGAGGCCCAGGCATACTGGAAGTCTCAGAATCTTCATCAATATTAGGAAACTTGTATCCTGGCATATGATTTAATGGAGTGTTCACTTTGGATTATGTGGCCTCACCCCATTATGTATTACCAGACTAAGCAAAACTAATTTAGTAGAGTTTGGAGGGGAGCTCTTGACATTGATTTGTACTTTCTAGAATTACTTTAACAAATTAGTAAGTACTTACATTTCTTTCACAAAATTGAGCTTTATTTTTCATTTTTAACGTATTCTATTACATTTTATTTGTTTGCTTAATTCGTGTGTGTGTGTGTGTGTGTGTGTGTGTGTGTGTGTGTGTGTGTGCATGTGTACATGCATGTGTACATGCAAGCCAACACAAACCTTTCCTCCCTTAAGTTGTTTCTTGTCACGTTATTTGAATACACCCACCATGTTCAAGTAGGCCAAAAGATAACTTTGAAGCTCTGTCTCCAACTGCTAGCCCTGCCTTGGTGTGTGGGTAAGCAGGGTTGCAGGCCTGTGCCCCCAAGTTCCTTACTGTTGTTGTCTGTTCCTGGAATATGCTTACTTGCTTGCATTGCACATGTTGACCATGTCTGTGGTGTCCAGGCACGGGAAGAGGGCTGGGGACCTGGAGATAGGGAGGTAGTGGGTGTAAGATGCCACCTCAGGTTCCTCTCTGTGTAGATGGTATTGATCTCTGGTTTAGGAATCTTCTCATCACATGCCATAGGCTCCACCTTGGTCCTTGTCCTATCCTGGTGTTGCTCGACCCAGGATTCTGAGTACACGGCTCAGCGTTTTTGAGGTGAGAAGATGGTGTCCTGACTTCGGTAAGCCATTGCTCTGAGGATAGTGCTGTCTTGTCTCTCCTGAGAAACTATCATTTGTTACTCTTACCTGGGAGGTGCATGGGGGAGGGGCATTTGTGAATATCTCATTCCTGAAGTGAGCAGAATCCAACCAGGAAAAGACCAGTATCACCAAGATTACCTCACTGGAAAAGTCCTCGTAGCTGGTAGAGGTGGTGGCTGTAATCCTAGCAATTGGCAGGTAGATTTAGGAAGAGAATCAGGGGTTCAAGGACAGTCTGAGCTACCTGAGACCCTGTCTCAAAACCAAACAACCGCAAAATTCCCAAATCTTCAGCAGTTGCCATCCTATTCTGCCCAGCAGTGTAATTAGTAAGGACCGGTCTTTGTGTTTCTTAAGTTTGTGCTGAGAATAGTTAGGTACGGCCATAACCTGGTGGCACATAAAGAAGAATCAGTTATTAGGTGTCAATCAAAGGCATCCTGTGGACACATTGTCCTAGTAAGACCTCCCGTCTGCTCAGCAGGGTCTTATGTTACCATTAGGGTGCCATCTATCATGCTTTCTGTCTCTCTTCATCAGTTTGGTCACATTTGCTGTCTCTAGCCAGCCGATGATGACACTGGGTGTATGTCTTCAGCCCCCAGATGAGAGTGGCAACTCTAGCATTGTTTAGGGGCTTGTGCGGTCTTCATTGGGTAGATCTGACATCTGAGGTTTGCCCAAGATAACTATGTGGCATGGGAGAGGGTTAGATTTTGAACTTAATGTCTACCATCCTCCAAAGCCTGTTTTCTTTCTGTGATCTGGTCATGTTTGCTGTGTATAGTCGGTCTCCTGGGAATATTGGAGGGCTGCATTGATGAGGAGATTAGGAGGCCGGAATACTGGAAGGAGAAGACCAGAAAGGTGACTCCTGACTGAGGCTAAAACGAGAGGTCTATTACTGTAGCATTGCCCTGGCCCTGGGCTCCCATCCTCACCCTCAGCATATATACATAGACACCATGAGGGACAGGAGGGACAGGTCACACGGGGGCTGCTGAGTGAACACAGACTAGAGAAAGCCCTTGGTTGCACTTCTATTCATTAGGAGAATAACTGAGCTGGGACACTTAGCCGTTCACCCAGGCATAAAAATAGTGTCAAATAGAGGCTTCTCTGGTGTTCTTCTACTTGGTAAGCATTTACTTATGTTTGAGTCTGAAATGAAACAGGGGGGAGAAATATATCACCTGAGCCTGCCAGCTTACAAAGTAGGGTGCCTGAGTTTTATTCCTTGGGAAAATGGTGGGCTCAGGGGAGTGATGGGCAAATCTTTGAAAGCCTCTTTTTTGCGGGTGGGTGGTGAGTGGCGTCACTGCCGTTTTTTCCCCCCACTCACACAACTTGATTATACAACTTTTTAAAGTAACAACTTTATTGGGATGTGGCACATCTATATAATGTGGGATGTTCAGGGGGCTTTTGTGTGTTCTCACAGCTGTGTAGCCATCAGTGCAGTTACCTTCAGGGCATGGTCGTCAGCTTAAATCCCATATATGTTACCAGCCACAGTCTACCTTTTGTCTCATAAACATGTTTTATGAACATGGTTGTATTACAATGTGGATTTATATCATGAGGTCTTCATTCACTTAGTATACTATTTTCTTTCTTTTAAAAATACATATTTTTAAAACTTTATTAAGTATGATATATTGATCATATTTCCCTCAACTCCCCCCCCCCTTTCTCATCCACCCCAAAACATTTAGTTTTAGTTTTCTGTTTATGTATACGTTGCAGTGGGGTGGGTAGGAACATGGAGGCCAGAGAGGATGTTGAATTCCCCGGGAAATCAACAACTGCTCTTAAACACTGAGCCATTTCTCCAGCCCCTAGAGCAGTGTTTTGAAGATCCATCTATATTATAGCATGTATCGATACTTCTTTACTTTTTATTGCAAAGCAGTATTCTGTAATTTGTTTGGGTACATTTGATGGGACCCCCCTTTTTTTGGATATCGTAATGGTAGCGTGTTGTGTGTGTGTGTTGGGTGGAGGGGTGTTCGTGTGTGTGTGTGTGTGTGTGTGTGTGTGTGTGTGTGTGTGTGTGTGTGTGTGTGTATGGATGCATGAATAGCCCGGAAGTCAACATTGGTGTCTTCCTCTCACTCACTTGGTACAGTCTGTCACTGAACCTGGAATTTCCCATTTCTGCTAGGCTGGCTAGACAGGGAAAACTCCAGCCCCACAATCAGCCTGCCTCGGCCTTCTCCCACCCCTCACCAGGTGGGATCATAGGGGAATGCACCGTGTCTGGCTTTTACTAGGGTTCTGAGGATCTAAACTCTACACTTACACAAGCACTTTATCCACTGGGCCATCTCCCCAAACCCTGTATTCAAATTTTTGTGAAGTCATGGCTCTTTATCTTTCCTGGGTATATATTTATGATGGGATTTCTGGATCGTGTGGTAACCGTCTTTTCAGCATTTGAAGGAGTCATCAGCAATGTGCATGGCTGTGCATCTGACAGCTCCAGTGGCAGTGTGTGGATGGCTGTGCAGTGTGTGAAGGTTCTGATTTCTTGTCTTGGTCAGCATATGTTGTTTTTGTCTTTTGATGATAGCCATTCCAGTAGGTATAGAGAGTAAATTTTATTGTGACCTTAATTTGCATTTCCCTGATGACCATTATCCAGCCTCATGTTCATTTTGGCCTGGAATGAATCTTTGGAGAAAAGTCTTCAGTTCCTTTACCTGTATTTAAATTAGTTTCTTTGTCTTTTTGTTATTAATTTATGGTAGCTCTTTACATATTCTAGATAAAAGCTATTTTCAGAAATATGCTTTGCAAATGTTTT
This sequence comes from Cricetulus griseus, assembly GCF_003668045.3. Classification (NCBI taxonomy): domain Eukaryota; kingdom Metazoa; phylum Chordata; class Mammalia; order Rodentia; family Cricetidae; genus Cricetulus; species Cricetulus griseus. The sequence continues at coordinate 133,131,802 of NW_023276807.1, read as the reverse complement.
CTTCCATTTTATAGCTTGTCTTTTTAATTAATTACTTGGTTTTTTTTTGTTTTTTTTTTTGCCTTCAGCACAGGGCCATATATTAGTGCTGTATGCTGAGCTACAATAGTTTATTTATATATGTACTTATGGGGGGCAGGGTATATGTCACTCACTTGTTTGGCTGTCAGAGGATAACTTGCAGGAGCTGGCTCTCTCCTTCAATCATCATGCTATTGTAATTTCTTACTTTAGATTGTTTATTAAGTGTGTGCACATGCCAGTGGTGGTGGTGTGGGGGTTAGTTTTGTGTCCTGCACAGTGTAGAGCACACTGGTTTTCTCCCTGTGTTGGTCATGCCATCTACAAATAGTTTTACTTCCATGTTTCCTCTCTGGATAATCTGTGCTTTTTTTTTTTTTTTTTTTCCTTTTTTCTTTGCCTAATTGCCTTGGTTGGAGCCTCCAGTACAGTGTTGAATAAAATGTATTTTCTTCTCTTGTGATGATGAGATATTGAAACCAAAGGTACGTTAAGGAAGAGTTCATTTTGGCTGATGGTTCTAGAGGCAGCGTGCATAATTGCAGGGGAGGCCCAACAGCAGGCAGCCAGAGCCGGACACTGGCTGACCTCAGGTGCCTGAAGATGCCGGATGAGGGTGGCAGATCCCCTGGAGCTGGAGTCACATGGGGCTTTTGAGCTGCTGGATGTGGGTACTGGGAATTGAACTTGAGTCCTTCGGAAGAGCATCCATCGATCCTACCTGCTGAGTCGTCTCTCTAGTTCCAGATGTTCTAGTTCTTATTTTTAGGGTACTGAGTTAACAGGCATTCTCTGTCCCGTAGCTTTTCTTTGCAATCCTTCCATGTCTTTGAGCCACTATTGATGTATCCTCTGTTTCCCTGAGTTTAGTAGGTCCGGTTTAGTTACAGGTTTGTCAATGTGGTTATTTTCTAAAATTTAAAAAAAACTAATTTGAATTTTGTTAATTTCATTTTTTTCCATTTTTGTATTTTTTTTTAGTTGTTTGAAAATTTTACCTTGTGAGTTTTGATCATATTCACTATTCACTGCCTCCAGATCCTCCCAGATCCGCCCCTCCCTCCCCACCCACCCAAACTTGTACCGGCGTCTTGTTTCGCCACCCATCAAGCTCTATTTGTGGTCTTGGCCTGGAGCTCAATGTTTGGTTTTGATAAGGTCTTACTATGTACCCTTGGTTGGTCTGGTACTTGCTGTTTTGCCCAGGGTCCTTGAACTCTCACCTTCCAAGGGCTGGAATTACAGATCTGTGCTTCGGAGCACAGCCTTTTTTGGTTTTTCCAATCACCTTTATTTCTACTTTTTCCTTCCGTGTGGGGCCCATGATCTGGTTGCCCCCCCCCCTTTTTTTTCTCTTCGTAGAAGCTTAGATTGTTACGCATTCCACTGTTGTCTCCACTCTCGATTGCATAAGACTGTGTGCTGACACTGAGTGAGGGCCTGGAGACTTCCCTTTACAGACGGTTGGAGAACTGAATGTAGGACAGCAGCATGCAACACTCCACTGTGACGGAGTCCATGCAGCTTAGAGGTTCTAGGACCAAAGCGTAGGTTCTGGGGTCTTGTTGCCTGTGTGTGAGCTCTCCGTCTGCCACCTACAGCTGGGAGACGTTGAGCAACGCATCTAAGTCCTCTGAACCCCCTTCCCCATGTGTGTAGAATAAGGTAGTCAACACCATTGTGAGGGCTAAATGAGATAACACATGTGTTGCATTTAGCACAGGCTAAATGTTTAATATTGGCTAGCTGTTCCTAACTTAATGTCACTGTGACCTACATGAGCCTATGCCTAGCTGACCCCACAGATAGCTGCCGAGTCTGGAGTTGTGATTCTATTAGCTTCTACATCTCTGTCACCATCCATGATGCCCATATACCACCTGGCTGCAGCCTGGCAGCCCCCTAAGCTACTTTGCTGCTCTCGCTTATTCGTTCCATAGTGTAAAGATGATGGAACAAAAGCAGGAAATGGATTTTCCTAAACAAATGTAAAACATGATGAGAGGCAAGGGCCATAAATTATGAAAATGGTACTCACAAAAAAAAATTCTAATTTAGGTCTCTAGTACCTGGAATTCTCTTTATGAGAAAGCTTGGACATGCCCTTCTGAACTCACCAAGCAGCTGATGTTGAAGTCCCGTTGTCTGAGAGTATGCAACTGGAGCTGCTCTGTGCTTTCGGGGAATTGCTTAAAAACACATAATTTTATTCTCATCCTACAGTCAAACAATGACCATACTATTACAGCAAGAAAAACGCAAAGTTATCTGGATTATTTCTTTTTATGGAGCCTTCAGATAAAATTAAAATGTGCCTAGGTTTGATATGTACACACATGATCCTGCCACTCAGGCGGATGTGACAGGGAAGTGGTCAGTTGAGGCCAGCTACATAGAGGATACACCTGTCTCAAAAGTCTAGTCACAAGCAAAAGAATTCATTAGTTACAAGGTCAAAACCATCAGCTCCCTGAGTCCTGGTACATGTACAAAGATTTTGGTTTAGAGGGTTGATTTCCTGTTTTTGGAAGACTAAATTCAGAATAAACAATCAAAAGCAATTGCAGTGCACTCTTGAGCCACCTCACCAGCCTCCTGGATATCGTCCCCTAGTGACATGTACAACTTCTTCTGTATTTAAGATGGATGCTGCCTCACTTGTGTCCACATTGGATAGTTCCTACCATGTAAACAGCAATATGCTTAGATGAACAGCACATTCCATGAGGAGATTAATGCATGGTGTAATGTATTTGTGTTATATGCTCAATATTGTTCATGGTTTTGAGACAAGGCCTCACCCTTTAGTTTAGGCTTTGGCACTCACTATATAACTCAGGCTCGCCTCAGACTTGTAGCAACCCTCCTGCCTCCCAAGTGCTGGGATTACAGGCAGGGCCACTATACCTGGCACACATTCTTAATTTGTATAAGTAGTAGCTTGTATATATTCTTTCCCATGTAAACCTGAGGACTTGGTGACACACTCTGGTCCCCACTCCTGCTCTCCTTCCCTGCTGTGTTTTTCCCTCTGACCTTGCACAGCCCAACGTAACTATCATGCTATTGATGAACTCATTCACTGTCTGTTTTCCCCATGAGATTATAAGGTTCATAAGAGTGAGCTTTGGACATTTTGCTCAACACTATAGCCGAGGTACCTACAATTATTTCTTCCATTTAGAACGAAAGAGCTCTGTAAATGGTAGTTAATTGCTATTTTACCCTTTAGAGAAGTGAATGTCTTTTTTTTTTTAATTTTAAAAATTGTCTTAAGTATGGAGACTTTTCACTTGAATGATTAGTATTGTTTTGTTTTTGTCAGATTTTAAGATAGGGTCTCATGTACCAGGCTTGCTTTGACTCCCTTTGTAGCCCAGGATGACCTTGAACTCCTGATCCTCCTGCCTTCACCTTCCAAGTACTTAGATTCCAGGTATATGCTACCATGTTGCTTAGATTTTGTCAATTTGACACAAACTAGAGTTACCCGACAAGAGGAAAACTCAGTGGAGGAACTACCTCTATCAGATTGGCCTGTGGACATGTCTCTGGGAGCTTTTTTTTATTAATTATTGACAGCCTTAAGTTATTTTTCTATTGCTGTGAAGAGACACCATCTTGAAGGCAACAAAAAGAAAGTGTTTAATTGGGGCCTTACTTATAGTTTCAGAGAGTCATCATCATTTTCACAATCATGGCAGGGAATGCAGTGGCAGGCAAGCAGCAAGCATGGTACCAGAACAGTGGCTGACAGCTCACATCTGATCCATAAGCACCAAGAGAGAGAAGGGCGAGAGGAGAGAGAGCTAACTGGGAATGGTGTGGGCTTTTGAGACCTCAAAATCCATCCTGAAGTGACCACCACCTCCCAAGGCCACACTATCTTCCAAGGAAACACCTAATCCTCCCTAAACAGTTCCACCAACCGGGGTTTGAGCATTCGAAATATATGAGCCTGTGGGAGCCATTCTCATTCAAACCACACAAAATGTTGAAAGGCCCAACCAGTATGGACGGTGCCACTTTTGGACTGGGGCCGGATTGTAAAAGAAGGCAGGTTGAGCAAGCAAGTCTGGAGAACATGCCAGTAAACAGCACCCCTCCATAGTCTCCGCCTTAGTATCTGCTTCTAGATTGTACTTGAATTCTTGAGCCAGTTTCCCTCAATAATGGACTGTGGTGCCGAAGTGTAAGCCAAATAAACCTTTTCCTCCCCAAGTTAAGTTTGACTGTAACAGAAAGCAAACTAGAATAGCTACTGCACCTGGCTTGGGTTTTAGTTTTTATATATACCCAGGTAGTGTGATGGAATGGTTTAGAGCATTATCTCTGGGATTAAAGCTCACCTCTGTGCTTTTATTTGTTTGTTTGGTTGGTTTGTTGTTTCTTTCTTTCTTTCTTTCTTTCTTTCTTTCTTTCTTTCTTTTTTTGGTTTTTCGAGACAGGGTTTCTCTGTGTAGCTTTGGAGCCTATCCTGGCACTCTGGAGACCAGGCTGGCCGCGAACTCACAGAGATCCGCCTGCCTCTGCCTCCCGAGTGCTGGGATTAAAGGCGTGAGCCACCAACGCCCAGCTGGTTTGTTGTTTCTTAACCTTGGTGTGTTGAGGCTCTTAAAACAGGACTTTGATCATGCTAGGCAAGCACTATACCATTGAACTATCCTCCTGAACCCCATTTTTAAATTTGAAGATGAAATACCTCAGGGTTTACTTATACCTTACTCCAATATGTGCTATATTCTATGCTAAATTGGTGCTATAATTTGGTGTTTGACAATCTAACTTCAGGAAAAATACTATGGTGCTTTGTTCATTCAGGTCCATGGGAACTCCCATATATCCCTTCTCCTTTCCAGCCAGTTACAATTAGCTTCATGGCCGACTGCTGCTAACACTATTAACACAACTTAAGGCTTCAGGACCAACAGTTGATAGAGGCTACTACTTCAGTGCTGTTTGTGTAAGTACACACACGAGTGTGTGCATGCATGCCTGCACATGAACAATTTCTTCCTCCTCTTATACTTTAGTCATGCACTGACACAAACTGTAATTTTAGCAAAGTTTTTGGAATTCTAAATAGTACCAAATGGGCTGATGAGGTGGCTTAGTGGATAAAGGCACTTGCCACCAAGCTTGCCCTGACAGAGATTCCTAGAAACCTCAGGGTGGAAGGAGAGAACTAATTTCAAATTGTCTCCTGATCTCCACACATTTATGCACCCATGCACAAAATAATTAAATATTATCAAATGTATTTTTGGAAATAGTATATTACAATTATATATAAAAGCAAACATACTGGCATGGTCTTTACACTGGTTCTATTTTAACCTATAGATGAATTAAAATTTAAAAATAATTCTATCTTAGTAGGGTTTGATTTGGACTGATCAGATAACCCCTGTATTTAAAATAATAGTCTTTGAATGACTGGGACTACAGCTCAGTGGGTAGAGTGCAGAAAGTCCTATGTTCAGTTCTCAGCAACTGGACATGCTGGCACACACCTAGATCCTAGCTCTTAGAAAACAGAGAGAGGAGGAGTTCAAGATCATCTTCAACTACATAGAAAGTCGGAAGCCAGCTTGGGATATGTTAAACCCAGTCTCAGGAAAACAACAATGAGTAAAATGATTGCCACCCAAGCCTGCTGACCCAAGTTCAAGTCCCAGGACCCACATAAACATCCACATTTGTCCTCTGACACCCCCCCCCATGGCTCACATATGTGTCACACATGTACACCCCATAATAAATTTTAAAATGCCCAAAATAGATAAAAATAGCCCATGTCATTTCACATCATGTCTGTGCTTTCCCTCCCCAGACCAGGCTCAGTTCTGTTTCTTTCCTTTGTGCCACAGAGTCTATCTACCTCAGGGCTTCCATACTGCGTTTTTTGTCTTCCCCTTGTCTTCAGACTCTTAAAACAAAGGTGTGTTGTGAAGACTGAGCATCGTTCAGACAGGGCTTAACTGCTTGCTGCAAGCCGGTTGGATCTGGAGTGGCTGACATCACCATGGCCTCTGGGGATGCTTGCATGTTTTTATGCATTTGCTCACATAGAGAGTTGCTCAGGGCAGGAGAACAATGTTCACGAGAGAGGGCTAACTTCTGCTCTTTTCTGTGTTGTTTGAGTTTATTAAAGACACTTTGTTCAACGACAAAGCCTGAGGATTTGGCTTAGTTTTATGTTGAAGGCAGGCTGTAATTGTCATTGTAATTACTTCTTTGAAGTATTTATTCTGTGAAAAGCTACTTGTTCCTACCACCTTACTCTTTTATTTCTTAAAGCCAGGGTCTTGTACATGCTGAGTAAGCATTCTAGGTTATATTCAGGCTCCACCCTACCTTGTACTTACCATCCTCCAAATACTTTTTCCCAAAGTCTTGCATTTTAGGGCAGTGTTTATTTTAATATGCATATTTACTCATAAATATACACATTTTCATTTAAAAAAATCCAAACACAAAATACTATCTAATGTTCTAAACAATCTATAAATACAAGATTTTTATTATATGACATACTAATTTTTTTTTTTTTTTTTTTTTTTTTTGGATTTTGGAGACAGGGTTCTCTGTGTAGTTTTGGAGCCTATCCAGGCTAGCCTTGAACTCACAGAGATCTGCCTCCCACTGCCTCCCTTGTGCTGGGATTAAAGGCCTGTGCTACCAACACCTGGCAATATACTAATTTTTTTAGGATGTATTTTTTCATTTATGTATATGGGTGTTGGCTTGCTTGTATGTCTTTTGCAGCATGTGCATGTAGTACCCATGGAAGCCAGAAGGGGCATTAGATTATCTCGAGCTGGAGGTAGGGTTGGCGCCTCTATGGGGATGCTGGGAATTTAACCCCGATCTTCTACAAGGACAAGTGTCCATAACTGCTGAGCCATCTCTCTGACTCCTAAGGTACTCTTATATAAAAAACAGATTCTGAGTTCAAGCATGTGCCTGTTCAATGTGCCTGCCACCAAGTCTGCTAACCTGACTTTGATTCCTGGGACCCACAAGGTGGAAGGAAATAATTGACTCCTACAAGGTGCCCTCTGACCTCATTCTCAACGAGGTGCATGAGACACCCTAAATAAATAGATGATTTTAAAAAAAGTTTCTTGGTCCTATTTGTAGTTAAGGAATTTTAAATTGTTTAAAATATATTTTTTTATAAATGCCAGCTTAATAACTAAGGAGTTATCCTTCATTTAGCCTAGGAATTTGGCTTTATGTCAAATTTGACATTTTATATATAGTCTTAGATTTGTTTTGATTTTTAATATTTTTATTTATTTTTTCATATTTTATTGAATATTTGGGAATTCAAATCATGTACCCCAATCACACAGACACTGGGATTCGAACTGTGTGTCACCTTGTCCAGTGTCCCAGAGACAGTGTTATTTTTGAGTGCTTCTATTTGCCAGAACCCTTCCTGCTCACTTAAACGTATTTTATTTAATCCTCACAACACTCCATGTGAGATTGGAATTACTGTTTTGTTTTGTTTTTTATTTTGTATTAAGGAGTGCAAGGGCATGGGCACCCACATGATTCCCCAAGGGTGATTGGAAAGGAAATCATTAGATTCCTTTTTAGTCATGATTGGAGCTTGGGTAAAATATTTCGGTTAGATTTCCTTTTTATGAAACGCCAGTGTTTCTGTCTTCTTGGGCTTTCCCCAAGTATCTCCTTGTCAGAGTAGGTTTCGCACTAATTATCATACGGTTATTAAGCATTTCCACGAGACAGCTCTGACCCCTCCCCACTTTCTGAGCTCCGCCTTCAAGCTCATTCCAGGTGTCCTTAGCAAATGACTCCCTAGGCCAAAACCCATTGGCCAGTGCAGAGCCAGGAACTATGTAGAGCAGAGTCACGCTGTTCCTGGGGCTAGGGACAAAGGTTGCTGAAGCCTGGCTGTGGTTACAATCAGCCCGTCCATCCAGATTTCAAGACTGGAAAGGTAGGGAAACCGTACTTATTTTCACTGAGGTGTAAAGAAGATAGTTGTGTTCGTTTGAGGCAATTTATGTCAGGTTTACCAAACAGTTGGTTGTGGTTTTGTTTTAATTAAAAGTTCTATACACGTCTAAAGTTCTTAAGAATTTTAAGCACTACCTTGTTTGCCTTACCATTGGTAAAACTCCAGTTTTCTAGTTATGGGCAATGGTTTGTTAATGGCTTCTCTTAGACAGTCTGTAGAGAAGAAACTATGATAAGTGAAAATAAATTAGGAATTAGCAGGATGATATATAAAACTGTAGCAGTGGTATTTCCTCTTGGACACTCATGTTTGAGTCATTCTTTTTTAAACTGGTATTTAAGAAATGAAATTATTTAACTTTGGGCTCTCTGCTTTTTTACTTTAATACTTTAGTTATACTTTATATATAATCATAATGACCAGAAAAAGAGGTGTCTTTTTCACCTTTCCACCTAAAAATGAAGCTGTTTGAATAGCACTTGAACTGAAAGCTAATCATCAAGAGGAACATCTTTCTGATCTTAGTGAGCCCTCCTCCGTCATAGTGATCAGTCAGTACGGCCACAGAGAGCCCATCAGTCCTCTCATCAATTTGTAGTGTCAACCATATTCATAGCCATTGTATTGTCAGTATCAAAGATAAACTTGTCTGTTGTAACTAGATTTCCATAACTATTTGTTCTGAAAGTGGCTCAAAATGGATTTGTATTTTGTAACAGGATAGTACATTTATCTACAATAGGCCGGGACATGGTACTGTTCCATAAAACATTACATTACAAAGTATTTAATATGTGTTACTTTTATCGAATTTGTAAAGAGAACATTAATGCACTTATCATCGGATATTAAAGTGTGTGTGTGTGTGTGTGTGTGTGTGTGTGTGTGTGTGTGTGTGTGTGTGTGTGTTCGTTCGTTCGTTCGTTCATGTCATGGTGCCCTGTATAGGTCAGAGGACAATTTCTATGGAGTTGGTTCCCTCCTTCTGCCTTTACGTGGGCTCTGGAGATCAGCCAGGTTGTCAGGGTAGCGAAGCAAGTGCTTTGCCAAGGGTGCCTTCATTCTGGCCCCAGATTCCCCTTTTTTTAGTTTGTATTTAAAGAGGCTTTCAACCTGATATACTACTTTTACTAGGTTTGTTCAAATGTCATGTTTTTGAAGCTTGCTGTCAATGTTGCCTTCAGTGACTTGTCTCTTGCTCTCACTGAACTTTCAAGGAGTGGGTTGGGGATGGGGGCGGGTAAGCAACAGTCACAGTGTTAACTATTTACCTGGCTTTGGAGAATACTTGGTAACCATCTTCTTGCTGTTTCTCAACTGCAAGCTGAGGTTCAAAGGTTCAGATGAACCTTGCAGATCAGAGGTCAGACACGGATTGCTGCAATTTGTGGCTGAATTCTGCCGATATGACAGAATTTCACAGCTATGGATTGCTTGCTTCCACTCCTGCACACAGGCTGGGCTGGGCGGTTAACAGTGTAATTTGTACAAGTCAGCCTTTGGCACCCAAGTTTAATAAGTAACTAGCTTGTGGTGCCTTAGGTTTCACTGGTACAAGGTGCATGTTATAAAAAGGGTCAGATTTCACCATGCAGAGATGAAGGAGGTAGGAGGTGACAGTCTCATAGCTGCCACCTACGAGCCATACATAGAGATTCAGTAGTCTGTATTTCTATGGTGTAAATTTTAACATTCATTTTCTTCGTCTTCAAGAGTTGGGTCCTTTTGTAAAATGTTAACAAGAAAGAGATGTCTGATTAGGGATTATTAGCCAAGAAGTAGGAAGTGAAATTGCAGATGTTGCTTAATTAGTTCATGAGATCTTTGACTTCTCAAAAGCTTTCCAAAATGTTATGGCTTTTTAAGAATTTAGGGAATAAGAGGTGTAATTCCAGCACTCTGAAATCTGAGGCTTGAAGATTGCCAAGTTTTGAGCTACAGGGTGAGACCCACCTTTAACAAAGAGGAATGGATTGTTTTTGCCTTGGTCTTTCAGAAGTTACAGTTCATGATTGATTGATTGGTTATGTTGCTTTGGGTCTGTGGTGAAGACACATCATGATGCATGATGGAGCCAAGCTGCTTCCCTCATAGAAGTATAAAAATAGGGTCTAGAGTCCCACCATCTCTGCCAGGGCACATGAGTGGGAATTTCACGGGAAATTCTACTACCTCCTAATCCTTTTACACATAGGTCTTTAGGTTAACACTGAAGATCTAAAACCATAGCAGTTTCTCTCTCACGATTTAAATAACACAATTGTAGTTTTCAACTCTCCCATCCTGGGCCAATTGGACTCGAGAACATAACTACTCTAGAGCTCAGGTTCTCTGACCCTCTATGTTCAAATCTCAGCTTTACCACATTCAGTAATAAACCTTAGTCTTTGGTCAGTGTCTCTGTACTGTTCTCCCATCTCTCAAAGTAGGATCATAGTTCTTGCTTCCTTATTGTACGTAGCAGCAAGTAAAAAGATGCTGTGCAAGGGATGCTTGACACAATACTTGATGTACATTGAGGAATTAAGGACTGAGCTGCTGCTGTCATCATTGGCTCTTAGCTGCTGGCTTAGCCTTGCCCACCCCACATCCTATTGCAACATGCCTTCTCCTTGGTCCTTCATTTCAGGAGGGGTAGACACAGAAGTATATAGTTGGATTAGGTGCTGTGGGAGGTCTCAGGAAGTGTTCCCTTGCTATCAGGCAGAAAGATGCTTTAAAATGCCCATTTCAGGTCTACCACTCTTTAGATGCTGTGTTCCCTTAGCTGATCGCCAAATCCAAATCACTAGCAAGCTCTTTTTGTGCTGCCAAACAGTGAGAAGCATTTGAGATTTAAAATGAGTTCATAAATAATGCCACATGGATAGGTTGAATCCTATCCTTGGGAATATACATTACAGTGTTACATTTACTGATTTCATATTTTGCACAAATGCCAGATGTGAAATGTTACCTTGAATTTATTCATTCTGTTTCTTTATGCTTAATATAGTGGCTTTTGGATAAAAAAATATGATTTTTAACTACCAGTGACAATATTAAAATTAAGTACTTAGTATTTAAGAGGTCACAATGACATCTCATATTAATTAAAGTTAAACACCTGCTCTGGGCCAACACTGAGCCAGGGCATTGGGGTCTAGATGTGAGTCAGACCCAGATTCTGCCCTAGTAAAGTTTTTATTTAGTGGAAGATGAGCTCAGTTTTCACAGTTACTGTGAGCTTGTAAACCATATGCCAAAATACTACCATGATTGTCCTTCAATGTGGCAATTTCCTATAGCTCAATATAGTGTCAGAAAAAGTGCTAGATAACACTGGGCTGTCTCAGGAGCTTCCCTGGAGGAGCGATATAGGGTTGAGTTCAGCCTGGCAGAAGGTCTGAGAGGATCTGAAGAATCAGGAATGACCTGAAAGAGAAACTGAGGCAGGGCATGAAGCTGGATGAGGACTGAAACTCTTCATGCCTTAGGAGGATATTGACTTTACTCTAAAGACAGCACCAAGAGAATGTGGAAGATCCCACAAGAGGCTGATGGGAGCACATGGTGTGATTTTAAAGGCCGCTGTCTGCTGTGAGAGCTGGATTCATTGTATTAGGCAGGAGTGTCTGGAATGAAGGCAGCCCAGGAGGCTACTAGGGGCAGCTAGTTTGCAGCTAGTATGCTTCCAAATGTAAGATCTTTAATTCATGTGATGATACAGAAGTTCAGGAAATACTCGAGAAAGCTGATGCCTACACCCCTGAGAGCATGCCTGAGGTCAGGCAGTGCCAGAGGCTTCCTGGTAGCATCAAGTCCGTGTCCTTCTCCTTGAGAGTGGGCAACTGATTTATCGTAAAAACGAATCTGTTTGCAATAAAAAGTATTCCAGCTAGGCCTTGTGGCACACACCTATAAACTCAGTATTGGGAGCTGAGGCAAGAGTATCGGCCTTCATGGTCATCTTGAGTTTTGTAGTAAGTTTGAGTCTAACCTGGGCTACATAAGACACACCCACCCTCATCTTACAAAATAAAAGACATAGTGATTGCTACTACTTCATTTTAATTAGTATACAAAGTAGCATATTTCTTTATGACAACATACATGCCTGCTTTGGGTTGATTCTTACCCCTCCCCCCGCCCCCACCACACACACCTCTCTGCCTTCTCTCCCCACTGTGTACCTCCCTACCCCAGCTTCCTCCCTCCCCTTTCTCTGCATGTGTTCTTTTACCCCACTCCCATCTCCCTTTTCTTCCCCCTCAGCTCACAAGCCCCTTTGTCATTTCTTGGCATCTATTCATACTTATATCTATCTAAATACATGTAGTTAGAAGCTGGTAGAGAGTAGGAGTGGAAATTAAATTTTAGCTTAAGCTTGTGATTGAGGTTTGAAGTAGCACAGAGCATGTCATGACATTAGACTAATAAATATATTAGTACATATATATTTATTATTTAATGGTTTGTTTTAATGTTAGTGTATCCTGCCTCATTCCAAAAAGTGAATTTGCAACAACCTTAAAAGCCACATGTACATGGCTCATCATTTAATGCTTTTGCAGAGGACCTGGGTTCAGTTCCCAGCACCCGCGTGGCCAATCACAGCCACTCTAATTATAGAACTCTTTGTTCCAGCGCTCTCTGCCATTCTCTGTATATACTGCATGAGCATGATGCTCCTATGTACTGCAGCAAACACATAAAACGAAAAAAATATAGTAATGAAATCTTTAAAAAAGAAATTTTCGTTTCAAAGGAAAAGAGCAGTTGTAATGCTTTTGTTTGTTTGTTTGGGTTCTTTGTTTTGTTTTGTTTTAATGTGTGGCCATGTGCTGTAGCTCAGCAGGTAATTGTTCTTGCTGACTATTGTAAGCCTGCCTACTGGAGCTCAATTCATGGAAACCACATGGAGGTGGAAGGAGAGAATTGCACAAAGTACCACACATGAGCACACACACAGACACACACACAAATAATAGTTGCAATAATAGAAAGGAACCAAGTGTGGCATCTGAGCACAGTGATTTATATCCATAGTTATATTTTGTATCTATAGTTTATATATTTTATATAGTTAAAGTTATCTATAATTATATTTATATCTCTATGTTTTCACATTCATGAGTCCAAAGCAGAAGGTTTGCCATGAATTCCAGATCTGGGATATGGTGTGGTAACCTGCCTCAAAAACAAAATCCAATCAACCACTACCACCAAAACCAACCAAAAACTGTGTGTACTCTAACAGGACACAGAAAGAATATGAGTCAAAATGGAATCAGGGTAGACAGCAAAAATGGTGGCATCCAGCATCAGCCAAAGGAAGATCCCACCACGTTTGCTGGGAGCCCTGAGCAATACTCATTCCATGCAAAAAAAAAAAAAAGAATATATGTGTGTGTGTGTGTGTGTGTGTGTGTGTGTGTGCATATATATATATATATATATATATATATATATATATATGCATTTATGCATGTGTATGTAGTATGTATGTATATGTGTAAATATATGCATGTATATGTGTATTATGTGTGTATATATATAAATCAAGTTTGTCAGTTTTATTTGGAGATTTTTGTGAGCAATCAGAATAACAAATATTGAAGTTTTTATGAAATAAATTCTGTTTAGATTCATTGTGGAAAATCAGAATTTTCTGGGAGTGTACAATTGAGCCTACATGTTATACTTTAAGGAATTTTCTTTTTTTTCCAACTTTTTTTTTATTTGAATCAGAAACAGAATTGTTTTACATGACAATCCCAGGAATTTTCTTACTTAAGTAGCTATGACTACCCCCTCAGTGACCCTTCTTTCCCTCCAGTTTAGCATAAAACTGTGAATCCCAAGTTTCATATATATTAATAATTTGCTTTCAGATTATAGAGTTTACATGTCCACTACTGAGACATTACCTTGCTTATAAGGGGGAACTTTTACTATTATACAAAGTGGAAAACTTTAAAGTCCTGTGCTTTGTAACTATTTCCTCCACTCAGGAGAGCTGAGCACACCTGGGAACATAGTATAGGAGTCCGAATCTTTTTCTGTTGTCTTGACGCTGCAACTAAGTTTAAGACACAGCTTATAATGTGCACTTTAATTTCCAAGGTTTTATCAAACTGTGACTTTGGATTGTTTGTTATTCAACGTGCAACACACACGGCCTCTTTTTTTTTTTTTTTTTTTTTTCAGGGTTGGGTAAAGACTATAAATGTCACTTGTTAAACATCTGCTACCCTCTAATTTAAGGCTGCAGCCTTTCCCCTTTGAGGAAATCTTTGATAATAAGAATTTGACATAGGGTCTGGATGAGGTTACTGCTTGTGCTCTGATAACTACAGAACACCAGCCATTCCAATGGAGATGTGGTTGAACAGTTTTGCATTTTAACTGGCTTTGGAGGCCAGTTAATCCAGATTTCAAACTGCTCTGTAGAGCTCTAAAGGTCCTGCACACCAATGCCTTGGCTCTTGTTTTCTTTATTTGGCTAAATTTTTTGGTGGAAGAATACATATTGCAACCAGAAAATAATCATAAAGAAACAAAAAACAACAGTGGCATAAACAGCTATTTAAAACCTAGCAATTCAACTGTATTTTGCACTTCTAACAAGTGAAGGGATTTGCCGGAAATTGAAGACAGAAGAACCAGTCAAGGCCTAGTGGCTTGTGTCTATAATCCCTAGAGTTAAAAGACAGAGGCAGGAGAATTGCAAATTTCAAGCCATTTGGGGATATGTAGCATGCCTCTGCCTCAAAGAAAACACATGTCTCAAAGAAAACACATAGACCAGGATATGGTCATGATGGCATTAAAAACTAATCTAACATCTAGTCTGGACTTGAAATCATACTGAATTTAAAAATGCGGATACATACACTATTTGGATCTTCCGCTAGCTTGGCTGGTAGTTGTAAAGGCTGGGTAGAATATATCTTCAGACATGGAAGAAAGGTAGGATATACTGTAATATTTTTATCTAAAATGTCTGTTTCTTGAACAGTTTAGTTGGACTTTACATTCTCTTCATTTGAATGTTTTGTACGACGACTTCCAAGATTAACCTAAAACTCAATACTTTTCATTTTTCATAGCCCTCTCCTTGAAAGGAAAAATTCTCAAAAAATCTTGACTGTGATTTTAGGAGAGAGTAAGCCACTCTCATTGGAGGTGGATCCCAAGTGCCTTGTTCCTGTGGTCTTGGAGACCCGCTATGGAAGTCAGTCAGTCGAGAGGGATAGCGTAACTCCACAGACCATGCAGGAGGCACCCAGCTAGATATTTTTATGTAAATATAAGGTAGTATGTCTTTTTTGAGTCTCTGGGCTGCATCTGCATTCTTTCAAAGCAGTATGCCTATCTTTAAGTTATAGTGGTTCTAAAGGTCAAAGCACACCCATGGGGGGGAAAAAAAACTGGTAATATTCCTGTCCCAGTTCTGCACTTATTCAGGGGTGAGATAATGAGTTACATTTCTTGGTTTCTTGAGAACATAAGAGTAATGGTTTATTTTCTGAAGAAAGCAACCTCAATTTCTAGGCACATGTGAAATTTACATTGAAATAGAGCAAAACAAAACATTTTCTAACATTTTTTCTTTCCTTCAACCCTTTAGGGAAACTTCAAGAATTGAACAGAGAAATCCTAAGCAAGCTGCCTGAATCTGCCCTCGTTTTCTTGTTCTGTCTTCCATTTGGAGAACAAGGACCAATTGAACTGGTGAACTAGTGAGTGCACTTCCTGGAATCCTTTCCTTTCCTTTCCTTTTTAAGTAAGAATATAATTTCCTGGAGGTGTTGGTGGTGCATGCCTTTAATCCCAACACTCAGGAGGCAGAGACAGGCAGATGTCTGTGAGTTTGAGGCCTGCCTGGTCTACAGAGCGAGTGCCAGGATAGGTGCCAAAGCTACAGAGAAACCCTGTCTTGTAAAACAAACAAACAAACAAACAAACAAAACAAAACAAAACAAAAAAGAATATAATTTCCCTTCCTATCAAACAGGACATCTGCTGTTAGGCAATGTAGGCATCATGTGTTTACATGGTGAATTAGTGGTATATTACACTTTTTTTTGAACCTGTGCTACAAATCCTTTGTCGCTTGAGAGGACATATCTTCCGTCTGCCTGTGGGAAGAGACCCAGGGTAACTCAGGCTGCTTACAATCCACTTCTGACTTCTCAGAGGGAATCAGTGTTTCCTTCCTTCCTTCCTTCCTTCCTTCCTTCCTTCCTTCCTTCCTTCCTTCCTTCCTTCCTTCCTCCCTCCCTCCCTCTCTCCCTCTCTCCCTTCCTTCCTGTTTCTTCTTGCTTTGTTTCTTTGTTTGTTATGTCTTTTGAGAGAGTCTCTTGTTGTTCAGAGTTAAGTTTGAACTCTTGATCCTCTTGCCTCCACCCAGCCTGTGTTACCAGTCTTTTGACATCTTTTAATGTGTCGTACACTAGGAAAGCTCTTTGTACAAGACAGACAGAAGACTCAGTGTGATGGTATTTGCAATTTTGGAGTTGTCCTCATACTCTCTGTACACTGGCCTTGTTGCCTGCTATATAAAGCAGAAACAGCTGTCACGTCAGACTTTCCAATTTGTGATATGTTTTCTTTTGTACCCAAATTATTTCATAAAGCATATCTTCAAGTTTCATACAATGCTCATTTCTTTGTAAGACTGAATAATATTCTATTGTAAGGCATAGATCATTTTGTTAAACCTTTATCCATTAGCAGAAATCTGGATTGTTTCTGGATTTTGACTATTGTAAATAACACTCCCACCAACATCTCTCAGTCCTGATTTTATTTTGGATTTACATCTAGCAATTATGTAAATTTGGTAAATTCAAAGTATTTGCTATGGTGAAAGCTTCACCCCAGCCCCTAACATCCATATACCCAAAGAGTCTGGGATGTTATGGTGGAAGTTCCACCCAAGCCACCTCTCCTATCTCTCCAAACCCTGCTGCACCTTAGATAGCCAACCAAATGATGACCCCTCCCCAAGAGATGCTCAAGACCACTCCCACAGGGTATTTAAACTTCCTCCCAGAAAATAGACTGATTTTCTGGTCTCTCTTACCACTCTCCTCTCTGGGGTGCTCGAAGGCCATCCAGGAGCATTGTATCCTTTAAACGTGGGCTTTTTCTAATTCGGTTTGATTTGGTCTGATTTGGATTGCTGCATTGGCAGAGAGGCTTATCGTGGTGTAGAAATTTTTCAGTATCTATCTATATATATATTTTTCCTGAAGCATCAATGTATTTTCCACCATGTTTTTACACTCTCACCATCATTGTACAAAGAGGTCTAGTTTGTCCACTTAACTGGCTATAGTAAGGGGGTTTGTTTGATGATTGGGTATAAAATGGTGTATCAAACTGGCTTTGATTCTCTCATTCCTAACAATGTATGATGCTCAATGTTTTTCATACATCCATTGTATCTTGGAGAAGTGTGTTCAAATCGAATGTCCATTTGTTAATCAAGTCACTTGCTTGCTTTGCATTGAGTTTGTGGTTCTTTGTGGATTCTGGGCATTAGCTCTTCACAGAATATGATTAGCAAATATTTTTCTATGGTGCTAATCTTGATTAACAAGATTTTGGTGTTTTTTCTTTTGCAGTGCTGGGGATGGAGCCCAGAGCCTTGTGCATGCTAGGCAGGTGCTCTGCCACTGAGCTTCATCCCAACCAAGTTTTAAAGGTTCTTTTGTTTGGTTTGTTTTGGTTTTCTTTTGTTTTTGTTGTTTTTTGTTTTTTTGGTTTTTTTTTGACAGGGTTTCTCTGTGTAGTCCTGGCTTTCCTGGAGCTCAAACTGTAAGACCAAGCTGGCCTTGTCACCTGATCCTCTTCCCTCCACCTCCAGTGTACGGATTACTACATCACTACACCTGGCTCAATTTTTTAATTTTGATGAAACTTACCTATTTCTTTGATACATATGGTTCTGCAACAAATTCATGAATCTTTGCTCCCATTTTCTTTTTCAGTTTGGGAGCTTAGATTTACACCTTTGGTCTCCGTTAAGTTAGTTTTTGCATATTGTTTAGGGCCAGGGTTCGTTGTAAACAGGTACTTTTTAATCCCACAAAATCTTGGGTGAAGGCACGTGCCAAGCAGAAGTTCGTTACTCCTAAGCCTCAGATGTTTGCAATGAACCTTCATCTGCAGTATTTTCCTAGTAGGCTTTGGTTGCTCGTCCTGAAGATAGGTGAGAGAAGGGTTAGGGAAACAGCTAGCATATGTTACTAGCATATAGTGGTAATACCAGCATTTTTGCTTGATAAAATCCCCAGCCAAATAACACCAGAAGCGGGTAGTATTTTAGGCACGCTTTGCACACATCTGTGTATACGTGGTATAAGGATGTATACTTGGCAGTGGAGGGAAGGAGAGAGGACATACTCTTGTGGTTGGGGTCCTGAGCTGTAGGTAGATGACTGCACCATTTGCACAAAAGTCAGTTGTTCGTCATGCTAAACTGAACCCACAATACCATGGACAAACTGTGTTTCCAGACATTTTACTGTGGGCAGAACCTACATATGCTTCCAATATAAAATGTGAAGTCCATCCAGCACCTTCCCTTCCTGGCAGAATTTTGAGGAAGAAACTTGTGGTTGTGTACCCTGCCCCTCCTAGGATCAAAGGTCTGCAGGGAGCTGACTGCTCTGTGTTGGGCTTGAGATAACAGCAGGGCTGCATTTGCAACCCAGTTACAGGATTCTCTGTCGGAACAAGATTCAGTTAGACTTTCAACATCGGAACACTTGGCATGGGGAGTCAGTGTCCAAATTCCAAATCAGTTAGTGTTATATCTGTTAAGGTAGTCTCTGGGACAGAGTTTACCAGGCCTACCCCTCTTCTGGTTTTCACTGGGATTGGTTTATAAGGGACAAACTGTTTTGGCCATTGTGGGATCTCTTTCTTACTTTGCCATGAAAAGGAGATTTGGAAAATGAAGAAATAACTGAGCAAATTACATTTTCTGATTTTGGATAGCATAAGATGGCCTATGCTTTCTAAAAACCATTTGTGAGACTAGCATAGTGCATTTCCCTTGAAAGTCTTTTCACGTGTGACAAACTCAGAGCACCCAGTATGTCCATGTGAGTTTGAGACTAAGTAGCATTCTTTAATATTGCTTTACTTTCTAGAACTGTTAATATAAGCAGTTGTCGATCCATGCAACTTTTACTGCCTAGGTAAGTTGTATAGACTGCAAAATGGTTCCCCTTGCCCCTCTCTTGCCTTTTCTCCTCCTCTTTGCTACTTTCATTAACTCGGAGGCAAACAAAGCAAGTTGTTTGTTTCAAATAACACGCTCATTTCACCTTCAAAACTCATTTATAGATAAATGAACTTTCAGTTTTTTATAGCTAAGCTCTCCTTGATGTACTGATCATGAACCATGTATGACCATACTGGAGGAAATTATTTCAACAAGCACTAAAAACAAGGAGCAGTCAGATAGCCACATAGCTCGATTCCCACTTGTTACACTGGGTACTTATTAACCAAGGCGACCGCAGTTGGAAGTTGGAGATCGCAAATGAGAGTCTAAGAGGAGAGAAAAACACTTGAACGAGAAAAGGAAAGCAAGGGTGAATGAGGAGAAAGCTTGGCCCTGTGTGTTTTCCCCTGAATGGAGAGAGTGTTGCTTGATTGACGTGAGGCTGAGGAGCTTGGGTTTCGTGTGCTTGTACACAGGGACCTTTGTGAGCTTCTACATTGCATGGTTAGTGTCAGATTAACCTGTGAGCTGCTTCGGCAAGATCCCCCACCATGTGGCAGAGAACTCCAGGAAGGAAAGGTTTCTCCGACTGCATCCCAGGACATCCCCATCTTTTCATTGTCTTTCACCAGAACATTTATTTTACATTTTACAGAGACTATAGTTGTAGTGTCCTATAATACAGCGACAGCATTGGAAAACAGACGTTTTTAGAATTATTTTATGTGTCTGAGTGTTTTGCCTGCACATATGTATGTGCATCATATGTGTCTAGTGCCCGTGAAAGTCATGAGGGTCTTGGGTCTCCTAGAACTGGAGTAGTGGATGCCTTTGAGCCACCATGTAGGTGCTGGGAACCAAACCTAGGTCTTCTGTAAGAAGAGTAGCAAGTGCTCTCATTCTCTGGGCCATCCCTCTAGCCCTTTGAAAAAATGTTTTTAATGTACCTATAATATATATGGGAGTGTTTAACCTGAATGTATTTATGTACACCACATGTGTGTTTAGTACCCATGGAGGCCAGAATAGGGCATTGAATCCTCTGAAACTGGAGTTACAGAGTTGTGAGCTGACATGTGGGTGTTGGAATTTGAACCTGGGTCCTTCTCTAAGAGCAACAAGTACCCTTAACTCCTGAACCATCTCCAGCTCAAGGAAATATTTTTAATTTCAAAAACTCCTCACACCCAGTTTAAAACACATTTTAATTTTTTTTGAGAATTTCACATATAACTCTTATATTTACATTCTTTCTACCCATCCCTCCTCATCTAAAATGCCTTCCATGACCCCTCCCAGTTCCTCTCAAATTTATGATTTCCTCTTCTTTAATTATGGTTATTACACATATGAGACCTACTGAGTCCATGCAGTGTCACTCAATGTACATGTGTTTAGGTCTGACCATTTGGGATTGGATAAACTATTGGAGTTATTTTGTCCCTGGAAAAAGCTGGCTGTCCCTCTCTTAGCAGCTATTGGTTGCCTATAGCTCTTCTTCTGGGACCGGGCCTTGTGAAATGTCCCTCATCCACGTTGGCATGGTGACTGGTGTTTTCATTGTGTAAGTCTTTTTTAGGTGCAGCTTCCGAGAAAGCTGCTATCTAGCAGCAAACATCCTGGTCCTTAGGCTCTCAGTGTCTTTCTTCCCCATCTTGTAGTTTCCCTGAGCCTTACGGGCAAGGACTGTGCCACTATCACTTATTCTCTGTACTTTGGCCAGTGAATGATCTCTGTACTAGTCTCCATCTGCTATTAGAAAAAAATCCTTAGTTTATTCTCCTTCTTGTGGAGAGTTCCTGGGGAAATTCTCTTTCACTGGGACACTTGTCTTCAAGTCATTAAAATGGTAGGGCATCCACATCAAACAGGATCTATGTCTTATTTCACGGTTAGAGCTGCAATGACTAATGTTAACCAAACAAAACCAGGACGCACCTAAACTGGTGCTAATGTTTGACTGTGTCGATGTAGTCCACAGCCTTTGTTACAGGACAGGCAGTTGGTCATGTTTCTTACAAAGAATCCTGTGAGATTCTTGTAAACTACTATTTCACATGTCCCACACAAGGTCAAGGTCATACTAGGACATGCTCCAAGGAGCATGTGTTCATAGGCCATAGGACCGTAACAGGATTCCATGTTTTTACTGTGTAACCATTAGTAAGGAGTTTGGGAGGACAAAATGCCGTTGCCACATCATCACAGTGACTATCAGTTTGTATTTGGGGAAGTTCTTTTTCTGCATCTCTTGAAAGATTAATTCAAAAAACTTAGAAAATAATCATTTTTTTCATTCTTTTTTTGTTTTCCTGAGTGCTGGTATTTTTTCTTTTGTGTATATTCTTTCTTTAAATACATTTTATACACCAGTTTAAAATTTTTTTAAAGACATCTGAGCCTATTGCTTTTGGACTGTCTGGTTTTATTTTAAATATAAAAAGACATTACTGCCAAAAGTTGGGCATCTTTATTAAATTATAATCCCCAATTTAGTTGTGTGGCTCAGGGGTAGAGTGTTTGCCTGGTATGTTTAAGAGCCTGGGTTCCCCCCCACCCCCACAATACCATGTAAAAACATTTTGTTTTCCATCTTAACCACGATCCATTCATGACTTTTAGAAAGCTTATGATCACTCTTATATTTCATAACTTCTTTAGTTAATACTATTATTATCACCATTTTATAGTGAAACTGCTGTCTGGGTTGGGGGAGTACTGAGTGACTGTATGAAGATGTTTGTTTCCCAAGGATGGAGCAAGGCTGTGAAGGCATATAACTCAGGGCCTAGGTGTGCAGTCCCATCCACACTACTAGGCCCATATTCCCACTCTGAAAGTTAGGTTGCATGGAATCTGTTTAAGTCAGATAGTCAGTGACATCTGTGCCCCGGCACTCAGGTAGTAGAAGAAAGAAGATCAGGAGTTCAACACCACCCTTGGTCAGTTCAAGGCCAACCTGGGCTACTCCATGGGTTGTTAATTTTAGAATACAGTTTGGATATATTAACTACTTTACATGGGACTAGGAGTAGCTATTGTGCAGAACTCTGAGGGCTAGAAGGCAAAGTGAGCTATGGTAATAAGGAATAACTTCCCAACTGCTTTATCATGGAGCTGTGGTTTTAGTTTCCTTCATCTGTGTTGATCTAGGCCCATTCCCCACTGATTGTGATTTCATTACATTGATACTGGCGGAACTAGCACCATATGTGAGAAAGAAGCAAAGAAAAAATATCCTGGTAGAGTGAATATGAATTTTGCCATCAGCTTTACACCTAAGTCTGTCTTTGTCCGATTTCAGGTTATTTGATTGCCTCAATCTTCCATCCTTCAAGAAGGAGCTTATCAGACTCAGTTTGGGTGTAGGCACTTGGCACATGGTGTCTCCTTCATTACTCTTTGAGATGTTGATCACTGTTGGCACTGCTCATTTGGTAGGTTAGAGTAATGAGGAACTGAGACTCTTGATTAATTAATGGCATCATTCAGGAAAAAAAAATTTGGTGGGGGGGAATGGTCTCAAATTCAGTGAACTGGGGTTTCTAGCATTTGGTAGCTTTTTACAAGAACTTATAATCTCTGCTACCATGATTTAACCCTACCTTTGTCACATAAAAGCAGCCATAGACAGTGCTAATGCCATTGTTCATGGCTGTATTGCAATAAAACTGTAAAAATATCCAGAAAGGCAAATTTGGCTTCCTGGCCCTGGTTTTCTGACTGCTTTTCTAAAGTTGTCTACTCACAGAAATGTCTTAAGAACTAAGGAACTTCAATTCGATGTCTTATACTCAAGAATTCAAGAACTGTAAGTTCTAACTAACCAGAGCCCTGGGCTGGGCTGATGTTGAGATATTTCTCCAAGAGATTATTTCCAGTCCATCTCCTTTCTTGCAAGAAGGATTACCTCTTTTATTGTTGTCCTGTCCTCCACACATAAACTAAGGACACTCTACAGTCACTTTTCCAGAAATGCTGGACGTACAGAAGGAGAGCATGGTCCCTGAGGTTTCTCAAGGGGCTACATGATTTGGTCATAAAACAGGATTTGCTTTTTATGGTTTTAATGAATTCACATTAATAGTGATATAATATGTGATAACATAGTTTTAAGGATAAAAGAATAAGGAAGGCATCTGAATCTGTAACCAGCCAGAGGTATGGAGAACTCTAGTTACTTTCACATGTCATAGCTGGATCATTCCTTGGGTTTGACTTGGCCCACTGTTGGTTATCTACATTATTAACAGCCTTAGCTGCCAACACAATAAAGTCTGCTCAATGGATATATGTGACCTCCTAGTACCCATGTGTTTGTGTGAGCTTCCTCCTGACCTTGTTGTGCTGTCCTCAGTACAGTGCTTTGTACAAAAATAGGCATTGATACTGGTTAGCTTGTTAAGATGGAAAGTATAAAACCTTTAACAAATATGCATTGTCCTTTAAGTGTCAAACTTGGAGGATCAGAAATAGGCAAAGACTGTATCCACTTGGAGTTAATGTTTAAGTGTTGGAGAAAGACCTTGTCTGAAAGGAGGGAAATGACAGTGAGCCATCTGCCTGATACTAACTGTGACTGACAAGACACAGAGACCTTTGGGTTTATCTTGTGCCATTCATTTTGTGGTTCTAGATCTCCTGTCTCCATATAAATGCTACTCATATCTCCTGGGTCCTTGGCAGAGTACTTCCTAAAAGCATTGACCAAATCCTGAGCAAAAACCACTCCTTTTTTCACTTGAGGATTCAACTGAGGCCTTCTAGCCATGTCCAAGCTTCATGGCCTTTGGTTTCCCATTGTCTCCACACAAAATAAGGGGTGTGTTTCAACTGGGTCACCATCCTGCTCTATTGCCTTCCATGGGCCTCTTCCATCCCTTTTATGCCTCTTGCATTTCAGCCACTCCAGACAATTCCAGCACATTTGCTTATCTTTGCTTATGGTGTTCCCTCTGATCTCCCCTCTTTCTTGCTAGACTATGAACACAAGGACCATGCAGTGATCACCGTTGCATGCCCAAGTACCTAGCACAGCCTAGTACACAGCATGTACCCAACTAGTGAGAGAATGACTGTCTAAATATTGTTTTCTTGACTTTAGTACCAATGAACTGACTGTATTCCAAGACCACATTTTCAGTGAATGTTCATAATATGTCTTAAAATATATGACTCTTACATGAGGCTTCTTATGTCATTATAGAAGCCAGTAGTGATATTTGAGAATAACCCAAGTCTTGAAAACCATATTGTCAGCAGTTCTCAGGTATG
The DNA here is from genome assembly GCF_003668045.3 of Cricetulus griseus. Classification (NCBI taxonomy): domain Eukaryota; kingdom Metazoa; phylum Chordata; class Mammalia; order Rodentia; family Cricetidae; genus Cricetulus; species Cricetulus griseus. Next base: position 133,107,290 of record NW_023276807.1, on the reverse strand, counting down.
CCAGAGCAGATTGTTCTCCATTCAAATGAGACACTGTGATAGCTTGGCGGGTCTTTCGCCTGATTTCCGAAGTCTCATTTGTGGCCTGCCAGTCGGCCTGTGGTAACAGATTAGTCAGACCACAAAATGTGACAGTAGCATTTGATGGTAGTTGTTGCTCTTGAGAAATAAAATTGGTGGCATTTCAGCCACATTATTAAATAAGTAGTTATTAAATCATGGACACCGGACTGTCCCGTTGAACAGCACATGTCTCAGACTTAGCAGCCCTGGAAGTAGGAACCAGATCAAGGGTACCATGATTGGCCTGGTATGGTGGTACATGCCTGTAATCCTAGCTACTCAAGAAACAGAGGCAGGGGGATCAGTAAATTCTAATCCAGTATGGACTACTAGGCCACGTTGGACTACGAGGTGGGTGGAGAAGAGTTCAAAGGAAAGAAGAGAAGACATCAGACTTAAATCGAGGGTAGACAGCATAAAATAACAACTTCTACTCTTATACACAGTCTCAGAGACTCCAAGACAGATTCCATAGCAATTCTCCACAAAGAGCAACTTCATATATTCCCTATCCTACAAACTTTTACTGCGGCACTTTGGGTTGTCACAACATTGTAGGGCCACATGTTTGTGTATCTTATGGGTAGAGGTCATGGATGTTTTCAAACTTCCTGTAATGCCAAGGGCATTGCCTCACAACAGCCAAAATGTTGATAGACTTACAGAAGGTTCAAACTCCTGCATTAGATGATACCTCGGATTCCTGTGCAGCTCAGAGTCTGGGACTCTGTATAAGGAGACCATTCGTGGGAGAGAAAAATAACACTGCATCTCTTCAGGCTGTCCCATCTGATAGAAATGGCGACAGCATCTTTCTCTCTTCTGCCTACCAGTCTATGCTTGCCAAATCTCAATGGCTCAGGTCTGTCGAGCTAAAGTAAGGAGGGAAATGATAACACCCCCCACTCAACACACACACACACACACACACACACACACACACACACACACACACACACACACACACGTGCGCACGTGCATGCACACTGTTTGCTTGAGGCTAAAGCGCTTTAGCCCAGGAGGCACATGTGTGTTTTCAGCATCACCCAATGAACTTAAGAACAAGTGTAAAGTGTGTGATACCTATAAAGAGACCAAGACAATACATTCCTAGCAGATATTTGTGTGTGCTGTCAAATTCGGGGGTAGAAAATCCCCCTACTTTGCCCTTTCTTTCTGGCAAGTTGCTTCATCCCTCTTGGGACATACAGCTGGTGTCCCTGGGAACCCACAGCAAAATGTCTCCTTTTCAGGACTGTGTTGATAGAAGTGCCTGGGAAAATTGAGCCTCTTGGCTTTGCTTCTGTTTATCAAACACAGCTATTCACTGAATGATGTCCTTTACCATAACAGATTTTGTACCAGCATCAACACGGCGAGCCCTTGGGACACGAGCTCTCCCTCAGTCAGGGGCAACTAAAAGTAGGGGCCAGAATGTCATGGCCTCTGGTCTCTTCATTCTTTAGGATCTGGCTTACAGCAAGGAGGCTCAGAAGTTTTTTTATGTGTGCAGAGGGCAATTAGTGAAGGTGGGGGTGGGGTGGGAGATGAACCTGTCATTGTCATTGTGCCCCCCCACCCACTGCTTATTTGTTTGGGCCCCTGGGTAAATTCTTACTCTATGGCATGGTTTTGAATGGGACTCCTTTTACTCTTTAAGTCTTAAGACTCACAGTCATGCCCTGATGCCAGAGCCCTGAAAGTGGGCGTGGCATCCTCGATGTTTACTCAAGTGGGTAGCGGTGACTTGGCACTGAGCAAAAAGCTAAGTGCCACATGTTAGAATCCTTCTGCAGCAGCTAATTTTTCCTGCCTGGTTTCCCCTGGTTTGTGGTGACCTCCCTCCTTCTTCACAGAGCATCTCTGTAAGTCACGGGGTTATTTACAACTTTAGTGACCAAGCCCTCCCTAAAATTTGGATTCTGGCTTTAAAGTGCCTCCCCATCTTTTCTCTTGTCTCTTTCCCTCTCAACCTCACACACACACATACACCATCTCCTAGTTCTCTTCCCTCAGCCTCTTGCGTTCTGGGCTTATATTATAGGTATGAACCACTTCATCCAGTTTAAGTGACTAAAACAACAATAGCAGTTGCTAACCTTTCTAGCGTGTTGTGAGTCAGGTGTCTTCAAATGTCACTGAACCCTCTCAGGTAGCTGCTGTCTAAACCACCTTAATGCCGAGTATGGGAGTGGAAGTCAGAACTCATGGGACAGGCCTAGAAAGTGGCACACGTGATTCACCCCACAACACCCACAAACCCCTCACAGAGCTATGAACCAAAGTTACTGTCAATCTAAGTAATTCTAAACTCATATTTGATCATAAAGACTGGTTTCTGAACACTAGAAATGTTTTCTAAGTATTTTGGCAACATTTGCTGGGCCAGTTAAAAGCTAAAGTCAGAATGAAAGATGCTCTGAATGGTACTAAATCTGTAATTCAAGTCTTTGAAGGTTTTTGCCATGAGTTTGCCCTCTAAGTGTAAATGTGACGTAGGACAAAAATTCTAACAGAATCCAGAATAGCAACAGCTTAATTTGAAAGTATATCTTCATGCTGTTGCAGATGCCAAGCTGAATGAATGAATTCCAAGTATCCTGGTGGATGCCAGAATCCCGGGGGAGGCAGAACCCACCCAACACGTGCTCTCTTTGTACATGTTGAAAACACATTACTTCTCATGGGGGTGGGAGGTGGGGGCAGCCTCAATTAAGTGTGGCAGGTATCCACCAGGATGCTCGGACCGTTTGCATCCAGTGTGGCCAGTCTCTTCAGGTTTTTTCTGGAACAGCCTTAGCAAAGTGCACTAGCCAAGGGTTAGATGAGGAACAGATTTACCCTTGGTTGCCTGAGCCACATCACCAGTGGAGAATGACACAGCCATCTTAGCTTACCTGTGACGAATGGCACCTGGGTGGCTGAAACACCAGTCTCCACCGGAACTCACAGGCTAGGCTTCTCACATTGACTGGTTTAAAGCTGGCTCTAGGAACCATTTGCTTGCTTTTCTGTAAACACCAGAATCTTACATAGGGCCAGCATTCTTACCTCACATTCAAGTTCAATTTCTTAAATTATCTTTATTTACTTATTTATTTATGTGCATTGGTATTTTGCCAATGGTGTCAGGTCCCCTGGAACTGGAATTACAGACAGTTGTTAGCTGCCAGCTGGGTACTGAGAATTGAACCCAGCTCCTCTGAAAGAGCAGTCAGTACTCTTAACCATTGAGCCATCTCTCCAGCCCCCAAATTCAATTTTTTTATGGTGACGTTCCTTGACACCGCCCCCCCCCCCCTTTATGAGGCTCTGTCCTAGGAACCCTTCACATACCATTTCATTGAATCCTTGCCCTATAGTGACAACCTTTTGGAGTACCTGTAGTGTGAACTTTGAACCAGGCTGACACTATTTCTGATGCCCATTACCTGAGAATCTTCTTGATTGCTCTGTGCCTCAGTTTTTTCGTCTGTATGGTAGGGACCCTGATAATATCCTCTGTAGACATGAGGCCTGGAATGAATTAGTCTACATTCACATAGTACACATCCACAGAGCACAGCACTCTGCCGGCATGCTGCATAGTAGGCTTTAAAGATGAGCCTGTGAGTTTACAGAGTTTACAGGGTTCCCCCATTAATGCCACAGGAGCCTGGATGGACCTTGCTCTCTGACTCCCATTTAGTGTGCTCTGAAATTGCTCTGCCTGGTCCTCTGAAAATTTGTTCCCTGCCACGTAAGTCTGCACTATTTATCTAGAATCTGAACTCTAGATGTTTGTTTTACTTGTAGCCAAGGGTCAGCTTCTGAAGTCTGTTACTGTGTCCACACCTCTACCTTAAGCAGGGATCTTGTCACGTTCAACATTCAGCATTTGTCTCGGACACTCCTCCCCCCCCCACACACACAATGTGCTGCCATGCTTCTGCTCTTCATTTCTAAAGAGAAAATTCTCGGTTATTTTTGTTGTTTTGTTTGTAGACAGGCTAGTCTAGAAGGCATGACCCTCAGCTTCCTGAGTGCTGGGATTAAAGGTGTGCACCACCACCACCACCACCACCACCACCACCACCACCACCACCACCACCACGCCCAAGGCAAATTTTTGGTTTCTTTTTTAATGGTGTTAGTAATTGACTTGCTAGTCAAGTACTCTGCCACCGAACTACATTCCTTAGGATTTCTGTTTTGTTTTCTCAAGATAGAGGCTAGCCTGGAACTTGATATATTTCTGGGAATGACCTTGAACTCCTGATCTCTGCCTCTGCTTCCCAAATGTGATGACAGGCTTGTGACATCATACTGAGTCTCCACAGCTAATTTTATATTTGTGTGTGTGTGTGTGTGTGTGTGTGTGTGTGTGTGTGTGTGTGTGTGTGTGTGTCTGTCTGTCTGTCTGTCTGTCTGTCTGTCTGTCTGTCTGTCTGTGTGAGTGGATATGCCCATGTGTGTTCATAGGCAAGAAAGGAGGTGTGGACATCCTTGGATCTGGAGTTACAAATGTTTACAGGACACCCAGCTTGTGTGTGTACTTGCATCTGAACTCCAATTCACATGACTGTGTAGCAAGCACTGTTAACCATTAAGCCACCTCTCCAGCTCCCCAGGGCTAATTTTTCTATTTCTTCCCCCACCAAGCCTATTTTTTCCTTTTTATAAATTAATTCTTTGATGGTGGATGGATAGGTGGGTGTACGGTGGATGCATGAAGAGTGAAAACAACCTCTGTCTCTTAAACTGTCATTCACATGTGGTGTCGGGAGCTGAGCCATCCCATTCACAAGATATTTCTTCTTTCATATTTCATAAATACTATCCCTATAAAAGGAAAGGCAGCTTAGAATAAAATGAGAGGCCGAGGGGGTGAGAAAGGGATGGGAGTGAGACTATGGGAATGTGTGTGTGTGTGTGTGTGTGTGTGTGTGTGTGTGTGTGTGTGTGTGTGTATGAAACTGTCAGAGTGAGTGGTGATGCATGCCTGAAATACCAGCACTCAGGAGACTGACCAAGGTGACTGCTGTGAGTTGGAGGCTAACCTGGGACAGGCCAGCCAATTCAAAGAAAACAAAACAACAGCAGCAACAACAAACTACTATATATAAAATAGGTTGTGTCTAGGGAGATGACTCACTCAACAAAGTACTTACTATAAGAGCATGAGGACCTGAATTTGGACACCAGCACTCACATAAAAAGCTGGGCATGGCAATGCACTGCCTGCAACCTCATTGCTAGAGGGTGGGACTTAGTGGGCAGAGAATGGTGGCTCCCTGAAACTTACTGGCCAGCCTGTCTAGTGAAATCAGCAAACTCCAGGCTGGGTAAGCAATCCTGCCTCAAAGAATAAGGTGTCCAACAATGGAGAAAGATATCCAACATTGAACTCTGGCTTCTACAGCCCCACACACATACACACATATACAGAAAGTCACTATGTAAGAATTAAACCTGCCCACCCGCATATACACAACATGTACACACATATACAGAAAGCCAATAAATTAGAATTTTTACAGCAGTTCTGAAATTAAGCCCTTATCAGCCTAGGAAACAAAGAGAGTGAAAGTGAATGGACTTAGCAAGTTAAATCTACATGCTAAGTCAACACACTCTGACAGTTTCATATACATATATGGTAATGGGCTCTTTATACCAAGGGACCAGGCTAGAGAGTGAACACCATAGGCTTTATGGACCATACTGCCTGTATCCTAACTATTCAGCTTAATGGTAGCCCTAACATGGCAGTCATCGACACTACTTTCTCTCCTCCACTCCACATTAAAGGATATGGTTTTATTAATAGGGTTTTATCTTAAACAAGTGGCAGACCATATTTGGCCCACAGCTGGAATTTTCTGAGCCCCATCGATAGCTTGTCTAGCTGACTTAGTCCAATCTGCTATTGGGTTTGAAGAGAAGACATGTTAGCCCCATAGTGGCCCTTTTTAAGGCATTAAGTAAATGATTACCTTTTATTATGTCTAAACTTTTGGCCTCAAATTTATGAATCAAGATTCCATATAACTTATTTAACTATGGCATGATGATAAGGAGAGTAGAGCTTGTGCTCACCTAATGCAGTATCTTATTTATTTATTGTTTGCAATGCTGAGGATGAAACCCAAGACCTCATGTGTGCTAAGGAAGTATACCGTTTTGAAAGGTCTAACTTTTGGAAAAGCTGAAAAAACAACTCAGTGGTTAGGAGAGCTTGTTGCTCTTAGAGGGGATCCAAGTTTAGTTCACAGGACACATCATTCATCTCACAACCACCTGTAACTCCAGCTCCGGGGGTTCTGACACCCTTTTCAGGCCTCTAGGCATTCACATGCACAGGCACATATACATGCACAGGCACATACACACATACCAATTAAAGAATAAAGTAAATACATTTTAAAGGCATATCATTTTTTAAGGGCCTCTATCGAAATCCCAATTTCATTGTCTTTTGTTTTTCTTTTTGCTTCACAGCCACTTCTCACTTTTTTTTAAAGGGTGTGTTTATACTAAGGCATGAGTTCTATTCCTGTGACCATCCATTAGTGACATGGTTTCTTTATTGTAACACATAGAATCTCCCTCTTGATCATACCTATGCTTGTGTGTGTGTTTGGTATCCTCCATTGCAGGTCACTGATTTTAAATGGTCCCCTAAACTACATGTGCTCATCTTCCATTTGGAAGGAGATCTTCACATTGCAATTAGAGGACCGATATATCATTCCAAATGTATAATAAGAAAACCTTTATGATAAGGAGCTGTTGTCAAGGTAACTTGCAAACACTGAAGCACAAAGAAAATAAGATAAATAGACAGAAACAGTATCCAAAGATACATTAATTCTTTATGACAGTTATTTGAATAGATAAGGGAGCAGGCATCTGTGTAGGTTAGGAGACAGCTTGCAGGGTTTGGTCTTCTCTACCCTATAGATTCCAGGGATCAAACTCAGGTCATCAGGCTTGGTGACAAGTGCCTTTACCCACTGAACCATCTCACCAGTGCCCTGAAGATATTAAGAGCCGAGAAAAATGTGTCTTTAAAATTACTAAAATTCGCCTGGCGTTGATGGGGCATGCCTTTAATCCCAGCACTTGGGAGGCAAAGGCAGGAGGATCTCTGTGAGTTCGAGGCCAGCCTGGTCTCCAGAGCAAGTGCCAGGATAGGCTCCAAAGCTACACAGAGAAACTGTCTCAAAAAACCAAAATAAAATAAAATAATAAAATAAAATTACTAAAATTCAAATAAAAATTGGTCTGAGTTTTCACCAGAATTGGAATCAAAGATAATCCTGCATTTCTTGAGCTATTGCAATGTTCTGGGCATAGGTCAAAGTTCCTTATCAAGATGGTCATGGTGTGGTGCGTGCCTGTGTAATTAATCTCAGCACTGAGGAGGTTGAGGCAGGAGGAATCTGAGTTCAAAGCAAAAATGGGCTCCAGTTGATAGTGTCTGTGATAAGTTAACATCACCAAGGCAACTTGGGGGAAAAAGAAGAAATATTTGAGCTTACAGTTCCAGAGGGTTAGAATCCGTGATAGCTGGGACAGTGTGGCAGCAGGCAGCAATCTAGGAGGCTGGAATAGCAGGCTAAGAGATGACATCTTGAAACAAACACTAAGCAGAGTGGGGGCTGGAAGTAGGACAAGACCTTAAGCTCTCAAAGCCCTTCCCTGGAGGAAGTGATGCACTTCCGCCAGCAAGGCTATACTTCCCAAATTGCCCCAAACACACCACCAGCAGAGGACCAAGACTATGAGGACATTTTTCACTCAAACTACCATAGTATCTTGTATATATTGGTTTATTTTATTATACTAAAATTAATACTATCATTGGGATTCCCATTTACAGGTAGGGAAGGTGATTCATGTGATAGCTAAGTCATACAACTAGGAAGGGTTAACTAGGACTCAACCATGTTTTCTGACTACAGGGCCCCCTCCAACTTTGAACACCCCCACTGCTCTTGTTACAGCAAATGAGCCAAAAGAGGACTGTTTTGGTTCAGTTGAAAATACATATCTCTGTTTTGTGTGTCAGTATAGATTTGTGGTTCTTTCTTTTTTGCTTTTTTGAGACAAGGGCTCAAAAAGCCTTGTATGTTGACCCCAAACCTACAACCCTCTTGCCTCTGCCTTGTGAGCACTGAAATTACAGATGTGTGACATCATATTCAGCTTTCTTTTTTCTTTTTCTTTTCTAATTTGATACTGGGTATTGTCTAGGGCCTCTCACGCCTGCTAGTCAAGCCCTGTCCGATGACCTGCCCATCCTCAGCCATTTTAATTATTCTTGAACTTACCCTGTATAGTTTCATACACAAGGTGGAGTTCAACATTTTAAAAATAGTGTTTCTGGTTCTAGTTAAATCATGAAACCTGGGCTATCATTAAAGTGATTTTTTTTTTTTAACAAAGCATGAGACTATGTCAGAATGTTTCTAAAATATGAAGCGGCAAAGAAGAAGAAGCCACGACTCAGATACTAGCCCACAAGATAGGAAAAGGGTGGGGAGACTCAGCCATGACGCTTGTTTCTTTTTTGCTATTATTTTATGTGTATGGGTGTTTTGCCTGCATGTATGTCTGTGTAACATGTGTATGCCTGGTGCCCATAGAGGTCATAAGGGGGTTTTGAATGTCCTAGAACTGAAGCTGCAGACAGTCCTGAGCCTGCTTTTAACTGCTGAGCCACTTCTCCAACAATTTCTCGATTTTTCTATAGAATTCATTTGTCTAATAATGCGATAGATTTCACTCTTTAAAAAGTTCATTCAGAGCCGGTGGTGGTGGCACACGCCTTTAATCCCAACACTGGGGAGGCAGAGGCCAGCTGACCATTGTGAGTTCCAGGCCAGCCTGGTCTACAGAGTGAGTTCCAAGATAGCCAGGGTAACATAACCTTTTCATTACACAAGCATTGTATGCAACTTTTAATGTCAGCCTTACACTCTGCTCCCGTAATCAAGGTAGACACCATTCACACCACTGCTACCCATGGCTACTTAATTTAAATAAAAAATTTAATTTAATAATTCTTACCCCATTGAAGCACTATTAGTCACAGGTAATTAGTGACAGCTTTCCTATCATTTCCTCCAAAATTGTATTGAACCAGAACTTGGGAAGCTGAGGCAGGAAGGTTGAGAGTTCAAGGCTACACTTGGTTATTTATGGAGGTTTGGTCTTTAAACAGAACAAAAGCCGGTCTTGGTTGATGGCTCACATCTGTAACCCCAGCACTCAGGAGGCTGGGGTAGAATTGCTATGAGATCCTGACCAGCCCAGCCTACAGAATGAGTTCTGAGTCATCTAGGGCTAGCATGAGTGAGACTCTGCCTAAATAAATAAATGCTGTTTTGTACAGCACAGTTCTGAAGAAAGGATATGGAATCTGGAGCCAAACGCCTCGGTGCCTGTGTGAACTAGGGTGATTTACACAACCTCTATGTCTCTTCCCCACAAACAAGCTGAGATGAATGTCAGGTGCTATGTACAAGGGCTGAGAAGATGAACTGAGAATGCTGATAGATGATGATTTCTTTGACACCCGTGGTGTCTTTTCCCATAGAAATATTGCTTCACAGCATCCTGAGTTAACCTGACTCTTTAGGTATTGAGGCCAAATCTGCAAATAATTCATACCAAGATTTTGCCTGACCATTGTAAAAATCTGAACAACTCCACAGCAGTGGAAACATCCCGTTTCCTGTTGAAAACTTCAGTACACAGCTCAGTAGCCACCTTGTAGGGAAACATCTCCTTGAAGTTTAATGATCACATTGCTCTAGATCTGGAGACTCAACACCCACAAGGTCCTAGGTTCCATCTCCCACAATTCACGCACTGTAATGGGGGACAATTATGTCATTCAGTTTCTGTTAGTGCAGTGAAAAGGTCTGCCTTTGAAAAAAAAAATGAATAGAGAAACGCTGTGTACACCAGAGAAATAAAGGAAATTTGCAAAGTGCTATAGTGAAATGGAATCAGACTTGATGGTTCAGAGGTGAAACGGAAGTCATTGCTTGCTGTAAGAACCTAAGATGACAGCAGGTTCTCACGGTTTGACTATTTTAAGACCCCCTGCATTTCCACAGCGGCCTCCCCCATCTAATATCTCAATTCAGCACCGGTGACCTGCCTGTGAGCCAAAACAAAGGCAAGTTCAGGGCGAAGTCCTTTCGGGGCTCCCCACTCACACACACCCCTCCTTTCTCTTTTGCAGGTTTCCTCCAGCCGTGGATGCCTTTGACAGTATGACCGCAGAAGATACCACCACAGCAATGAATAGCGATCCAACAGTGGGGTCCTCCTCCAAGGTGCCAGAGGGCGTGGCAGGTGCGCCCAATGAGGCTGCACTGTTGGCACTGATGGAGCGCACTGGCTACAGCATGGTGCAGGAGAACGGGCAGCGCAAGTATGGTGGGCCCCCTCCTGGCTGGGAGGGCCCGCATCCCCAGCGAGGCTGCGAGGTCTTCGTGGGCAAGATCCCGCGTGATGTGTATGAAGATGAGCTGGTGCCTGTATTCGAGACGGTAGGCCGTATCTATGAGCTGCGCCTCATGATGGATTTCGACGGCAAGAACCGCGGCTATGCCTTCGTCATGTACTGCCACAAGCACGAGGCCAAGCGAGCTGTTCGTGAGCTCAACAACTATGAGATCCGCCCAGGCCGCCTGCTGGGTGTGTGCTGCAGCGTGGACAACTGCCGCCTCTTCATCGGTGGTATCCCGAAGATGAAGAAGCGTGGGGAGATCCTGGAGGAGATCGCCAAGGTCACCGAGGGCGTGCTCAATGTGATCGTTTATGCCAGTGCCGCAGACAAGATGAAAAACCGAGGCTTCGCCTTCGTGGAGTATGAGAGCCATCGCGCTGCAGCAATGGCGCGCCGCAAGCTCATGCCGGGTCGCATCCAACTGTGGGGCCACCAGATCGCTGTGGATTGGGCCGAGCCCGAGATCGATGTAGATGAGGATGTGATGCAGACAGTGAAGATCCTCTACGTGCGCAACCTCATGATCGAGACCACCGAGGAGACCATCAAGAGGAGCTTTGGCCAGTTCAACCCAGGCTGCGTGGAACGAGTCAAGAAGATCCGCGACTACGCCTTCGTGCACTTCACTAGCCGTGAGGACGCCGTGCACGCCATGAACAACCTCAATGGCACAGAGCTGGAGGGCTCCTGCTTGGAAGTCACGCTGGCCAAGCCTGTGGACAAGGAGCAGTACTCCCGCTACCAGAAGGCTGCCAAGGGTGGTGGTGCCTCAGCAGAGGTGGTAGCCCAACAGCCCAGCTACGTGTACTCCTGTGACCCCTACACGTTGGCCTACTATGGTTACCCCTACAACGCGCTCATCGGGCCCAACAGGGACTACTTCGTGAAAAGTTAGTGGAGACTCTTCTCTTGAGGGTCCCCTGGGTATCCACTTCCCCCACCCCACACCCCACACCCCACACCCCACCCAGCACACTCGCGCACACACGTGTGCACACACACACACAGAGAGGCATGAGTGTCAGCTTGAGTGTGGCTGCAATTTACTAGGCCCTACCCTTTTAGGTTGAGGTTCTAAGTGTTGAGTCACAGTCACTATTGCAGTACTGAGAGAAGCATCCCTCTAGGTGAGCAAACAAGTCATTGTTTGGCCTAACCCATGTGGAGCAGGTCTGCCTATCCATTGGAGCTTAAGTTAAACTCTGCTTTTGAGCCCGGGCATGGTGGTGCTAGACTTGTAATCCCAGCATTCTAAAGGGTGAGGCAAGAGGATTCCTAGATGGAGGCCAGTCTGGGTTGCTGTTTCTGAAGTTAAATCTTTAGGTGTTGGTTGGCAAAGTCATGGTCACTGAGTATAGAAGACCAAGCATGACACTAGAAAACATAACATGGGTTCAAGAACCCACTGTCTGTTCACTGGGTCTGAATTAATACCCTTTGCCTTTTTTTCTTAAGCACAAAACAAGGATGAAAGACAGGCATATCCCTTTCCAGATCTAACTGTTTTACCCCTCTATCCCTGAAGTTGCATTTACAATCCTGGCTTCCCTTGCACTAAGCAAGCAGATGAAAATGACAAAGTAGACCTAAACAGAAGCATCTTATTAGCCCCCATAGTCCAGAGTTGTGGCCACCTGCCACTTAGACAGAGGGCGGACTAAAGGCCCCCAACCGTCACTGTTGCTGGCTCATCCTTTTTTGTGTTGTATTATAAGCAGGCAGCATAAGAGGCCGAGGGCGAGGTGCAGCTGGAAACAGAACCCCAGGGCCCAGGGGTTCCTACCTTGGAGGATATTCTGCTGGCCGTGGTATATATAGCCGATATCATGAAGGCAAAGGCAAACAGCAAGAAAAAGGATATGAACTTGTGCCAAATTTGGAAATCTCTACTGTCAATCCAGTTGCCATTAAACCTGGCGCAGGTCAGTATAAACCAGCGCAAATGCATCATTTGGCCTTAAACCCCAACCCTCTCTTTCAAGTGAGTCCAGTCTTCCTGGCTCTTAATTCCATCTGCATATGGATTATTCTCCCCTTCCTCAAAAAGATCTGTGTGTCATTCCCCCCGCTCCCCACGCCCGGACCTTCTAGAATTTAGAAGACTGGTCTAGTCCAGACCACATTCACATTAGGCTGTCAGGGAGTTTTCACACATGTGTTACCTGCCAATCACCTGGCTGTTTCTCTGTCTGTGACTAAGCAGGCAGAGTCAAGAGTGAGATGAGGAAAGGGTGGAAGGGAATGAAGCTCCCTGCTTCTTCTGTAACCTAGTACCTGTCTTTTCCTTGTGCATGTACGTAAACACTCCATCAATGAGCTGCGTCCCATCCATGTGTCAGCCACCAGAAAGCAGGGGCCACAGGTATTATCAGTTCTTAGAAAAAGTAGAAGCTTCTTTTCCAGAGCCTATAGTGCCAGTTTTCCTGGGACAGTTTGGCGGATGCCAACACTTGTGGACAGGCAGAGGTGAGGGTTTTTAAGCTCGGTTCATAGACTTAGAATTGAGATGTTGGATCCATTGAGCCAGGGGCCTTGACCTTTGCTTTTACTACTAACAAATGTATTTACAAACACTGCTGGTCCCTCGATCATCCACTGTGAGGAAGGATGAGCTTTAACTGTGTTTTGTGAGTTTGGCAGACCCGTTATACTCAGAATCTCCACACTCTAACCTCTGAACCTATGGAGAGTCCCTTCCATGGTTAACCAGCATGAATTTCTCCCTGGCCTCTCATCCTCACTGAGGGTAAGAGGGCAACTTTTGAAGGTCACCTGCTCCTTTGCTGATTGCACACTACTCTTCCTAGGTAGGAGGCAAGGAATTGGTATGTTTGGAACATAGGTTTAGCATGTTGAAGGAATCCAGTGGTAACTAGGGAAAAAACCTTGCAATGTTTGCAATACAGTGGCTTCTGGCATTGGGAGGTCTTAGAGATGCCATTAGCACCAGTCTTTAGCCATGTGGAAATCCTGTGTCCTAGTGTAGAGAGTTCTGTAGACTGGTAGCCAAAACAATGCAGTTAGTTATTCTGTACAGCCCCCACGTGGCTTCAACTAGTATCCCTGTCTGGACCGCATCCCTTTCTTTTCACTTGAAAGGCACATCTTTGTCCTTCTGAGAGATGCCAGGGCAGTGCTAACATATTTAGACTAGTGAAAGATTTGGTTGGAAAGGCATGTTACGTTATTTAGTTAAGTTTTTAGTGTTTTTTTTTTTTTCTTAAATGGCCAAGCCCTTGTTTATCTTATGGCCATTTTGTCTCTATGCCTTTGATCATACCCATCTCTGTAGAAAAAAATGTGCTTACGGTTGGAGAGAAAACAGAAATGAAAGGACTCTTTGTGTGTACATTTCATGTTCCTGCTTTTTCTTTCAGCACACACAGCGTGTACATACGCAGTCTCCCCCGCATCGGGGCTAGCATCTCTTCCTTTTGATCTCTTGATACTGCACATTGACATTCAGTAACTCTATCTGTTTGAATCTCTGCTTGAAGCCATTCCTTTGGACTCTGCTCACAGAAACTATTTGAGTTGGCAGGTTCTAGTGAAAAACCAATTACCCACTGCATCACTACGATAAATGGCTATTAGCACATTGGAGGTTTTCCCATGTCCTACACAAACCCCCTCCAACTGGATCCGTAATACTAACATGAAATAAAAGGTGGGCAGGATGTGCTAACATCTCCGAGCTGTCAGAGCGGTGTCTTACCTCCACCTGCTTCTCAAAAATTGTGAAAGTGCAAAGGACTTTTTGTGGGGTGGTGAGCAATGTGAGAGAGAATGAGCAGGTTACACTCCTTAGGAAATGTCAGAGCAGAGGCCTCGTTCCAAACGTTCCCTAACTCCATCCCAATGTGGTGCCAAGCCAAGCAGAGCCGTGTGATCGAGCAGAGGTGCATGACTGTGAACCTGGATCTTAAATACCAGCAAATGAAAGGTCCTCCTCGGTGACAGTGAGTGACAAACCTGTCTTCTTCCTGCCTCTCTTGCAGTGGCCATCCCTGCCATCGGTCCCCAATACTCCATGTTCCAGGCAGCCCCTGCCCCTAAAATAATTGAAGATGGCAAGATCCACACAATGGAACACATGATCAGCCCCATTGCCGTGCAACCTGACCCCGCCACTGCTGCTGCCGCTGCTGCTGCCGCCGCCGCCGCTGCCCATGCTGCTGTTATTCCTGCGGTATCCACACCGCCACCGTTCCAGGTAGAGTTCTTGCCATGGCCATTGTCATTTATATATGGAGCCCCTCTCAATCGTAGACTTATTAGTATTCAGCACTGAGAATATATTCTGTGCAATGATACTTTAAAAATATTTAATGTGAGCCGGGCGTTGGTGGCGCACGCCTTTAATTCCAGCACTCGGGAGGCAGAGGCAGGCGTTTCTCTGAGTTCGAGGCCACCTTGGTCTACAGCACGAGTTCCAGGACAGCCTCCAAAGCAGTACAGAGAATCCCTGTCTTGGAAACACCAAAAAAAAAAAAAAAAGAAGAAGAAGAAGAAAAATATTTAATGTGAAGTAACAGGAAAGAAATGTTTAGTTCTATGAAGATTTTTTAAAGTTTGTTACACACACACACACACACACACACACACACACACACACACTTACGAATGTGAGACCAGTATGTCTCAGCAGATAAAGGTGCTTGATTCCAAACCTGATGGCCTAAGTTCAATCCCCAGGACCCACCTGGTGGAGAGAGAACTCTGAACCCCCTGTACCTGTGCCCTGTGATGCATAACGTCCCCGCCATACACATACACATAGGGACAAAATATGTCCATATGGACATGTAAGTCATGATTTTTATTCATTCATTCATTCATTCATTTTCAAGACAGGGCTTTTCTGAGTGTAGCCCTGGCTGTTCTGGAACTTGCTCTGTAGATCAGGCTGGCCTTGAACTCAGAGAGATTCTACTGCCTCTGTCTCCCAATTGCTGGGATTAAAGACGTGCACCACTACTACCCAGAAATTCATGAGATTTTTAGATACTGGAGTAGATAGAGAAAAGCCTGCTCTCCTCCAGGAATGTCTCTCACTGTTGCCCTCTCTTTCCAAATTGATCTTACCTTTTTGCCCTTTTTCCCTAGTTAGCTCATAGTATGTGACACTTCTTCCTCTCACCTTCCTGTCTCACTCAGCCTATCCAAATACCCTCTCATTAATATAATACAATATTCTATATTCTGACTGCCCGTTTGTTCTTTCTTGGAAAGCTGCTCTCCAGGCTAAAGTGTCTTCATTGTGCACATAAGGAAGGCATCTGTTAAGCAGGAAAAAAAAAAAGTCTTAAAACTATTTCTCTGAAATGAGTGAATCGCAAGTGTGAATGCCCCATTAATGAGAAGTATCCATGATGTGAGCTTTGAACAGCAGAAATTCATGTATTTGTAGAGTCCTACAAATTGCCTGTCATTGGAGCTGTGCTGGGGTTCCAGAATCCATGTTTTGTACAAGTGTCTCAGTGGTTTTCCAATATCTAGGTGTCTGAATCACCATTGCCCTTTCCCACTCTAAGCTAAGTCTTGACTATTCTATTCAGGAAGTGTTAAACCAGTTGGAATTATTTGTGCATTAGCATGTTACTAAGTAAAAACTTATTTAACTTAGGGCCTTTTTGTTTTGTTTTTGAGATGGGGTCGAAATATATTGCCCCAGACATACCACACAACTCAAGACCTCTTAAAAATCAGGCGGCAGCGGTGGTGGTGGTGGTGGTGCACGCCTTTAATCTGAGCTCTTGGGAGGCAGAAGCAGGTGGATCTCTGGGAGTTCGAGACCAGACTGGTCTACAAGAGCTAGTTCCAGGACAACCTCCAAAGCCTCAGAGAAATCCTGCCTGGAAAAACAACAACAACAAAAAAGTTTCACACTGTATAAGATTTAAGTTTAGAGGGTTGGAGAGATGGGTCAACAGTTAAGAGTATGTACTGCTCTTTCAAAGGAGTTCCAGGTTGAGACAGATTATCACTATGTAGTCCAGGCTGGCCTGGAATTCGAGTGTGGAATAAAGGTGTGCGTCACCACACCAGGCCTTCACTAAGGGTTTTGATGACTTCATAAAATCATACAAATAAGCCAGTAAGAACAGTGCCTGGAAGACCAGACCCTTTCAGTTATGCTCATTATTACTGTAGATTTGTTTTACAGTTAGAAAAAAATTCTTTTTTTAAAAAGATTGTATTTATTTATTATGTATACAGTTATCTGCATGCATGCTTGTACACCAGAAGAGGGCACCAGATCTCACTATAGATGGTTGTGAGCCACCATGTGGTTGCTGGGAATTGAACTCCGGTCCTCTGGAAGAGCAGCTAGTGCTCTTAACCTCTGAGCCATCTCTCTAGCTCAGAAAAAAATTCTTAAATTAGAAGTTCTTTTGAACATAATTTTGTGAGTCTGATTTCTAGATTTTTGTGATAACGATGGCTAGATCCAATATAAGAGTCTAGGAATTCCAGTAGTTGGGAAGTGGAGGCAGGGAGGTCAGGACTTGGGGATCATCACTGAGATACAGTTCATTTGGAGGCCATACTGCACTGCAAGAGACCTAGTCTCAAAAACAACAGGAGAGAAAAAAAAACTAGGAAGCAGCCATATCTGGTGACACAGGTTTGTAATCCTAGCTACTTGGGAGCCAAAGCTGGAGGATTGGAAGTTCAAAGCTTGCCTGGACTACAGAGCAAGTTCAAAGCTAGTCTGGATGAGTCAGATCCTATCCCAAAACAAAAGGCTAAATAATGATTAATAATAAACATAAAGAGGGTGAGCTGTAGCCCTTTTGCCTAGTATGCATGAGGTGTCCTAGGTTCAGTCCACAACACTGAAAAGGAAGACCTCGGAAGAGTCACTCTTAAAAATGTATTTTCCTATATCCTAGATTACATATTCTGAAGGTAGAGTAAGGCTCAGAGAAGAAACCAGCGTTGAGTTCAGATCATTCTGTGGAACATGAAGGACACGAAGTACTTTAACCACTGTGTGGTGGTTTGTTTTTACCCTAAATCCATGACAAACCCTTAGATGGGCCCTCACAGTACCACCCTCCCCCATTTGTTATGGATACTTGGTATATTGTACTTTTAAACAGGAGGGACATTCCAGGACCGGTTAAATTAGTGTTCTTAAGGTAGATTAGATTCCCAGTTCCGCCATCACCTCTCTTTGTGAACTGGTCTGAACACTGAATTTGAACTCATCAAGTCCCTTGAAGATGACATTTTGCTCTGTCTAATCTCTTTCTCCTTCAGCAAATGTCACTGTCCTTTCTTCTTCCCTACCTAGACCTCTTCTCTCCCTCCTGCATTGGGTGCTCATCTTCTCTCCCTCCTGCCCTGGGTGCTCATCTTCTCTTCCTCCCTCCCCCCAGGCGTGCTCATCTTCTCTCATTGTTAAAGGAGATGATGAGCAAGCACTCAGGAAGGATTTTTTTCCCCTCTCAGGGCCGTCCAATAACGCCTGTGTATACCGTGGCACCAAATGTTCAGAG
This sequence comes from Cricetulus griseus, assembly GCF_003668045.3. NCBI lineage: Eukaryota > Metazoa > Chordata > Mammalia > Rodentia > Cricetidae > Cricetulus > Cricetulus griseus. The sequence goes on along the minus strand of NW_023276807.1, from coordinate 133,089,215 downwards.
AATTCCCACCGCCGGCATCTATGGGGCCAGCTACGTTCCCTTTGCTGCTCCTTCCACTGCCACGATCGCCACACTACAAAAGAACACTGCAGCCGTGTACGGGGGCTACGCCAGCTACATACCTCAGGCCTTCCCCGCTACTCTCCAGGTGCCCATCCACGACGTCTACCAGACTTACTGAGACCAGGGACCAGAGCCAAGGCAAGCCACCAAACACCGCTGAAGGAACACTTTACTATTTATGAAGAAAGAACGTGTCAGATTAGCACACGTGCAAAACCTGCAAGTGAAGAATGTTAGCAAATATCACACTGAAATATTTTATATCCATGAAGTTTTCACTCTTTTTTTTTAAAGACTTTTCAACTTAGCAGGCCCGCGTTTATACATTTCTAAGAGACTTGCAACGCCTCACGCCTTAATACCATCTTTTAAAATTTGTACGCTCTACTGCATTTGTACAGAGGTTTGGTTTTGTTTTTTAAGGATATATTTTCAGTATGAAGGTTATTTTCTTAACTTCTGCACTCCAGAGATTTCTATTTTGTAGAACCTTTCAAAATATATCAGCTATATATATAAATATACATATATATTTAAAAAAAGCACATCCAAGCATCTAGAGTACTATTTTTAAAATTATATTCAATATTTAAAGATACAAACTGTAGTGCTTTGAAATGCTACATAAAGCCTTATTTTTAAAGGTGATGCTGGAAAGTGCAATTTCAAAAAGTAAAAATCTCTGCTGTATTTCCCTGGCATTAAGGGTTAAGGGTATTGCCATGTACTCTCATCATGGTTTCTGGTTTGGGGGTTTTGTTTTAGTAACAATCTCATCACACCCAGAGTCCCAACACTGGAAAGCTGTCACCTGTTTTCATTATCTTGGGCTCACCCTCCCTGGATCTTTATTAACTATCCCCTCCCGCCTCCTCCTCCCCTCCTTCCCCTACCTCCAGTGTAACTTTTATTCTGAGAAAACAACTGATACCTTATACTTCTTCCTGGGATTTTGTTGAGGTCTTTTTTTTTTTTTTTTAGTTTGTTTGGAGGTATTACCTTCTATATGTGTTTTCAGTAGCAGAATACATGTAAGGACAAGATTTTACCATGTTTTCGTAAGACATCTTTGCATAGCTATTTAATTGCTCAGTATGAAACCCTGACTTTCTAATGCTTTGATTTTTGAAGTCCTAGTTTTTAGAGACCAAGAATATATATGATTATGGACAAGACCTTCAAGATTGCCTAACAGGAAGTTAAGCTTCTAGTCGCCTTCTTGCAGAATGTCTGCCATCATCAGGGGTGTTGGAAGCATTATGCTTGTCAGCAAGGCTCCCCTAGGTTGCTCTTCATTCGCTAGAAGAACATGGGGCATATGAATCCAGGAGGAGGAGTGACCTGTAGGAGTTAAAGGGGAGCTTCTGAATAGCTTCTGATGCTTGCTTGTAGTCCTTTTGTATTGCCAAAGTTCACGGTGTGTAGTGAAATGCAAAACGCAGCCATTTTATTTCAATATTATTAAAGTGTTTGCTATTTTTTTTCTTTTTAGGAAGTAAATACACAGATGCCTGTTTAAAGGCTTCTCTTAGGCAGAGTGAATGTAAAATACAGTAAAATGCTAATATTGTCATCTGTTGTATGAATTACGTCAACTCTCTTTTTAAAAGGCTTGGTCAAGGACGTGAGGTGTGCAAAAAGGAGCACAATAAGACACACAGTTGTATTTCATGTCATAACAAAGTCCATCAAATCTTTCTTCCTGCCAGAGTTTGCTAATGGGCTTAACTGTTATTTGTGGATTAGTCCTAGGATCGTGCCCTTAGCCAATGCTCTCAGATAGTTTAATTTTTTTTTCTCTTTTAAATTAAGAGATTCCCAAATGTCTTTTTTCCCCTTCTTTTGATGCGATGGATTTTTATATATAAGGAATATTTATTAAACTATTGTAAAAAATGGTTGAATGCCTGCTAAGGGCCTTTAACCTTTCCTCTCCATCCTGGTTGAATGACATAAAGTAGCTGTGCAATGTTCTGAGGATTCACCCAGGAAGTTGCATCCACACCCAAGTGTTGGGATGAGTGACTCCATAAAAGGCACCTCCTACCAGGTCCTCCTCCCTTGACTTGTGGGAAAGAAGTGCCAAGGATAGTCACAAAGGTCCTCCGATGGAACACTGGCCCCATGTTCTTACTGTATTTTACAAGTTCCGGGGAAACATTTGCAAGAAAACAAAAAAGACTAATAATAATAATAAAAGGAAAAAATGCACTATTTTAATGTGGCAACCACCTTAACAAGCCTTGGTGGCAGCCAGTTAAGCATCAGTGGCCCTGCTGTCTGTGGTCTCACCTACCCCTGTCGTCTCACAACCATTTCATGTACACTACTGAGGTAAGTTTATAACTTGAAATGTGAACTTTTTTTTTTAGGATTAAGAACAAACTAATATAAATGTTTTTAAATGTTTTAAAGTTTTAGACATGCTACTAGTTTAGTGTTTAGCTTGGTATTTGAAAAGCTTTTTAGATTTCGCTGCATTTCCAGAGTACATTCTTAGGATGTATGTGGTAAATAAAGCTTTCTTTAAAGCAGTTTCCAGACTTTCTTTTCCTTTTAAAAAAAAAAAAAAAAATTGACAAATTCAGTATTTTCAGCCAGGGAGGTTAACAACTGCCTGGCACTCCAGCTCCAAGGAATAAGACACTGGCCTTGAACTCAGAAATCCACCTGCCTCTGCCTTCCAAGTGCTAGGATTAAAGGTGTGTGCCCACCCCTGCCTGGCTTTTTTGCTTTGTTGGTGGTGGTAGTTTTTTTTTTTTTGATTAATTATTTATTTTATTTTATTTATTTTGGTTTTCCGAGACAGGGTCTCTCTTGCTTTGGAGGTTGTCCTGGAATTCGCTCTGTAGACCAGGTTGGTCTTGAACTCAGAGATCCTCCTGCCTTTGCCTCCGGAGAGTTGGGATTAAAGGCGTGAGCCACCAATGCTCGGCTAATTATTTATTTTTATTTTATGTGCATTGGTATTTTGTCTGCATGTGTGTCTGTGTGAGGGTGTTGGATCCCGGAGTTACAGACAGTTGTGAGCTGCTATGTGGGTGCTGGGACTGAACCCAGGTCCTCTGCAAGAGCAGTCACTGCTCTTCACTGCTAAGCTGTCTCTCCAACCCCTTGTTTTGTTTTTGAGATTAGATCTGGTTGTGTGCATCGCATTCCTCCAATCTTAGTCTCTCAGGGGTCCAGCCACCATACAAGGTTTTCATTTTTACCTTCTTAATTTGAATTAGGGTCATGACCTCCCACTGCCCCTTTCCTGGATTCCTAGCTTCCTCAATGACACATAAAAGCCTTTTCAGGGATAGAAGAGAGTTGGCTACTTCTCAAGAAGATAGACCCTTAGGCAATGGGGAGTTCTTGTCTTTGTGTGTGTGTGTGTGTGTGTGTGTGTGTGTGTGTGTGTGTGTGTGTGTACCCATCACATGTGTGTAAGTGGTGTCCACAGAAGGCATTTTATCCCCTGGAGCTAGAGTGATGGCAGTTGTGAACCTCCCAATGTGGGTGCTGGGAACTGAACTCTGAAAATGTAGCCCTCACTCTTATCTCTCAAGTCATCTCTCAGCCCCATTGCTATAAAAAAAAAAAAAAATTTGCTTGTTTTAAGACGGGCTCTTCTGTAACCAAAGCTGACCTTGAACCCCTGATGCTGAGTTTTCTGCTTCCTCCGAGCTGGGATTAACATCACACTTTCTTTAGCAGTGTTTTTAAAGACAAGTTCTACTATACTTTTTCAAGGAGAAAAGTGCTCATACTCTCAGTCACACTCAGGTTCATAGTGACCTGCCAGGGATAGTCAGTTCAGACCCATGCATGGCAGCACTGTGCCTCTCCTAGCTGTGACAGGCAGGCTTGGTTATAGCAGCTTCAGCCTTACTCCTTTACACTGTGGAGCTGCCCTTCCAAGGGAGAGAACACAGAAAGTGGGCCACATCAGGTGAGGATAGATATGATTATGAACCCCAGACTCCAGCTTCCATGGTCTTTGGTTGACCACAAGATAAACACTGAGCTGGGTGACTAGCTGAGGTCACAAAGCTTAGCTAGTGAGCAGCCTAGACTCCATTCCAGTCCCAGGTTCTATCGGACAGCACACTGGAAATGAGTCCAGCTAGTCTATAGGGAAAAGAATTAAAGAAAAGCTTGTCTGTTTTACCTTGCACTGTTTCCATGTGCAGCTTGGTGAGTGGGGCTGGAGGATGGGATATTTGGAACTTCCTGCTGTCCCTGGAAGAGAGAATAGCATAAAGCAAGCTAGTAAAGCTGTTCACAAGATTCAAGGACTCCGAGCCACAAGCTATCCCAAAGATCACAACAGAGACTCACCACAGTATCATAGGAAACCAGCTACACTCTCCCTCGCTTGTCTGATTATTTGATACTAGGGATCAAACCCAGGGCCATACATATACTAAGAACACACTGTAACTCTGGAAGCCAGTCTTTGACTGTGTCGTGATCGTTGGTGGTTTTGTTTGGGGGTTGCAGACATTGTGTTTTGAGACATAGTCTCAAGAGGTAGACCAAGTTGACCTGCAGAAACCTAGGCTGGCCTCAGACTTATTGTCCTCCTGCCCCAGCCTCCTAAGCTCTGGGATCACAGCTGAGGACTACCATGTGATCCTCTCTGAGCTGGAGAGATGGTTCAGCAGTTAAGAGCTCTTCCTGCTCTTCCAGAGGACCGAGTTCAATTTCCAGCATCCATGTTTGGTGGCTCACAAATGCCTGTAACTCCAGTTCTCAGGGTTCTGGTGTTCTCTTCTGGCCTCTAAGGCACCCATACACAGATGACATACATTCACGCAGATACAAATAAAAACATTTAAAAAAAATAGAGAGCCAGAGTAATATTCAGTGGTAGGAATGAACATAAATAAATCCTTTTAAAAAGAATAACCCAGTTTTCTTATTTTCTTAACACCCAGTTTTTCTGTCAAAATTATTTTTATTTTATTTAATTTTCGGGAGTGATGGTGGTTTAAGAAAGGTTTCTCTGTGTAGCCTTGGCTGTCCAGGAACTCACTCTGTAATCTAGGCTGGCCTCAAACTCAGATCCACCTACTTCTACCTCCCTATTGCTGGGATTAAAGGTATGTACCACTACCTTTATTTTTTTTCCATGATGGTGGAAATGGTAATGTTTTGGCATGGCTGACTCAAAAAAAATGACATCTTAAATTTTTTATTTATCTTTATTTTCTGTGTATGGGTGTTTTGCTTGCATGTGTGTCTGTGACCCATTCTTATGCCTGGTACCTATGGGGTACAGAAGAGGATGTCAAATCCCTTGGAATTGAAGTTACAGGTAGTGTGAACTGCCTTGTGGGTGCTGGGACTTGAACCCAGGACCACTGGAAGAGCAGCTAGTGCTCTTAACTGCTGAGCCACCTCTATAGCCTGGAGTGATATTTTTAAAAAGACTTATTATATGTGTGTAAGTGTTTGTATTCATATCTGCACACCATGTACTTACCTGATGCTGGAGGAGACCAAAGGAGGCCATTGATCCCCTGGAACTGGAGTTACAGATGGTTGTAAGCTGACGTATACGAGCTAGGAACTGAACCTGGGGCTTCTGGAAAAGCACAAAGTGCTCTTATCTGCTGAACCATCTCCCCAGCCTCCCTGATATAAGTCCTATTTCTGAGCTCCAAGGCCAAAGGGAAATTTGTGTTTTATAAGGAAAAAGACTTCCAATATCTATAGACTGCTTTCCTTCAATTCCAAGGTCCAAAGCAGTGGTTCTCAACCTGTGGCTTAAAACCCCTTCAGCAATCCTCTATCTCCAAAGATATATGATTCTTAACACTAGCCAAGACACAGTTAGGAAGTAGCAATGAAAATCATTTTATGGTTGGGGTCACCACAACATGAGTAGCTGTATTAAAAGGTTGCCGAGTTAGGAAGGCTGAGAACCCCTGCAAGGCCTCACACTACATAGGGTCCTTTGTCTTCCTTTCTCTGCCCTCCCCCAGTGCTGCTGTTTTCCAAGTCCTTGTGTTACTAAGCATAGAAAACAATACTCAGATGCTTCCCTCTACAAGCAGACTAAGTGTCCCTCAGAACAGGTTGGGTTTCTAGTCAGAATGCCTCTGGAACTCCCAGCTTTGCTTCTTACCAGTCACATGACCTCGAAAAGAATACAGTCATGTGATCTTAGAAGGTCACTTGACCTCATAAGGTTATAATGAGTTCACGAATCTTAAAAGCCCCTGTGTTGTAGGCATATTTTCATATGACTATTTCCATCCTTGACCCCATCTACCCCCACTCCATATACACCTTCACCCCCAGCACTAGGCATTGAACCTAGGGCCTCATGCACTAAGCAAGTGCTTAGCCGCTGAACTATACAGCCCCAGATCTTGCTATGTTTGCACAGGCTGGCCTTGAGCTTGCTCAGTAGTCCAGATAGGTCTTGGATTCTCAATCCCCCCTGCCTCAGCCTTCCCAGTAGCTAGGGTTACAGACTCCTTACAGGTCTGATCCCCAAAACACATTCTTCTGCAAGCAACACTGTCAGTCTTTCCATTTGAAGCTTGCATTGTGGGTTTTGTTTGTTTGCTGGGCCTCACACATGCTATGAAAACACTCCATCACTGAGGTATATCCTCAGCCTGAGCCTTTTAATTCTTTTATTCATCACCTACTTAATAAATATTTATTGAGTGCTAACTGTTAGCACAAAGGAAAGACAGGAGTCAACAAAATTGATGCTCTGCCTCCCAGCACTGTCAGGTAGCAATATTCTGAGGCCAAGGGCATCTGACCCTCAGGCTTGGACAGGAAGCAGAGTCTGCTGGCCATGTACAGGATGAGCAGGGGCTGAAGAGAGCTCGTGGTGAATTGCATCCTAGAGAGCTTCAGGGATGTGGCCTCTGAGGAAGGAGAACAGGAGTGAGGCCCACCCTCTCCCCTAAGGTTAGACAGAGAACACATCCTGGGTTCCCTGTAGGAGGAAGCAATCTGGCAGCTGTTGAAAGGAGGCTGGGGTCCAGTGATAATGTAGGAAGAATGCTGACATTCCTTCTGCTTCAGAATTTTGTTTTAAAAACTGATGGCTCTTGGGCCAGGCATTATGGTTCATGTCTGTAATCCTAGCCCTCAGGAGGACAAGGCAGAAGGGTAGCTAAGAGTCTAAGGTCAGAGAGCAGTGAGCTCAATGTCAGCATGGAATGTAGTGAGACCCTGACTCACTCTGTGCACTCCCTGCCCCCCAAACAGGATTTATCCACATCGATCAACTTGCAGGTGTGATTTTTTTTTAGCTGTTTCCTGCTTGATTCTTCCTGCCTCCCCCCCCCCCCCCCCCATTGAACATCAGCCAACCCTGACCTTTTCAAGCATGGCCAAGGTTCTGGGAATCCTCTTTCTGGTCCAGATCCTAGCTTTTAGAATCTTCCACCCTCTCCAATCTGGGGTCTATAGCAGCTGCTTGCACCTACCAGGGCCTCCCCACCCCAGCCATGGAACAGGAATGCAGGCCTTTGCAGAGGCGATGAAGGCGTTCATCACCTTTGCTCCTCAACATGACTGAAGGAAGGAGAGTCCCGAGCAGAATCTTGAGGCACACAGGCTTCCCCAGTAGGACTGTTCCGTGAGTTCTCCACGACACACTTATGTTCATATTTGAAAGCAGAACTACATCCTGTATTTGCAAGAAATACAACTTTTCCAAGCTAATTTTTAGCCACCCTTATTTCTTGGCTTGCCCTACTTTGTCAAAAAAGCTCTATTACTGATTAACCAGCCATGAGGTTTAAATAGGCCTTAGTCATTTGGAGGCAGGAAGAACATGTCTCTGAAGCCTAATTGTTCCTGAAAGGACTGTACTGTAGGTGCTGGGGACAAGACATGTAGAGCTCTGGGATTATGAGAACACAAGATCATGCCAGTTTGGTTTGGCTGGGATTTTTCCTCTCCTTTCTGGGACTTTGATTCCAAACTTTGGTGGCACCATGGGACAAAGCTATCATTTCCCACCTCACCAACTTTCATCTCTACCCCAGTTCAAATCTATTGAACACTTCCTTAATTGTGTATAAAATGCTATGCTGACTCAGTACACACATGGGAATGTGTGCTCACACACACACACACACACACACACACACACACACACACACACACACGTGCACACATGGAGACATTTTAGAGATGAAACCTGAATCTAAACATAGTCCAGCCTTTACAACAGAGGGAAATTTTCCGAGAATGAGATACAAGGACAAAAATAAACTATTTAGCATAACTTCCCAGCCCTTCAGCAGAATCACTCAAAGGATTGGGAGGCTTAGCCAAGGCTCTTTTGGGAACATTTCTTCTTGTTCCTTTTCTGCATATGTTTGGGAATAATGTTAAAAATCTCAAGAAGGTAGACATTCACCAGCAATCATCCCTGGTTCATAGTGACTACTATGCTCGTAGAATACTTACTCCTTACTTACATATACTTACATTCAAAATCTAATAGTGTTTTATATGAATGATTTTATATGAATGATTTTTAAACTTTAAAAATTGTATTTTGTGTGTGTATGTGTGTATCTGTCTGACTACACATGCAAATGTCAGAGGACAACTCTTTCATTCATGTGGATCAAACCTAAGTCAAGACTTGGTGGCAAAGCATCTTGCTTGCTAAACGATCTCACTGGCCCTGCTTTTTAAATTTTTTTTTTATTAAGAAATAACTAATCGACCGGGTGGTGGTGGCGCACACCTTTAATCCCAGCACTTGGGAGGCAGAGGCAGGCGGATCTCTGTGAGTTCGAGACCAGCCCAGTCTACAAGAGCTAGTTCTAGGACAACCTCCAAAGCCACAGAGAAACCCTGTCTCAAACAAAACAAAACAAAACAAAACAAAACAAACAAACAAATAAATAAATGACAAAACCAAGAAATAACAAATCAGGATGGAGGGATGACTCAGTGATTAAGAGCACTGGCTGCTCTTCCAGAGGACCTGGGTTCGATTCCCAGTACCCGTATGGCAGCTCACAACCAACTCCAATTACAGAGGATCCAATGCACTTTTGGCCTCCTTGGGCACCTGACATTCACATAGTGTACAGATATACGTGCATGCAAAATACATAATTTTTTAAAATCCAAAAATAATGTATTTATCATACACAGCTTAATGGATTTCCACAAACTAAGTGCTGTGTAACCAGAGGGTTTATTCTGGCTTGTACCTGGCTTCTGTACCTACTTCTGATCTGATGGCTGAGGGAAAATGCTATCCTTTCTGTAAGAAGTGGTTTCATGGGCGCAGAAAAATATGACTCTAGGTCTCTTTCTGCCACTTTCCCCTTTCACTCCTAATGGTTCACAAATTTGGGAATACCCAAATCCACTGGTTACCTTTCCCATCTCTATGGCAAAAATGCCCAATCAGTAGGACTTAGAAGGTCTTATTTGGGGTCACAGTCCATCATGATCTTGAAGGTGTGGTGTCAAGAGCATGAGGCAGCTGGTCACATTGTGTCTACAGTTAGGAGCAGAGAGAGACAAATGCTAGTCCCTACCTAACTTTTTCCTTTGTATTTGGCCCAGGACCCTGCCCTATTGATGATAATATTGTCCTCACTTAGGGTATTATTGATACACCTAGGAAAGAGTGTACATTCATGTGACTACACATGAGGTCAAACTGACAATGAAGACTAACCTGTCACTGGACATCCTTGATTGGTCATAGCCCTCATCCCCTGAGAGGAAGCCTTCCAATGGACTGATTCTGCCTCTTAGGTCTTCTCAGGTCCTGCATTTTCTGTGACAAAGTGAAATTTTGGGGCTCACTTCTCTATCACATCAATCACAGTTCTCCAAAGCCTTCCGATCTCCTCCATAGTTGATAAACACCATATTTTAACCTTCATTTTTATTTAAGTAAAAGAAATACAAATTTTACTGTTTTAATAGTTTTGTTGAAAGTACACCCCCAAAAAAAGAAAGTACATAATTCAGTCATTTTTACTCATTTTTGTATATAACTACCATCATCATATACTTCCAGAACATTTTTATCACCCCCCCACCCCGCAAAACCCACACCCATTGTGGTGGTTTGAATGAAAATGGTCCCCGAAGGGAATGGCACTGTTAGATGTAGCTTTGTTGGAGTAGGTGTGGCCTTCCTTATAGGAGGACGTGTGTCACTGGAGGAGGGCTTTGCTCAAGCTATGTTCAGTGTGACAAACAGTTCACTTCCTGTTGCCTTTGTATCAAGATGTAGAACTCTCAGCTCCTTCTCCAGCACCATGTCTGCCTGCTATGATAACAATGGACTAAACCTCTGAAACTGTAAGCCAGCCCCAATTAAATGTTTTTCCTTTATAAGAGTTGTTGTTGTTGTTGTTGTTCTTTTGCTTCAAATGGTAGGATAAAGCTGGAAGGGGGTCCCTGCATGGAGGACCATGGCCAATTCCATGGCGGGCAAGGGTGACCAAGGCAGGGACAAACATGCCAGGCAGACAGAGCTTGAGTGAGAAGTTTTACTAGAAAGAGGAGGGAGGGGGAAGGAAAGGGGAAAGAAGTAAAAAGACACAGAGGGGGGACAGAAGAGAAGAGGGAGACAGGAGCAGAAAGAGAGGAGAGTGGAGAGGGAGAAAAGCTGGAAAGAGCAGAAAGAGAGCAAGAGAGTGTAAGTGGGTAAGGGGTCTGTCTTTTAAAGAGGTCCTTTGCACCTTCTTGCAGACCAGTACTCATGGAACCCTGGGCTGATCAGAGTACTGCCTGACTGCATTCTGCCAGGTGACAGGGGCAGGCCAGCATAATGCCCAAATTCTTGCAGATGTCATGGTGTTTCTTCACAGCAATTGAAACCCCAGCTAAGATACCCACTAAGCATTCACCCCTAGATCCTCCACTCATGGCTGCTGGTGCCTGCTTATTTGTGTTTTGTCTCTATAGATTGCCTATCAGGACATTCACATAAATAGATTAAATGCACAAGCCTGTATGACCAGATTCTCTCACTTATTGAGACTCTCTAATGATTAGTGATGTGCTGGACAAGCACAGGACCACTGAGTTGTATTCTCAGCTCCTATTTGGACTAATTTTTGCATATGGTGTGAGATTGGTGCCTGTCTTAGCCTGTTTTGTGTTGCTAATGACACAATATCACCGACCAGGTGAATTATAAAGGGTTTTATTTTGGCTCACAGTTCTGGCCCATGATGAAGGAGCCAAACCTTCCCATGGCCTTCTAGCCGGCCAAGTCCTGAGAAAGCTCAGGGCATCACATGACAGGAAGTACACATGTCTAGGTCTGTTCTCTAGTCTTTTTACAAAGCCACCAGGATTCAGTCACTGAGGGGAGGGGGGCACTTCACCCTAAAGGTCTTAACTAATCCTAGTCACACTTCAAATGCCCACTTCTTCACAATGTGGTGAGATTAAGTTCCCACCCTCATAAAGGCCTCATGATGGGAAGAACTCCAGTCCGTGCTTCAGTGACAGCAAACCAAGCTCAGGCCCTAGTAGGGCTCAGCTTCATTCTTGTAGAGATTTCATTGAATCAACACATTTTGTTGAAGATGATTCTTTCCCTCCTAAATGGTTTTGGCACCCTTTCCTCGGATGGAACGACCACAGAACCTGGTTTGTTTCTGTTCACTGGCCTTTGCTTGGCACTGTCCTGATCACCACAGCCTAGCTCAACACTCAATCAGGAAGACCGAGTTTTCTAACTCTGTCCTTTTACAAAACTGTTCTGTGTGGAGTGCACTGCAAGTCTGTATGGATTTTAGGATCAGCTTTCCCATTTCTGTAGAAAAGGCTGTTAAGGTTATCCTGCTTGTGCTCTAGCTGTAGATCAGATAGGTGAGCCTGGCTACTCAGCTTAGTGAAATCAAGTTTGTACCCTGCGGGAGCTAAATACCTTTTAGACTCAGGGATTCGTGTCAGCACTGTTTATTAGGTTCAGTCCTAGGTATTTTGTTCTTCCTGGTGTGGTTATAAGTGCAGCTGTAAACTTTAGTTTTGATTTATCCACTACTAAAGTGGAGGAACACATCTGGTTTCTGTGTTTTGGTGTCCATTTCAAGTTCTGTTTCCTTTGTCAGAGTACCCAAAAAGAAAATGAGGTGCTGTTTATTGGACTTTTAGAGAAACCACCTGTGTGTGTGTGTGTGTGTGTGTGTGTGTGTGTGTGTGTGTGTGTGTGTTCAGTGGGTGAGGGTGTGGCATGAAAGAAACCAGACAGGAAGCATGTGCACAGTGACAGAGGGGGTGGGACAAGAATGGAACATTAGAGAACACAAGTGATTAGAAAGAAAGGTGACTGACCATGCAGATCAGAGTAGCAGGAAAAAATTGTGTGTAACTATTTACTGGCCCACTGTACTGGGAAATTTCTGTTCATTGGCTTTGTTTATTTTACTTAGGTAAGTGCAAAACACTTGCCTGGTAGGCATGAGGCTCTGGGTTCTAGTCCCAGTACCACAGAAAGAAACCTTCACCAACTCAAAAAAGTTAAGATGTGGCCAGCTCTATCCTTCACCATCTCACATATAAGTTGTTGCCTGACATTTGACAAAAACAGTTCACTTTTGAGAGAGAAAAAAAAAAAAGCCTGGAGACCAGCAAATTAGTCTTCCTCTGTGGGTTTTCTCAAGGAAGCAAGCATTGTACCACTGAACTGCAGCCCCAGCCCATCCCACTGCCTGATCATTTGTACCTTCTACATATATAAAATGTCTCAAGGTTGAAAGTTGGGTGTCTGTGAAGCAGAAACCATGGCTTATAGCAACAGCCTCCAGGTAAACCCTTAACTAGCCTTCCAAGAGGTAAGCCCTGATCCCTTAGCATTTGTTCATTTCTGTGGAGCAAATGCATCCTCATGACTGATTCCAGGTTTCCAAAATCCTTCATTGAGTAGGTATAGAGCTAACATATGCACACCAAGAGGATGAAAATGACCTTAGAAGCACAGATCATAGTGGTAAATTTAAAGTATTTATTATCATTTTCAAAATATTTCCTTTAAGGTTTATATAACTTGGGGTTTTTTTTTTGAAGATTTATTTTGATGTATGTATGCTGTCTGTGTGTATGGACATGTGGACATATGCTGTCAGAGGCCAGAGGAGGGTATCAGTGAGATCCACTGGAACTGGAGTTACCCAACATGGGTGCTGAGGACAAAACTCCAGTTCTCTGAAATAGCAGCAAACGCTCTTAACCATTGAGCCATCCAGCTCCCTGTCCCTTATAGCTTGATTTTAATCACTGATATGTTTAATAACCTGATGATTCCTGAAGTTCAACTACCATTTCTCATGAAGCAGCCTGGGTCAGTGGCAGACTGGGAGCTGGGGTTGTGACAAAGGAAGAGGCTGAGCAATAGGATAGGTAGACCTCTCTCAGATGTCCTATATGAGAACTCAGTCAAGCCAGTAGAATGTAATGACAATCATCTCTCCAGGTGTTTATGAAGACTGGAGAGAAGGGCACAGAATCTCACGCAGGATAGGTGATCAAAAACGCTGATTTATAGTTACTGACTTGCCACTGTGGTCAGAGTGTAGGGAATGAGGACCACTGGTAACTTCAGGGCTTAGTAAGGTGTCTCAGTAGGTAAAAGTTCTTGTGTTTGATCCCCGGAATCCATGTGATGGATGGAAAGAACTGACCCCCTAAACACACACACACACACACACACACACACACACACACGCACATTTTTTTTTAAAAAGGAAAAAGAAGCTGGGTGTTGGTGGCTCATGCCTTTAATCCCAGCATTCTTGAGGCAGAGGCAGGCGGATCTCTGTGAGTTTGAGGCCAGCCTGGTCTCCAGAGCTAGTGCCAGGATAGGCTCCAAAGCTACACAGAGAAACCCTGTCTCGAAAAAGCCCCCCCCAAAAAAAAGAAAAAAGAAAAAAATAAACATATAAAAGTTGGCACAAGACTGGGAACCCCTCCTCCTCTGAACCACACACAACAAGCACAATGTACATGACAAGAATCCCAATACACACACAAGGAAGAGGCAGGAGCTATGCAAATGACCTAATGGAGTATCAAGAGCCTGTTGCGGGAGGAGGCTCTCATGGAGCATAGCCCGTTTAGTGCTCACTAGCCGGTTCCCACTTTTGGGGCTGCTTTGCCTTGCTTGATCAACGGTTTCTCTTTCAGCTACCTTCCCTCGTGTGTCTGGTACAACATTTTGTCGTGGAACAGAAGAACCTGGAAACTTTCAAGTCATGGGTCCTCACCCCACCCCCAGTCTGCCTAAAGCACCATAGATTTAATCATGACTTCAGTCTTTCCGTGTTGAGACAGGAGCGGGTGATTGGGAGTTATCCAATGTCCGGCAGGTATGGCATTTGTTTGAGGACAAGATGCAAATAAGTTTCGCTTATATACTTTGCATGGGCAGAACTCTGGAAGCCTCACTCCTCAGGGCTATGGAAGGAGGAGCAGAGACATCCCACAACCTTAGAAACAGGGAAATCAGCCTGGTTTAGTGTAACCCCCTTCCTGGCTTGGAAACTTGACGATTTGACCTTTAAATGTCAGCTGTGCTACCTAAAGGGAGTAAGAGGATTTCCTGTGAGAGCCGAGCATGAATCAACTTACCAGGCAGCCTCTGGGGCAGGGCGCTGTCTGCAGAAAAGAACATTTAATGGGACAGAGGGAAGGAGGGCCTGGCAAAGATTCTGCTGTGATGTACGGGTTTGGCAGAACCAGGGAGACGGAAGGGGTTGTGTAGCCTCTGATTTCACACCATTTTGTGAGAAAGCTCACATCCTCTTGACTGTTCTGTGTCCTCCACCGCAAAATGCCAGGGATGTGGTGAACCAGGAAGTAAATGCACCGGTGCCTGGCACCTGAGCCAACTTCAACTGGTCTGTCAACATTTTCAGCCCCCTTGGAGAGGCCTATGGAAAGATGAGTCCGGCAACATAATCCTTTTGCCCTGGGGAGCCCAGGTGTCGTCCCCCCTCCACCCCAACCCCTTCACAGTGTACTGGTCACTTATGAAATACCAGTTACCACCTGCCAATCATGTTTTAGACACAGACGGTTCAGTTTGCTCACAACTCTTATGATGCAGGCTTGTATTCACAGAGAGGTTGCTAAGAGTGTGTTGGAAACCTGGCTTGCGGCTTAGCTGGGGCGGGGGTACTGGGACAAGTAACCTGGCTTCTATTTCTTGTCTGTGAGTCAGAGATTATGGTACCTTTCCTGCAAGATTGCTGTGGGGAGAATCATACAGGAAAAGTATTGCCTAACACTAGGTAGCACGGTAGCTTAATTATTTAATAGTTGAGTAACTGTGGGTATCACTCGGGCCTTTGTGACCTTGGACAAGCTATTTCCTCTGGGTCTTAGTTTCCTCCTTTGTGTATGTTGGGCCAGATGATCTTGGAGGCATTTGGTTCTCCCATTCTATTTTTTTCTATGACAAACAAGATTCTTTGCCTCCCTCTGGCCCGGCCTATCTACATAGAGATTAGGCCATTTGCTTTTGCAATGCTCAGATAGCAAAGACCTTTGACAGCTGAGAATGCTCAGTCACTCCCTCCCCTTGAACTGAGTTCCAAAGCTGTGGGACAAGGGGCACAGGATTAGAAAAGAAGGGGTGGCAAGACCTGGGTGTGGTAAAAACTGCCTAGGGGAATAGAAGTGATCCAAGGTGAGGACTTATGGAAGGTCCCAGCAACAGTTCCTGGGATTCGAGCCTCAAACAGATAGGAATGGGGGCGGGAGCAGACCCCTACTTTCAGAAGATATTTCTTTTTTTTTTTTTTCCTGAACTCTGGTTGCATGAGGCAAAAGCCTCTTTTTAAAAAGGAAGGGGCCCTTTAAATGCTTATTCCAATGTAAGTGATAGAGATGGGCGGCTAAGGATGGCACTGAGATTGAAGCCTGCTGGGAATAACTCTTCATGCTGTCCTGATGTCCCTAACTCCGTAATGGTACACAAGCCAAATGTCACACTTATAGTACACTAGACTTAGTCAAAAGCCCGAGGAGATTCTCTGGAGCAGATAGAAAATACTTGAGGCTGATTCATTGCTAGAAACTTCTCTCCTCTCCTCTCCTCTCCTCTCCTCTCCTCTCCTCTCCTCTCCTTTCCTTTCCTCTCCCCTCCCCTCTTCTTTTCTTTGTGAGGCAGAGTCTTACTATGTAGCCCTGGCTATCCTGGAAGTCACTATATAGACCAGGTTGGCCTTGAACTCACACAGATTCACTTGTCTGTGCCTCACAAGCACTGGTATTAAAGGTATGAACCACCATATGTGGCTCCATAAAATCTTAGGTCAATGCATCTATACAAAATATATATTTTTTAATGGAAAAGTTGGGATTATTTATAGGGCTCATTTTCCACAATGTGTGACTTTTTTGGAGCTTGACTTATTTGGGCACAGTTCTAATTTCCCATAGTAATTTTTTTTTTTTTTAATGTCAGTTGAGGAACTGCTTTGCAACTGGGAGAACACATTGCTCATTAAGAAGAGTCTAAAACCCCAGACTTTTGGATGCCAATTCTGGGGATTTGGGTTCCTTTCCCAGTTTGAATGTCTCTGCTAAATGACCAACTGCCTTGCATTTCCCCCAATATATCTTGTCTTGTGATAAATGCTCGATATTACATTTCTTTGTTGGTTGTGCAAGGAATTCTATGCCTCCCCTTCAGCACAATGACAGCGAGATTCCCTGCCTTTCTGTATTTGTTGTTGCTGATAGACGAGAAAGACTAGAAACTCTCAAGTTCAAAGAGGCACAGAATCCCAGGAGCCACCTATGCTGGCAGCTAGAAACAAGAACGTGAAAAAAAGAAAAGCTAAGAGAATGGAAATCACTGGGCCTGACACAGGAAAGGCTGGTTTGGTCTGGGAACAGTTCAGTTGGTAAGATATCTCCTGTGCAAGTATGGGGACCCATGTTTGATCCCCAGAACCTAACTAAAGCAGGAGTGATAGCAGCTGCATGTAATCCCAAGTACTGGGGAGGCAGAGGCATGTGGGTCTTTGAGGTGTGCTGGCCAGCAGCCTACACCCAAGTGCCCGGCACCAAGCCACTAAGAGACCCTTTTTAAAAAACAGGGTAGATGGACTCCCAACACTCTGGAGGCAGAGGCAGGTGGAACTCTGTTAATTGAGGCCAGCCTGGTTTGCACAGCAAGTTCCAGGCCAGGTAGGGCTGCATGTGAGACCCCACCATGAACAAGAAAACCAGGGTAAATGGTTCCTGAAGAACAACATTCAAGGATGACCTATGACCCCCATATGCACCTACACACACACACACACATACACGGAAGCATGCACAGACATGCATACACAAAGAATACACAAAATAAAAAGGGCTGATTTTCTTTTGCAGCAATATGGGGTATAGGAGTCAGCTAGATGACTCAGCAGGCAAAGGCACTTTGCATGCCTGATGGTCTGACACCCACATAGAAGAAGGAGAGAACTGAATCCTGCAGGTTGTCCTTCGGCCTTTGCATGTTTGCTGAGTCATGACTGCCCCACCAATAAATAAATAAAATGTAATTAAAAAAATAGAACGTCAGGCTTAAATATTCTATCTAAACAGCTTACTTGTGCAGGGAGAAATATAATTCAACATCCAGCACCTTAGTCCTAAGCAGTAAATTTTGTTCTTTTTCTTTCTTTCTTTCTTTTTTTTTTTTTTTTTTTTTTTTTTGGTTTTTCGAGTCAGGGTTTCTCTGTGGCTTTGGAGGCTGTCCTGGAACTATCTCTTGTAGACCAGGCTGGTCTCGAACTCACAAATATCCGCCTGCCTCTGCCTCCCAAGTGCTGGGATTAAAGGCATGTGCCACCACCTCCTGGCCCCTAAGCAGTAATTTTATTGGTCCTTTTTGTTCTCAGGGCTGTTGTTACTGCTGGCTGTACCCTATACCCTATAAGAAGTTGTCTTAGTTCACATGTCAGTTCTTAGATGAGTATTTGCCTCTTTGGTTTGGGATGCTACCACCTACATTGTTTGCTCCCCATACACTCCTGGACTGGCTCCCTTTTATTAGGATTTGTGTCCTGGTTCCCTACCCCCAACTCTTCCTGGAGCTGTGGACCCAGCAGGGCTCCTCTGTTCTCCTTCTGCCGTCCAGGGCCATGGGCACTAGGGTTGGCTGCTTGGTCCTCAAACAGGACAATAGAGCAGGACCTTGCCTGACATGGGACTTGCCTGTTCTACCTTTGCCTTCAGTTCCAGATCAGAGTCTACTACCAGGGTTCTCCCTCAGAGTCACACCTGGGGAGTGGGGAAGCGCCCTGACTTTGAAGAAACATGCTTTCAAAGAGACAGCCTTCTCTTCCCACAGTCTCCAGAAGAGGCAGCAGATCTAGTTACTTCCTGGGATTCATGGCTTCCTTGTTCCTAACTCTAGGCTCTCTGCCAACTCTAAATCATAAATGGAATTATCCTATTTACGAGAGACCGTCTATCACCTGAACCAAGTAAGAGCTAAAG
Source organism: Cricetulus griseus (assembly GCF_003668045.3). Classification (NCBI taxonomy): domain Eukaryota; kingdom Metazoa; phylum Chordata; class Mammalia; order Rodentia; family Cricetidae; genus Cricetulus; species Cricetulus griseus. The sequence goes on along the minus strand of NW_023276807.1, from coordinate 133,070,696 downwards.
TGACTCATAAAAATCTTAACCTCTTATTTTAAATCTAGTGTTCAAGTTGTCATTTTACTCTGAAACCTTGTCTTTAAGGTCAAAAACTGAATACTAACTTTCTCTTGATGCTCTTCATCAGACATTCTGATCACTCTTCCCTTCAAAAGATTGGTCATCTGGCCAATACAGAGAAAAGAAACATACATGCACAACACATGTACACATGAATACACATACATACATATGTGCACACACACTCACTCACACACACCACTTCCCCAGTTATTGCCCCACATGGCAGTTTGTATACTCAGCAATGAGCAAGGTCATGTCTTTATTTTTAAGAGAAAAGAAGGAACTTAATATCTTAATGATAAGAACTAATTATTCCCTATTCTTTTTTTAGCCTTGTAAAATTTAGACTTTATTATGTCTAGTTGAGACTCATGAAAACGTTGCATTCTTAAGCACCACATCTGAAAATGTAAAATATAAAACCCAGTTTTGTTTTATGATCCTGCAACAGAACAGTACATAAAAAGAAAATATCAATTAGAATCCCAATCTCATGTCACATTTCAGCAAGGCTGTCTTCCTGCCTGTTTTCCCTAGAGAAAGGAGGGACCACCCAAGGATCTGAGAGCTGCAGGGACAGCTGGGACACAGCTCTACTCCTCTAAGTCCCAGAGTCCCACAAGGTCAAACAATGGGAGCAGGAGGTAGGGGCAAGGCCAGTTCCCGTGGCTGGGAGGCAGCAGCATCCACAGGCACAGCGTCTCACTGGATCAGTCCCGGTAATTAAAGGGATGTGGGGGTCTTCGCACACTTAGGAAGGTGGGTGACCTCCCCCCTCCCCTCCAAATGCTCCGATATTTGGCCATGTCTTCTGGAAACACTTTAGAAAGTTCCTGAATCAGCAGGTTTTTTAATATCAATCTTCCCCTTAACTTGCTCATTTCTAGCTAGACCCCTCTCCAGAAACTTTTTGGTGTAGAGCTGGGGATTTTGACCTTGATCGATGTAATCAAACACTTCTGAGGCATCGTAATATCAAGCAACTGCTGTCTGCACTTATTTATGTCCTGTAAGCCCGCAACAATAAAGTTCAGTTTCTGGCTGAGCCCCACCTGGTTGCTGGGCTGGAAGTCGCTGAAGATGATGCCGAATGTTCTCAAACTTCTCCAGGTGCTCCTGCAGGCGGCCACACTTTTCCATCACCAGCGCCTCCTGCCTCTTGGACGCAGCTTCACAGCGACTCCCAATTATTCCCTATTCTTCAGAGTAGAAGGAAAAAAAAAAGGAAACTTGGTTTAACTGAAACAGTGCTGGGTGTGGTGGCGCACGCCTATAACCCCAGCATTTGGAGGCTGAGGTAGGAGGATTGCTTCACATTTAAAGCCATCATCTTTTCGGTGATGAGCTTCAGGCCTACACAGTGAGGACCCCCATATCAATACAAAATGAGTAAAAGAGAAGAAATGGAGAATGTTTTGAGCAGTGTGAGAGTGAGCGTGTGACCAGTCTGTACTTGGGAAGTAGAAAGGGGAACTCAGTCAGGGGACTCTGCAGATCTCTTCTATTGCCTACTCCTAGTCTGCCCCAAGAAGGCCAGAGATGACAATGAGCTCTCTTTTCTGGAGTCTGATGTGGGCCTGTGATCAATCTGATCATGATACCACATGTGGTTTGTGGTCTACATGACCAACAGTCTGATGCAATCCCTGGCTGCCCATAGACTCCTGACTCTGCACTTCTAGAGAGAAGAAAGTTCAACCCCATGGACATTCCTCAACTTCTAATAATACAGACGCTGTGATAGTTGAAGGCACCGGGGAGAGTGGACTGGGCCTACCAGGAGGCTGCTTGTCTTTTTGAGAGCCTGTCAGACCTTTTTCTCAAGAAAAAGGTCAGTAGGCCTCCTCAAGCCTCAGTGTCCTCTGTGGAAAGAGGCTATCAGCTACTCCCTCAAGGGTCTGCTGAGAGGGCAGATTGCACAAGTGTAGCATAGAGTCTGCCACCTGGCAAGCTGGAGATAAATTGTGTCTCTTTTTATAAGTCCCATCTTAGCATTAAAAGCCCCAAAGAAACAAAACAACCCAGGGAACCAAAGCTGAAAACCCTGTGAAAGGCCCCTTTGGTGCATAATTTAACAAAAGATGGCTTTGTGTGGCCCTTTTCCTCCTTCTGGGTAGAAGTGGGAGCAAATTTGTGGTTCTAACATTGCAGCCCGAGCCATTAGAAAGGATCACAAGTGAAGAAAGGATCCCAAGTGAACAAATCATCTGGGTTTCTACTAAGAAAATGCAAGGACCTTTGGTCACACCTCTGTAGTGTGGGGATCAAATGCTTACAGTCCAGCTCCGCTATTGGGTCTTCTGGTGCCAGAAAAGTCTGGCTTTGGGCTGAGTGATTTAAGACAATGTGTGCATCGATGCTGGGGGGAGGGGGGGCTGACTGAGCAGAGTGGAAATTTTCTGTTCTTACCTTGGCTCCCTCGCTAGTATGTCTGAATGAACAAAAGGGATAGAGTAAGGCAGGCCAGAATCAGGAATTGAACAGCTATGGGACCAAGAAACAGAGTGGAATTAAAATCTTGATCACTGAGGTTTGGCAGCTAAAGAAATCTTGACTGATATATCTTTCCTCCTTCCAGATAAAGACCGGGTGGATCCATGAAGGCAGATTCTTGCCTGTATCCCCAGCTGATGAATCTGGCTCTCTCAGCTCCTATTAAACCCTCTTTCTACACCAAGGGACTAGGAAGCAGAGAAGAGTCCAGCAGGGGGAAAAAGAAAAAGTCATTTCTATCCAAGTCTCAAGAGCTACGATTGGCTTAGCTAGTCCTGGGATGATTTGTGAAATGAAAGGAAACTTGACTCCAAGAACTGCCGCCAGGAGAAGCCTTGGGGATGGAGGCCAAGCATTCAAACAAGAGGTTGAAGTTGAGCAATGGATGGCAGCACTCCAGGCACCAGAAGGGACCAGATGCACCTGCCTAGGCACTGAAGCTTGACAGGACTCGGGCAGGCCCGACCTAACCAGAGAGGTGTGGGAGGAGGCAGAGCAAAGGGCCTGACTGGAGAAGCTGGCCACGACCCAATCTCTTCCTGATTTGATCATGGCCATTCTTCCTGCACCAGAATCCCAAGAACAAGGTTAGTGGTCCTGCTCTTACATGCATACCTCCCATTTGTCTTCCAACATAAACAATTCGGAAACTAAAAGATAGAAATCTTCACCCTTCTTCTCTTTGGCTGACAATGAGACCATGTAGGTTTTTAGGACATCATCTCCCATGATTCTGGACCAGGCAAAATGACAGAAATCACGTGAGACTGGAGTGTTCCATCACTGAGAAGATCAACGGCCACTGGCCTGGCCTACGCAGCAAGATTCTAGGTCAAAAATAAAAAATAAACCAATGAACAAAGATGGTGACTGTGGTTGGCGGTTGTGAACACATTGTGTCTTCCACCTTCTTTCTTTAGTTTCTAAATTGGCTTCTGTGTTTTCTTACTGTCGGAGAACAATCTTTAAATAAATTCCCCTTCTATAATTATTGGCCAACAACAGCAACCTGGCTGATAGGGGCTCAATCTTCGATGCAGCAGGAGAGGATGGGGCCTTTTAGAAGGCTAGCACTCACCTTGACTGAAAACACACTCATGGAACATGAAAAAGCTCACACATCCCATGCTGAGAAGCACATTTGTTAAACCACTTGTCACACTTGCTAGCACAGCTTGTGCCACACTGGGAGGGAGACTGGTCAGGTACTAATGGCTGCGGCTCTGATACTGCTGTACTTCACTGAGTTCAGACCCATGCTCAAGTCGGAGGGTTAGAACCAAGGCCAGGGACACCTAGCTAGCCTGGTAGCAGATGTTCAGAAGTGGTAGAGTAGGTTAGGTCTTCAAAAGTTGAAAAGCAAAGGAGCTTTGGTTCCCTTTGAGAAGCCTTGGATGCTAAAGGTCTAGCTTGGACTATGAAATCTGCACCAAGGACTTCCTCAATCCAATAAACAATGGAGCCCTGAGAGCTTGAGCTTTGTATTGCTTTTGTGCCAATACAAGAGCAATGCAATACAAGAGAAAGTTTCTTCCTGATCAGAACATGGGAAGCAAGCAAGCCTGAGATTTACAAACGATTCTGAGAAAGGTAAAGTCATACTCCCTAGTATAGTTTCCCTCAATAAGCATAATCATAAAAGGTAGTAGATTTGGGAAACATCTGTGGGTCTATTTTCTAGACACTAGGATCCCCTTTCCCTCTTTGTAATAACCAGGGATTTATTCTATTTCTGGTTTCTCCCATCTATACTATGCATATCTTTCTTTCCTCCTTCCCTCCCTTCCTACCTCCTTTTCTTCCCTCCTTTGTTTCTGTCTGTCTTTCTTCTTTCTTTTTTTATAAGACAGGGCCTCACTATACAGCTCGGGCTGACCTGGAATCTCTTGTGTAGAACAGGTGGGTCTCTGTGATCAAAGGTGTGTGCTGCACTCTGGATTTCTTGTTGTTCCTCTATCCTATTCCAAAATAGTTACAGAGTAAGAACTCATTCTAGCTATCTGCAAGGACAAGTCCACCTTCACTCTTAAGGATTTCTTTCTCTCTCTCTCTTTCTCTTTCTTTCTTTCTTTCAAAAGATTTTATTTATTTCTTATGTATACAACATTCTGCTTTCAGATATATCTGCATACCAGAAGACGGCACCAGATCTCATAACGGATGGTTGTGAGACACCATGTGTTGCTGGGAATTGAACTCAGGACCTCTGGAAGAGCAGTCAGTGCTCTTAACCTCTGAGCCATCTCTCCAGCCCTAAGGATTCCTTTCTTAAGAATTCCAGAAAATGGACTGGACAGATGCCTCAACAATTAAGAGCTCATGCTGTTCTTGTAGAGGACTGGAGTTTGGTTTCCAGCACCCATGTCTCCAGTTTCAGGACATCCCATACCTTCTTTTATCTCTGAGCGCACCTGCCCACTTGACTTAGTGGGTAAAGTACTTGCTGAGCAAGCGTCACAACTTGAGTTTGATCCCTAGAACCCATGTTTTCCAGTTTAATTTCTGTCGCTGTGACAGATACCTTTAAGGAAAAACAACATAGGGAAGGGAAGGGTTTATTTAGATTATACTTCTAGGTTCCAGTCCATTGTTGCAGACCATTTACAGAGGCGAGAGCATGGGACAGCTGGTAATGAATTATCTATAACAAAGAACAGAGAGAAATAAATGCATAGATGCCACCTGCTCCCATCTAGCTTTCTCCTGTTTTATACTTCAGCATCCCTTACCTAGGGAACGGTGCTGCCCATAATGGGATGTCTTCCTACATCAATTAACAGTCAAGACAATCTTCTACAGATGTGACAAGAGGCCAATGTGACCTTATTCAGGTGCTCTTCCCCTGGGGGACTCCAAGTTGTGGCAAGTTGGCATTTGAAACTAACCATCATACCACTTATAGGTGGAAAAAAAAATTGACAAAGCTAACTTCTGACCCACTTGTATCCCTGTGTTGTGTCTAGAATCAGCTAATGGGAACATTATGACCCAGAAACACAGTGACATCAGAGTAGCGCTACATAAGATGGCCTCTTGGCATCTCATGTTCATGGGGACTCAGTCCTACCTCTGCTAATGACTTTGTAAAACTACTGAAGCTTCTCTAAGAGAGTAACAAGAAAGGGTCCTGGCTTTTTTCATTTGCTGGGCCTTTATTGTCTTGTTGTTTTTTTTGTTTGTTTGTTTTTTTGTTTTTTTTTGTTTTTTTTTTTTTTTGTAAATAGTCTTGTTATGCAGCCCAGCATTACCTGGAACTCACTGTGTAGCTCAGGCTGGCCTCAAGTCTGTGATCCTCCTGTCTCAGCCTCCCAAGTGAAGGATTATAAACATTTGTCAGACTATTTGGTTTAAGGATCATGTTTCAAAGCAGATTGAGGTAACTTTGTATATACTTTGTATATAGAGACATAATCTCTTATAGTCAAGGATGGCCTTGAACTCCCGATCCTTCTGTTTCTAACTACCAAATACCAGGATTACAGTTGAGCATGACTGTGTCCAGTCTCTTGCATATTTTAAATCATCTCCAGATTACTAATAGGCACTAATTCAACATAAATGCTGTTGTTTTGTAGCTGTTATTTTTAAAGGAATTTAGTTGGATAAAAAGAGCATTTCCGGAGCTCAAGAAGAGACTATCTGTTGAAAGTGAAAGCCTTTTTAGTCCTTGAAAACAGACTCATGGAGGTGCTGGGGGCATAGCACAACAGTAGAGCACTTGAGGAGCATGCCCAAAGCTGTGGGTTGCCTCTAGTACTACTTTAAAAAATAGACACATTTGCTGAGGCTATAGGTCAGTGGAAGAATGGAAGAACATTCACCTCCCATGTGTGAAGCCCTGGGTTTAATCTCTAGTACTGGGGGACAGTGTCTGCCCACCATGCTTTAACTGGACATGGTGATTTATGCCTGTAATCTTAGCACTCAAGAGACAGAGGCACGTTTGAGGCCAGCCTGGTCTACAGAGTGAGTTTCCGCACATAATGAGAACCTGAATAAGGCGCAGGAACAGGAAGTACTCTAGAAATGACAGGGAAGAAATGACCCGTGAATCCTCAACAATATGGCTGCCTAAACAAGATCTGAACAATGGCTGGGAGCACCAATAGACACGCTGATGTGGAAGGGAGAAGTCTCAGGGGACCCACAGCCAGAAGAAGAGCAGCAGGGGGTTAATGACTGCTGAGAGAGGTGAATTAGGCTTCCCCAGAGATGAGCTCTTAAATCGGTTCTGCAATACCTAGTGGTCAGCCCTGAAAATATATACATACAAGAAATACAAAACAGACTCAGCAGGTTGTGTGTGTGTGTGTGTGTGCGCGCGCGTGTGTGTAAGTATGCATGTGTGTGTGTGTGTGTGTGTGTGTGTGTGTGTGTGTGTGTGTGTGTGTGCATGTTTCAATAATAAAGAAAAAGAGGGGCTGGGGAGTGGGCTCAGTGGTTAACAAGTTTAGAACTCACTTGTTCTAACAAGTTTAGTGGGCTCACTTGTTTCTAAAGACCCAGGTTTGATTCCCAACACCCACAGGAAGCTCTCCACCTCCTCAGGCACCAAGCACACATGTGGTGCACAGACATACATGCAGGCAAAACACTCATACACATAAAATAATCATAATCATAATCATAATACATACATCTAAAAAAAGAAGAGGCCAAAAAAAGAAGGAAAAAAAAAAAAGAGGACATCAGTTTGAAAGGGAGCCATGAGGAGTACTGGAGAGGTTGAAGGAGGAGAGAGGAATGATGCAAATTACAAACAAAACAGGACTTCTAAGATCCTCTGGGTGGGCCTGGCCCCAGGTTGTTGACTTCTCTAACCCCATTGTGCATAGGGACTCCACTGGATATCTGACTGGCCTCAGAAGGCTCTAAGAGCCATGGGTGGAGTAGATGGACCTTAGGACATGGGACCTAGACAAGCTGGCCGGCTTCAGTGTTCTAATTTGTCATGGATGTGACAATGCACACATGCCATCAGGCACTGACTGGAAGGAAGACACCAGCTCATATCCCAAGCAGCAGCCTCCCAGCCCCCTCACCATGCGGCTGGTCACGGTGGACAAAACACTGCCCTTTCATTTCACAGCACTTAACATAGTGCTATTTTACAATCAAACAAACAATAAAACCAGGAAAACTAGACACAAAGTGAAAGGTTCAGGCTTTAATGCTGATCGGCAATATCTCTTTAAGAGGCAGGCCCCGCCCCCTGACAACAGTCAGGGCACGCACAGGGATGTGCCATCACCACATCACCCACCACGCATGAGTGAGGACTCTGGGCATGTGTGGAACCTCAGTGCGCATGTACAGTCTTCCCTTTAAAAGTTTCATCTTTCCTGCTTCGCTGTCTCTCTCTCTGCTTCTTCACTCTCTCTCACCTACGCTCTCTCTGCCTCTCTATGGCAACTGGCCATGGCGGTCAGCCATTACCCCTGTTTCTCTTCTCTCTTAGTCTCCCTACTCTACCAGGCCTATAATAAACTAGTCAGTATGTCTCATCTTGCTCTCTCCTCTTTTTCTTTATATCTAATTTAAACAAAAACATAACACAAAGACTTTCAATATTCTCTAGAACTTTGAGATGGCCTCTCAAATGAATACAACCATTAGATATTAGAAAATACAAATGTGAATAAATGAAAAGTTCTCCAGTTGGAGTTCAGCTCACTTGGTAGAGTACTTATCTTGCCCACATGATGTCTTGGGTTCAAATCCTCAAATCCTGTAAACCAGGTGTGCGAGCACAGGCCTGTAATTCCAGCACTCCAGAGGCGGAGGCATGAAGGTCAGAAATTTAAGATCATCTTTGACTACTTAAGGAGTTCAAAGTCAGACTGGATAGACTGTGGTCTTCAATGAAAAACAAGTTTCTCAAACATGAAAGATAAATCAGGAAGTCTAGTATAAAGTGATGCCCTCTGGCCAAGTCTTCTCGAAGAGACGTAGATAAAGACACACAGTCCCGGAATGAAGAGAACAGAGTGGGAGCTGCAGCCGTGCACGATAGTAAAATAGTTGCTGAGCAACATGAGGACCTGAATCCCAGCACATAAAAGCAGGGTGTGGAGAAATGCACCTGTAACCCCAGCTCTGGTGCGGGGTGTGGAGGAGACAGGTAGAACCCTGGAGCCCACTGGCCTAGCTGAAACGGCCAGCTCCAGCTTCAGTGAGGAAATAAGGTAAACAGTGATAGACAAAGACACCTATCTGATCTTAACCACTGGCCTTTCCTCATATGCATTGACATTCAGATCCATGCACACACATACCACATACAGCATACATGCATGCAACGTACACACACCCCAAAGTAATAAAATGTGTATATCTGTCTTTGCTCACAGCTCTCAGATCATTTCCGCAGATATACAATGTAGTTCATAAGTGGAGCTGGTCCCAATGGAGGATGGGCTAAGAGGATTGCAGCTGTTGGGAGAGCATGAAGCTCATCCCTAGGGGCTGTGTTCACTCCACAGAGCTCAGCCTCTCAGCTGCTTTTCTCCTCCAGGTTCTTGTGCCTGTCTCCAAACACGGTGGGAGTGCCTCCCTCTACAAAAGAGAATGTGGTCTTTACGTTATTCTTCCAGAACTATCACCACTGAAAAGGAACCAGGAAGTATGGCGTTGAAGATTCCTCCATTGGGGGCTTCCTTCTCGTGTTCCTCTGTTTCTCCTTCAGCTTCTTCAGTGTGTCAGAGACAGGAGCTCAGGGTTCACTAACCTCTCACTTCCACTTCCTCTTCTTCTTCCTCTTCCTCTTCTTCTTCTTCCTTCTTCTTCTTCTTCTTCTTCTTCTTCTTCTTCTTCTTCTTCTTCTTCTTCTTCTTCTTCTTCTTCTTCTTTTTCTGCATTACAATACAAGAGTCTCTCTGGGTTCTGAAACACCTCACTGCCCAATGTACACCCAGTATACAGATGAGGAAATGTAGGCCCAGGATGCCAGGGTGCCTTCTCAGAGGTTACAGAGCTAGCTGAAACAAGGCTCAAACCCAGAGGTGCCAACTCCAAGCTCAGTATTCTCCACTCAGAGATTGTCTCTTCTATCCACTCAGCCATGGTCATGGTCACACAGACCTTGTCACTAGTCACAACATATGCACAGTCTTAAGGTTTTGGGGTTGGGGTGGGGATGTCAAGACAGGGTTTCTCTGTGTAGTTGGCTGTCCTAGGATTAGATGTGTAGACTAGGCTCGCCTTGGAACTCACAGAGTTCTGCCTGCCTCTGGCTCCCAGGAGCTGGAATTAAAGGTGTGTGCCCCCATTGCCTGGCTTATGGTCTCAACTTTTAAGCATCTCTATAATCAGCCTCCCCATCCAACCTTGAGTCCAATAATTCCTTTCTGTCCTCAGCTATCTTGGGGTAAAGTTGGACTGAGAATTCTGTGACCTCATGTTGTGGTTTGAATCTGAGATGTCCCATGAGGGCTCATGTGTTTGAATATTTGGTCCCCAGCTGGTGGTGCTGTTTGGGGAGCAACTTTGGGATGGAGGGCCTAGCAGACAGATATAAGCCTGTTGGGGGGAGCCTTGAGGGTATTAGACTAGCCCAGCTTGCAGACAGGTCTTTGCTTCCTGTGCTGGCAAGATATGATGCTTCTGCCATAGGCTCCTGCTACCATGCCTTCTCCACCATGCCCCCCCCACCCCCGCTACCATCAGCAAAAATGCATCCTTCTAGCAAGAGGTTTTTACAGTGATGAGAAAAGTAACTATCATACCTCACTAGGGCCTGTAAATTCTTAGTCTTTCTTACCACTCAGTATTTTAATCTCAACTTCTCCACCACATCATATTCCAAGCAAGAATTATCCATTCACTTCAAACTCACATTTAGCTCCTTTGCCCTCATTCCCTTCCTTGTGAAATATGACTCACCACTAATGTAGAGAAACACATACACGCGCGCGCGCGCGCGCACACACACACACACACACACACACACACACACACTCACTGATGATTAAGAAATATGGTAGTTTGGGTGATAATGGCCTTCATTGGCTCATTTATTTCAATACTTGTTTCCAGCTGGTGGAACTGTTTTGCAAAGGACTAGGAGGTATGGCCTTGTTGGAGGATCTGTGTGACTAGGGGCGGGCTTAGCCCATGTCATTCCCAGTTAGCTCTCTCTCTTTGCCTTGTGCTTGTGGATCAGTATGTCAGTTCTCAGCTATTGCTCTAGCACCATGCCTGCCGGCTTGCTGTCATGTTCACTGCATGATGGTACTACATGGACTTGTTAGACTCCCAGAAAGCTCAGGCCTCCGGGGTCTCAGCCCAGGACCACAGTCACCCCAATCACCAGGCAGATTCGAAAGCTTGATGCAAACAGCATGAGGCTTTATTGTTGTTTAACGAGCTAACCCCATGTTAGCTCGTGTCTTTCGCCCACCCGCCATGGTGGATGGCTAGCAAAGATAGCTGGAACCGGCTGCATAGAGATCTTGTAGGGTAGAGTAAGGGAGTGTCTAGGGGTACACACAGGCTCAGGATTGGTGTGCCTCTAAGGTTGGAGGGCTTGCCTGTGTTGATTGGCCAACTGGTTGTTATGGCCCATAGGCCCTCCCAGGGTGGTTGCTATGCTCTGCGAGTCATTGCTGTGCACTTGTTGGTAAAGCACACCCAGAGCCATAAAGCATAGCGCCACCAGCTAACTTCTGATTGGTTCCTTGCCACAAGGAACACCTAACCTCTAGTGACTAAGGCAAGGTCAGAAAAGCACGTGTTACGGTCATTGCTGCCGAAATGGGGAGCTGGTCCCTTCAGACCCACTTTCTGAAACTGTGAGCCCCCAATAAACACTTTCTTCTATAAGTTGTCTTGGTCATGGTGTCTTCTCACAGTGATAGGAAAGTAACTAAGACAGAGTTCTATGGGTTTCAAACAATACCCTTCTCCTTAACTCCACCATTCTCTGTCTCCCTTACTGTGTCACTTTTCTTCATGGTGCTACTGAATCTTGACTCTCATCCCTAGTAGAAGGTAAGCTTCATGAAGGAAAAAAAATGTTCTAGGTGGAGTCTGCATACCTAAAACAGCGCTTGGCATCCAGGAAGAACTATGAATCAGTAACTGAGTGAATGACTAAATTAAATTCTCCTACAAACTGTCAAGCCACCTGCATCGTCGCCCACTATCATATAGAGTGTTTCACAACCCCAAAATCCACTTATTTTTTCAAGATTTATTTTTTTGGCTTGTATTTAGTATGTATTTGAGAATGTGTATCACATGTAAGTAGGTGTCCAAGGTGGCCAAAAGAGAGCTTCAGGTACCCTGAAGTTGAAGTTATAGGTGGTTGTGGTGGTTGCTGTGGGTGCTGGGGACCAAATACAGGTCCTCTGAAAGAGCAGTATTCACTTAACAGCTGAGCTATCACCCTGACCCCTACAAATTTCTCTATGGTCCTTCCTTCCTTCCTTCCTTCCTTCCTTCCTTCCTTCCTTCTTTCTTTCTTTTGAATTGAAACAGGAATTAATGTATCCCAGGCTGATCTTCAACTCACAGTGTAGTCAAGGACAACCTTGAGATCCTCTCACTTCTTCCACCAAGGGCTGGGATTCCAGGCAGGTATCGCTGCATTTGTTTTCTAAGTACCAGGAAGGGAGCCCAGGGCTTTGTGAATAAGAGAAGAGCACTCTACTAACTGAGTTACATTCTCAGCCCCTCCTCCTAAGTCTTTTTGAATGCTTTTTGTTACCCACGTAAATAAAAACAATGACACTGCATAAAACAGGACTATCAGCCGGATGTGGTGGCCCAAATTTGTAATCCAGCACTCAGGAGACAGAGGCAGAGTTTGAAGATAGCCTGGACCACATAATGAGTTCTTATCTCAAAAAACTTTAAAAAACAAACAACCAAATAATGATATCAAGAAAACAATGATATCAAGCACCACCTTAAATTTCTCAGTGAGAGATAAAATGTGACCAATTGAGACACCCTCTTGGTTTGACAGTATGCGTCTTGGTCTACTGTGGCCATGGCTAACTTCCGCCCCCAATCTCATCACCTCAATGGACAGCCAAGCCCTTGCCCTTCTACCTGAGCAATTTTCTTCTTGGTGTGTGACTTTCTGTAATAACTCCCAGGATCCTTCCGCACTTATGTGGCTGTCATCCTGCCCAAGGTGGTTTTCTGAAGGCTTTTTCTGTTCTGAGTGACCCGTGTCAGAAACAGGTAGCTGTACTAGTGTCTTTTCACAAAGTTGGGATAATAGCAATAAATTTGCAAGTGACATGCATTTTTCTCAGCTGTGACCCACTAAACACTCCTACTATCATTTGGTTGAAGTGGCCAATGGCAGTCACAGCGTCTCCTGTTGTAAACCTAAACTAATACTAATTCTCACGTCACATATTACACGTCAGTTTAGCTTACACAACGGCCACAAAGGTTGCAGTGTTTAAAGTGGCTTTGCTGAAAGCAGAGGTGATTCTGGTGCTGGGAGAGTCACTGCGGGGGTGGGGTGGGGGGGTAGGTAAAAGACATGGGGATGCCTGGGACTCTTAAACAAGTGTTAAAGGATGAGGGAGTAACGGGAAGAGGGAAGAGGAAGTCCTGTGGACTTCTGGGAAAGGGGCTTCTAGTTGAACTACCAGGAAGTGCAAAGGCCCTGAAGCAAAACTGTGGTTGCTGAGGTTAAGGAAGGCAAAGATACTTTGTAGCTGGAACAGAATGAGCAAGGCAGAGGGGAGCAGGAAGTGAGGTTAGCAAAGGACGAAGCTAGATGACACGAATGCACTTACAGTTCTGAAATCCAAGACCAAGATGTTAGAAAGGTTGCTTCTTCTGGGCTCTCTGCAGCCTTCAGCTTTCTCTGCTGGCTTGCCTGCTCTGCTGTAGTCTTTCCCAGTGTTCCTGAACCCCTGGTTTTTTGGTTTTGTTTTTTTCGGTTTTTCGAGACAGGGTTTCTCTGTGGCTTTGGAGTCTGTCCTGGAACTAGCTCTTGTAGACCAGGCTGGTCTCGAACTCACAGAGATCCGCCTGCCTCTGCCTCCCGAGTGCTGGTATTAAAGGCATGCACCACCAACACCCGGCTTGAACCCCTGTTTTTTTGTGGTGGCTCTGAGGTTGAAACCTGGGGCCTCCAGCATTCTCTACAAAGTGTTCTCCTACTGAGCTACAGCCCCAGATGCCCCCCCCCCTTTTGGGGGCATGGGTGGGTGGGTAGGGTCTCACTATGTAGGTCTGGCTGTCCTGGAACTCCCTCTGTAGACATGACCTTGAACTAACAGAGACCAACCTGCCACTGCCTCCCAAGTGCTGGGATTAAAGACATACTCCAGCCACACCTAGCCTGTTCTCCCTTTTTATAAGGGAACACACCCTAGTGAATTAAGATCCCACTGTTAATGTCATTATTGAGTCTTCTTCTTTTAAGGTCCTACCTCTCAATATAGTCACATTGGTGGAGTGGGGGCACAGCTGAGCTCACAGCAATGTCTGCTAGCAGCTCCCCCACTGCTGGGTTAAGAATAAAGTCTAGATTTTTGAGGGTAGAGTGAGTCTCGTGGAAACTCCATATAGCCAGGAAGTGCAGGCTGCCAGCCAACAGCCAGCAAGGGATGAAGATCCTCAGACCACACAGGCCAGGGAGCCTGGAAGTGTGTCTTGACCACTCGGAGTCTTTAGATGAGTGACACTGTGGCCTATTGTGACTACAACCCCATGAGATACTGTAAGTCAGAGGCATCGAGGCAAGTAACACATCCCTGACCCACAGAAACTGTTAGAAAACACTTAGTGTTAAGCCTCAAGTGTGTGTGTGTTTTTGTGTGTGTGTGTGTGTGTGTGTGTGTGTGTGTATGTATGTATGTATGCGCGTGCGTGCACGCACGGACGCCCGAACATATCCCCCCCTGGGGGGGGTAATCTTCTATTGAACAGTACATAACTAATGCACCCCAGTTCCTAAAGTCACACTATGTAAATACTGATTGAATATGTGAGTGAATAAGCCAGCTGTGGTGCGTGTCTCTAAATTCAGAAAGTGGGGTAGTTAAGGCACAAGTTCAAAACCAGTCTGAGCTACAAAACAAATTCAAGACCATCTGGAGTTACATAGTAAAGATCCTGTTTCTTAAAAACTAAGGAACAGACAGTAAATAATACATTTGTACATAAATAAATGCAGAGGAGAAAAGAAAGAAAATATCTAAAATTAATAGCAATTGTGATTAATCTCTATGAGTGATTAATTTTAAGTGTCTAGCATCCCACACTTTTTCCTGACTTATTTTATTGTGAATTATAGCAAGTAATAAAATGCATAAATGAAGAACTCAGTGGAATATTACCAACTGAGTTTCTACATAATCACCACCTAGGACAAGGAATAGACTATTGCCTGCACTGACAAGTAAGAGATTACTTGTTTATATAAAATTAATTTATCTTCTCTATTTTTAAAATATGAATGGTGTATGTGGTGGGGTACCTGAAGAGGCTGCAAAAGACATCAGACACCCCAAAGCTGTGATTGTGAGCCACCTGATGTGGATGCTAGGAACTGAACTTTGGTCCTGTGGAAGAGCAGGAAGTGCTCTTAACCACTAAGTTACTTCTGCAGCGTCTGTCCCCGCCTTTAATATTATTGTTGCATTCAAACCTCGGGCATGTTCCTGGTAACCACAGGAAGGTGGCCTAGGGATGCCACAATACCCCCACAGCCTGCCTGCTACCTCCCCACTAGCCTAGCCCAGCAATCAGGATGTGAGCATTAATCCTTACAGCCAGCATCAAATTGCTAAGGGCTTGATCGCATGTGAAACCGTTCATGGGTAACAGTTAATTTGATCCTCACAACAGCCCTCAGAGATGGATGGGACTGGTGCAGATGAGGAAACTGAGGCACAGGGAAGTCTCTTAATTTGTTCAAGTTCATGCCTATAGGAGACAATTTCACACCCAGCCCATGAGGCCTGACCCTTGTTCCTCCTCAGTGATTCCCAGACAAGAGGATACATGAGAATCCCAGCAGGGTCTGTTAAAACTCTGAATGCTGGTCCCCCTTAGGGTCTCTGCTACATCATGTCTGGGTTAGAGTCCTAGAATTTGTATGTTGCTAGTTTGGGACAAAGCTTTGAAAGCAAACTTCAGGCTAGTACCTTCTATCAGGGGTATCCCGTATCAGTGGCTAGTACCCTGTATCAGTGGCTAGTACCCTGTATCAGGAGTACCCTGTGCCTATTACAAAATAAGCACAGACAACAAGCTAGGAAAGATGGTTTTCATTTATAACCAAGCACAGGAGAACTGAGAATAGGAAGAAGTCAATTAAGTTCACAGGGGAGAAGGGCTGGGCTGTAGTCGAGGCCAGCTTGAACTTCAATACCTCTGTCATTTGCACCAACAGCTCTCTGACACTTCTAGACTAGAGGCTCTCTCAAGCTGATGCTGGGAGTCTTTTCAAAGACATGTTCAGTAGATGTTTATTTGGTGGGGGCAGGAGAAATGAGTTTATTTTTTGAGACACTCTCTGTGCAGTGCTGGTCAACCTCAATCTTAAAGTGGTCCTCCAGCCTCAACTTCCCCAGGGCTGGGATTGTAGGTGTGGACCACTATACCTAGCTTAATGGATTGTCTATTATTAAGATGACACCTCATACACATACCTATTTCTGTTCAAAATGAGAACGAATCCCAAGCACTTCACACAGGCCACCATTTGAACCTCTGCAGGGGTGCCTTCCATCTTATTTCTGTCTCTCTTAACCAAAGAATATCTGATCTTTCACAGTCATTAGCTGTGATAATGTGTGTCATTTCAAAGCCCCTTGCAACCTTTATTACATTTGCTTTGTTCTTTCTATTGTTCGAGTTGCTGTGTTTTTTTTTTTTTTTAATTTAAAAGTTCTTTCGCCCTCTTTGTGCCCTTTTACAATTTTCAAGCCTGGGACTTTCTGGGGAGAAAATAGTAAAGAGTTGAAGTTTGTGGCTCCCAGCCTGCCTGAGGGACCAGTTTTCTTTCTTTCTTTCTTTCTTTCTTTCTTTCTTTCTTTCTTTCTTTCTTTCTTTCTTTCTTTTCTTTCTGTAAGACAGGGTTTACCTGTGGCTTTGGAGGCTGTCCTGGAACTAGCTCTTGTAGACCAGGCTGGTCTCGAAGGAACTAGCTTTCTGTTCCTACTGGTTGACTGATCTCAGAGTTGATGGTCAGGCCAATGACTGGGATTCTTGCAACATATGTGAACCCAGAGAAGGCTTTTGCTTCTCAGGCAAGGTTGTGCCTACTTGGTGAGACAGGGAAAATGTTCTTTGCATTGATACATGAAGAGCCACAGTCGCTGCTTGAAGCAGTTGCTCTGCTGTTTGATCCTTCTCCACTGTGGCCAGCCATCGTATGTCTCCCATGCCCATTGTAGTCCAGGCACAGGGATCAAAGCAGTGGGGTAAGGAAAAGGATGCTCTCCCTCAGCCCCAACGAATGCTTCACTGTGCTGGTTAAGTAACGGCAATCCCACATCTGTGTCAGTGATGGGTACAGGAGTGTGTGTGTGACTAAACTCTAGCTGATGAGATAGAAAAAGAATACTGAAAGAGTCTCTGGACAGAGTTTGTTTCTTGATTAAAGTAAGAAGAATTAATATGCTCCTTCATATAACATTTTTTAAAAGACAGGGTCTCATTGCCCCATAGTTCAGACTAACCTCAAACTTACGAATCTCATGCCTCAGCTTCCGGTGTGCTGCCATTACAGGTAT
Source organism: Cricetulus griseus (assembly GCF_003668045.3). NCBI lineage: Eukaryota > Metazoa > Chordata > Mammalia > Rodentia > Cricetidae > Cricetulus > Cricetulus griseus. The sequence goes on along the minus strand of NW_023276807.1, from coordinate 133,053,435 downwards.
GTACTACCCCTACTTGAAATACCTTTAAAATTTTCATTTTATTGTTTGTTTACTTATTTATAATTTTTTTTATTTATGGACTTTGGGACTCAGTTCTCATCTTCCACCTCACTGAGGCAGGCTTGCTATCGTTTCTCCTGTGGCTGTGCATGCTACAGGTTAGCTGGCCCTCAGTTTCCAGATGGTTCTCCTATTTCCATCTCCCATCTCATGGGAGGGGTGCTGGGATTATAGCTGCATGCCAACACAAGTCGCTTTTTATGTTCTGGGGACCGAACTTGGGCCATCCGGCCTATGTAGCTAGGATGGGCCATCGCCCTGGCCCACTTTAAAAAAAAAATAGAATTTGCAATTACTTCTAATTATTGAATAATACTCTTTAAGAACATAGCTGGACGGTGTGGCACATGCCTTTAATCCCAGCACTTGGGAGGCAGAGGGAGGTGGATCTCTGTGAGTTTGAGGCCAGCCTGGTCTACAAAGCTACACAGAGAAACCCTGTCTCAGAAAAAAAAAATAAAGAAGAATATTGAACCAACTGTTAAGGCTGGTTCTTGCAGAAAGACAGAACTCCAGGGATTCTGGGGTTCTGTAGCTTTGCTGCCATAACTGTTGCCCAACCTGAGACAGGAATTAGATTGCTCAGGGTCCATGCCTAGAGACAAGGAACACCTGGATGTCAGCCATCTCCCTTGATGATCCTTGGCCCAGTAATAGGATGTGCTGCCTGTTCTACAGCTGTATTGGGTTTGAAGGCCCAGATATGCTTGTGGTTTAAATTACTTCCCTCTAAACCAGACATTAAGAATTCAACATAGCTGGCACAGAGCAAGGAAAATAAATTCCTTTCTGCAGGTAGGTTTTCTACATTATGGGAGCTCTCATGGGCTGTATCTGAACCTTTGCAAATGTTTGGTTGTGTACTACTTATTAATCCAACTAGTTAAGAAAACAAAGAGGGCAGCATCCACTGAGCTGGGAATTCTTTTCACCTTGGCCCAAGACTCTCAGGGTTAAGGCCTCAGAGAGCCCCACTCCAAAGTCCCAAGATTTCAAACAAGGCAGTTATTAGCTTCAGGTTTCTGTGTCAACCTTCTACCCTGGGACCTGCAGTGTCATTACTAATCTGTAAATGGGTGACAGATCAAGGCTGCTTTCCTACACAGTTCAGGACAAAACAGCATGAGAAATACCCTTCCTCCCGTCATAACCAAAAATGGAAGCTTCTAGGTAGAAATTGTCAAAGTCCTCTCCACACCCATGGAAAACTATGACTGCCATTGTTTCCTCGAGAAAACTGAATTGTTTACGGTTTGAGTTTCTGAGGCACACCACTGTTCCTTCTCCTTGCCAGTGTTTCCCTCCACTCACTTCTCCTCCTGTTCCATCTTTGTCCAGACTCCTGTCTAGGCTCTCACACTCTGAACTCTGTCTTTCTGCCAGCCAGAGTCTGACTAATGAAAACAATAGCTGCATGGAGTCACTTCTCTCATCTGCTGGGTCTCCTAAATGAAGCACCCCCCTTTCTGACTTGAGAATGGTAAAACCCTGGGTAGACTTGATCCTTGTCCTTACAGTCTGTGGCGAGTCATTTGTTTCTAAATAAAACTAAGGTACAGAGCAGGTAAAGTAGAAATCTTATTATATTTATGTTTCTGTGATTTAAAGGAAATAATGCAAAAGAGGAGAAAAATTCCATTATTACTCTCATTATTCCATCCTTACATCATCATACTTAGTTTTGCCTAATTGTTTCTATCAGCATGCTACTTAATATAATAGTGGGCTCACTACTATAAGTCATACATGTGTATAATGTATTTTGATCATATTCATCTCCCTTGACCTATCTTGTCCTCACTCATACACGGTTCCCCTTCCACTTTGCAGTTTCCCCTCTAATTCCATACTTCCTTTTTCTTTCGATGACCCAATAGGTTTCCATGAGCATGGATGCATGGATTTATAGGAGCTTGAACACCTTACAGGCAGCTACATCACCGAAGACAATGTCTCCATTCTTCCATCAACCACTAACTGCCTCAGAGAAGTCTGGGGTCTCATGAGCCCCTCCCCACTCCAAAATAAGATGTTGATAGGTCCAGTCTTGTGCCAGTGAAGGACGTCACAGCGATAGTGAATTCAAGTGCAACAACCATATCGTGCCAGAAGATGATATTCCACAGTACTCCACCCAGTCCTCTGGCTCTTTCATTCTTCCCCCCTCTCTTCAGCAGTGAGGCTTGGGAGGGGGGGTGGTATAGCCTTCCTGTATACGGCTAAGCACTCGGTGTTCACTTTATCCTCATTCTTTTGAGCGGTTAGAGTCACTGCAGTTATCACCGCTCATGGCAAAGAGAAGCTCTTTGACCAAAGTTAAGAGCATCACTAGCCCATGGATAGAAAGTCAATTATTTAGACACAATTTTGATGTGTATATCATGTCTATTTAACAAAACAACAGCAGCAGTTTCTCCAGTTTCTCCCCAGTCATGAACTTCTGACCAGCTTTACAATATTAGATGTGAATTCCTTCCTGAAGAGCAGGCCTCAGATCACATCAGAAAGTAGTTTATTATTTAGTAAATAGTCCACTATTGCACCAGTGGGCACATCCCACTTGGCTAACTTACCTATATTTATTATTATTATTATTATTATTATTATTATTATTATTAAATTTCACTATCCCGATTGAATTGCTATGAATAATTACATTTTGGTTTTATTGCATTTTTCTTCAGATCATAAAGATTTCATTGTTTGCTCAAATTTTTTTAATGAAGGTTCTATGAATTCAATTAAAATTTTAAAAAGTCATTTCATCAGGCACTGCCTATCTGATAAGAATTGAACTGTGTTCCCTGTGATGGTTAGCTTTAATTCTCAACTTGATAAAACCTAGAACCACCTGGGAAGATAGTCTCACCTAGAACCACCTGGGAAGATAGTCTCAATGAAGGATAGTCTACACTGGGTTGGCCTATGGGCATGTCTGTGAGGTATTGTCCTAATTAATTGGTGTAGGAAGACCCAGCCCACTATGGGCAGCACCATTCTCTAGGCAGGGATCCTGAACTGCATAAAAGTGGACAAATCAAGTTATCACAAGCAAGCAAGCAAGAGGGGCTTATGCATTCATTTCTCTCTTGACTGTGGATGTGATGTGACCCACTATTATATATTCTTGCCCCTATCACTTCCCTGAAATAATAGATTGTACCCTGGAATTCTGAGCTAAAATAAAACCTGTTTCCCCTAAGTTACTTTTGGTCAGGGTATTTTCTCACAGCAACAGGAATGAAACTAGAAATCACCAAAAAAGATATGTTGAAAGCCTAACCCCTGACACTTATGAATATAATTTTATTCAGAAATAGGGTCTTTCAGGATGCATTCAAGTTAGAATAAGGTCATACTGAAGTCTTTGTCCAGAGACTGGTGTCCTTTATGAGAACAGAATTTTGTAAATATATAGAGGAGACAGCTAAGGAGCACACAGTATGAAAAAACAAGCAAGAGACCAGAGTGTGAGAGCTGGAAACTAAGGAATGCAAAGGATTGTGGGAAACTACTGGGAGCTAGACAAAGCAAGGACTCTCCCCTGGAAACTTAAGACAGTTGTTTCCTGCCGGCAACTTCTTTCTGATTTTCTAGACCCCAGAACCATGAGAAAATAAATTGTAGTTGCTCTAAGCCTGGTGGCACTAGGTCATAGCAACCATCAGGCAAAGCCTAGTGTGAAGACAAAAAACAAAACAAATCTGCACAATCCCTTTCAGAGAGGTGGCCTAAGAGAAGACACATCTATGGCAGTTTAAAAGGACAAGCAGTATGTTCTAAGTATGAATATTGAGGTCCACACACATTGCAGACAATCACTTGCAAGTACCATGTGGAAGATTTGTCCAAAAAAAAAAAAAAAGGTGGATTTTTAAGTTCCTTACATTTTTTCCTTTCTGCTTGTTGAGTAATTTCTTCTCTTTTTGGTTGGTTTCCTATGTTATCTCCTCTCTTAGCCTATATCACTCAATATCTCCTTACTCTTTCCATATTTTTCTAGTAATCAGTTATATTCATATGTGTGTGTGTGTGTTGTCACTATTCACTTTACAAAACTTCTGTCTTATTAAAGGGATTTTCCATATCTCTCTTTTGTCAACAAAGCCATGTAGAACTCCCTTGTTCCAATCAGTGGATTCTTCATCGCTCTCTTGTGGTAACTAGATGATAGTCCATCCTGAGACTCTAATGTATTTCACTCAGCCATTTCCTGTCCATAGATGTTAGAAGCTTTGTTCTGGTGCACGGCCTTGGTCACGTATTTCTCACTTGTCTGTCTCTATAAAAAGAGTCCCTCGATGAACCTGCTGCACACTGGCTGAGCTAGGCTGGCTGGCTGGTCACTTTCGGGACCGCATCCATATCTGCAACCCTTGCCCCTTCCAGCACTGGGAGTACAGATGTACATAACCACTGTTACCTGGGGGCTGGGTGCCTGAAGTCATGTCTTCATGCTTGCACAGCTGGGACTTTACAGATGAAGCCATCTCCTTAGCCTCCAACGTTTTCATTTTTACAATTGAAACTTCAGAACAGTGGTTCTCAACCCATGGGGCTCAACCCCTTTGGGGACTGAACAACCTTTTCACAGAAATAGCATATAAGATATTTACATTCCAATTCATAACTGTAGAAAATTACAGCTTATGAAGTAGCAACAAAAATAACTTTATGGCTGGGGATCATGAACAGCTAGCTGTATTAAAGGGTTGCCGTGTTAGGAAGGTTGAGAACCTCTGGCTTAGAGAATCCTAAGTTAATTTTTGTATATTATATAAACAAAGGCCTGGTTTTATTTTATTTTCTGGTGGGTAACCTTCCTTCACTGATTTAAATGGCTCCCATTTACATAATTAAATGTTTGCACAGACTGAGATCCATTCTGTTTTCTCTATTCATGTCTATTGAATTTGGCGGGGGTTGGGGGAAGTAATATTTGCAGTCCAATTCCAATTTTTTGTTTATTTTTGAGGCAAGGCCTCGATGTGTAGCCCAAGCTGGTCTCCAACTCACAACTGTCTTCTGCCTCAGTTTCCCCAGTATTAGAATACAGTGTGAGGCACCAGACCTGGCCCTGATTTCACTTTGATTTTCTTGCCATCATCTCCAGGTTCTTCTCACACTAGAGGCTTTGCAGTCGCCCTCTTCACACCTTTCTTGCCTTTTGATCTTTGATTCTCCTTTGTCTACACACACGTCAAGATTTGGAGTCATGGGTGAGTATATGTGTCTAGCTCAGCCTGAGTTACAAACCCAGATTGGGAAGCCAGGCTGCTGGTTTCTCTTTTAGCAGCAAACAGCAAGAGTTACAAAGACCCTGACTGCTTTTCCAGGTGTCTCAGAACCCGGAAGGGCAAGAGAAGCACTAAGAAAGTGGGTACTTTCTATGCCAAGAAAACACTTTACACCTGTGGGGTGAACACAAGGACACATCTTGCAGTGGCAGAAAACAAAACCTGCCTTTTCAATCTCTGGCCCTTTAAGGAAGTTGGCTCTTATCCTGTAAGCATTCAGTTTGCCATGTAAAAGTTTTAAGTGGAAGAGTCCCAAGATGAGTTTGGCAATAGTGAGGAAGATGGAGCAGAAAGAGGGGTAAAAACCAGTGCAACCACTCAAAGATGACTAAGGCCTGAAATGAGGCCATTGTTGGAGGCATACAGAGAATTAGGCAGATATGCCGAGGACCAGTGATTGGTTCGATGTTGGTTGGATGAGAATCCATAATGACTGGCTGCTTGACTTTTACCCTGGATAATGGAGTTGATGCAGGGAGGGTGAAGGGGACGTATGTGTATCACCCTAAGTCTTTTCATATGGGGTCAGGGACTTCAGATAACCATAGCTTCCCATCTCCTCTAGAGCTAAACAGAGAATGGAGGAGGAGGGATAGACGTGGGTTGCAGTGTAGACTATGAGCCTCCTTTGGGATATGTTGAATTTGAAGACCATGATATGTTTAAGGTTGGGGGGAGGGGTGTCCCAGATGACACAAAGATTGTCTGGGGGTGGATGGTAATAGCAGACCAAGACTGGACAGAGAGATTTAGAGTCACTAGGAGAGATGTAATGGCCAAAAAAATGGGTTGGGGAGGAGAACCAAGGATGGAGCTTGGAAGAGCACTAATCAGCAGCAGCAGGAGGACCTGGAGACAGCCCGGGGGAAAACAGCCACTTAAGAAATCAGCCACACAGAGGGCAAGAGGTAAGTGTTCTAAGAAGGAAGCAGTGGACTGTGACACAGGTGGTGCACAGACCTCCAAGGGCTCCAGGCCACCCAGCAATTATCAATACTACTGTAAACTCCAGTAGGGAGAAATGTCAAACTCCAAAATTACAGTGAAGGCAGAGAGTGAGGGGCTGGCCCAGGTGCCACCCAGAATCACTCACTCTTCTGCCTGTCCTTGCTGAGCTCTCTGTCCCAAGGATATGGTGGCAACATCCATAGGCTTCTTGGAGTCATGAGAGGAGCTTGAATCAGGGACAGGGAGAGGTGTATAGTTCTCAAGCCCTTTCACATGGGGTGGGGCTTGTGCTCAATCAGAGCTCCCGGCTGTGAGTTCTGGCTTTGGGTAATGATGGCCTCCAGCCTCCTCTCTGCCCTAGTGGCAATCACTCTGCTTTGCCAGGCCTGTGATTCGCCTCTACTCTTGTGTCTCTACCTCTGCAGACAGTCCTTTGTTCAACCCTCTTTGAGTTATTCTGTTTGGAACATGGCATCTGTCTGTTGGAGCCCTACGTGTTCAGGGGAACATTGGCTAAGAGGAAGAGAGAGAGGTACACAAAAGCCAGGAAAGTTTCGTCCCAGCTTTTATTTTCGAAGGGCTGGGAAGGATTAGATCTATTGACAAGCTCATGAACTTCTAGCACCTGGGTCCTATTTCAAAGGTGTAGCTTTAAAGAAGGAATAAAGAGATACACAACTCCTTGCTGGCCCTGTACCCTGTGACATTATAAGTGGCCTCACTCCCATTGCTTCAGGGATCCTAGAACTTGTGTTTCCAGTTTGCCTAAAACAGTCCTTTTGCCAGGTTTGCCCATGGCTGTCTTGGCAAAGGTCGGTTTGAGCCTCGGTGATGAAAAGACAGACACAGAGGCAGCAGAGGAGAACGAACAAAGAGCAGGACCTCAGAAGGCCCCAGTGCCCCTCACCAAGGCGGTCAAACAGTAAGCACCGTGGCTGGTGGCATTTTAAGTCTTGCCAGGCTGTGTATGAGCAGGCCCAGCCACCTTGCCAGGCTTGACTCTTGTACCTTCCCCAGGTCACGGCTTTGATGGCATGGTTCTGTCTTGCAAAGCAGCTCTCTCTTTCTCAAATGTATTCTATTCATCCCTCTTCTCCCTTTTGAGCCTGGGTTCCAGCCTACAACTGAGCAGTTTCCTCCACACTCAACTTGGGCTCATTTCTTCTCATTGTCAGATCTCTTTCAAACTCTATTTCCTAGGTAGTTCTGTAAGTGTGTTTTTCTCTGTCCCACCAGTCAGCTCTCTAATCACAACATGTAAAAGTTTGACCGATAGCTTAGGCTTATTTTTTAGCTAGTTCTTAAAAACTTAAATGAACCCATTTCTATTAATCTATGTGCTGCCCCAAGGCTCGTTTGCCTCGTCTACACACTGTCCATCCTGCTTTCCTGCTTCTTTCATGTCTCCACTCAACTCCACTTTTCTCCTTCCTAGCATCCTCTCTGCCCCCCAAATCCTGCATAGCTATTGGACATTCACCTTTTTATTAAACCAATCTGAGTAACACATCTTCACAGTGCATAAGAAAATTATTCCACATCACAGTCCGGAGCCAACCAGTTACCAAGTTTGTGTATACTCGGTCACATTATTTGTGATCTCTGGTCTATCTTCATGTCTCTTCTCTCTGGTGTCAAAGTGATCAATACAACTTCTCTGCCTTGGTAAGGATAGTCTTGACAGTTCTCCCTGCCTCTTCTCTCTCTATAGTCTTTTAGTTATGACCTCAGGGTCACTCCTGAAACATGGACATCAATTACCCCCTTGCTTAAAATTCTTTTGTAGTCCCCAATACTTCTTAGGTAAAGTTCTTTAAAGGAAAAAAAAAAAAAGAGCATGGCTCAAGAAGATTTCCTCATCTGACTATAGACAAATCTATCTCAACTAAATAACGTAAATTATGGAAAAAGAACAAAAGGCAGTTTTTGCCTTAGTATAATGAAATACCTGAAGCCGGCAATTTTTATAAGAGGTTTATTTAGCTCAGGGTTTTAAAGGCTTATCAATCAAACTTCACGACTCAGGTTCTGGTGAGAGTCCCTTTGGCTACACTGCCTCACAGTAGATGCAGTGAGGAGAGCACTGTGAGGGATCAGGAGAACAGCAGGAGGCTGGAGAGACTGGGATCCCACGATTCCTTTTATGGTATTACCCTCAATTGACTTAAGGATCTCCCACTAGGACCCCCCATTTAAAGGTTCCATCAACTCCCAATCCACCCTGGAAGCCAAGCCACCAACAAATGGCCCTTGAGAAAACGCATTTAAACCACTTCTAAATCTCAGAACATGGGTAGCACTCGCTGGCTAGTATAGTGTAGTGGGTGTCTATACCTGCTGTACCAAGTCATCACAAACTTATGCCTACTTACCATCTTAGAGCTGTGGAGGGGCCGGAGTTTGGATGAGTCTTGGTGTGCTCAACAAGTCGGACAACCAGTGCCTGTGGCTTTTCAAGCTAGTAGATGCTGGACATGGTAGGCCCAGAGTTCTCAGTTCTCAAGATCTGCAGCATTGTCTGAGTCCTTCTTAGATGCCATTCCTTTGGTTCTTTCTCTTTTGCCTCCTCTTCCATTTAAAAGGGCCTTTGAGATTATACTGGGCCCATTTGGATAACCCAAGAAAATCTGTTCCGGGGTTGTTTGATCGGTGATCTCAATTCCCCATTGCCGAGTAATTTAGTACTCTGGCAGATTCTGAGGATTAGGGCATGGACATCTTTGAAGACACATTTGATTAAATATAGAGAGGCGGTTGAGGTGGGTAGAAAGTAAATTAGTGATCTGTGAGATGGCCCAGTAGGTAAAGATGCTTTTTTTATTTTTTTGTGGGATTTTGGTTTTTGTTTTTAAAACAAAAGTTTTAAAAAGTGGGTGTTTCTTGTTGTTTTTTTAAGGAATATGAATTAAGGCAGAAAGTCTAGAATTAAGAATGAGAAGTTAGATGTAGTGGCACATGCCTAAACTCTTAGCACTTGGGAGGTAGAGGCAGTGTTCAAGGTCAACACTGGCTACAAAGTAAGTGCGAGAGTAGCCTGGGCTACATAGGACCCTGTCCCAGAAACACTAAATAAAAACCAAACAAACAAAAGAATAAGAATCTCTCAGTCTCTCTTATTGTTCTATAATCTGTCATGACCTTAGCAGGCCTGGTCCAACTTGGACCCATAGTATTGAGAGTGGAACTTCAGCCCACATGTCACTCAGCTGGGCAAAACACTAACAACTGCCTTCCTAAACCCCAGTTTCTTCCCCTGAGAAGGAAGAGCCAATGCCTGCCTGTCTAGGTCACAGGATTGTCATCATCAGAACTGGTCAGGCATCTGCACAGCTTTGCTTTGACATCCATGCCAATGTAAGTCATACCCTTATTTTGTGCAGGTAGTGGGGGGGGTACACGGACAACTGACTAACAGACAAAGCTTAGAGGAGGTAAATGAATGAGTGAGGTCAGATTGCTGATTCCTTAATTTGATCAAAGACTTAATACAAGCACAACCTCATCTATGTTATTCTTTTTTTTTATTTTTATATATTTGAATTACAAACAAGATTGAATTACATGATGATCCCAGTCCCCTTCTCCTCTACCACCCTCCAACTAAATTGCTACCTGTCATATGTCCTTTCTTCTAATCTACACCTGACTCAAAATTTCTGCTTCCTCATGACCTCTGCATCCTTCCTTTTCTTCCCTTCTCACTCTCGTAGCTTCCTCCCCCCATCTATGTTATTCTAATTAAAGATTTAATATAGCAATGACCTTATCTTTTAGAGTACAAAATAACACTCAGAATCAATATTATGAAAACAAACTTTTTCCCTTTAGTGTCTGACATCAGACTTTTTTTTTTGGGCGGGGGGCTAGTTCATGAAATAATCAAGACCAAAAGAACCAAAAATGGATTCACATCTTTGAGAAATTAGGTATTTATATAAAATGATATCTAGCATTAGCCAAGTCCACGTTGGACAGAGGGAGAGGAGGGAGGGAGAAGAGAGGGAGAGAGAGAGGGAGGGAGGGAGGGAGGGAGAGAGAGAGGGAGAGAGGGAGGGAGGGAGAGAGGGAGAGAGGGAGGGAAGGAGAGGAAGAATAACAAAAAGTAGAATTAAAGGAGAAAATTTGTAGTGGGTAGCTAATATTTTACACAGGAATTTTCTTTTCTTTCTTTCTTTTTTTTTTTTTTGACACCAGACTTTCTGTGAGACAAAAATCTTGCTGTTGTTATTGTTGTATCTATCTATCTATTTATTTATTTATTTATTTATTGAGATAGGATCTTATTATGTAGCCTTCATATAGACCAAGCTGGCCTTGCACTTGGGGTGGTCCTCAGGCTCTGCTTCCTCAGTGCTAGAATTACAGGTGTGGTGTACTCACCATAAGTACCCAGGACAAAATCTTTAATTTGCCACCTGAGACCTGGATTACAAGGCACCCTGAGTCATCTATCAGGCTAAGTTTATGCAACTCTTTTCCTTTTGCAAAACAGATGTTTTATTAAGGACTAAGAGAAAATTAATTTGTTTGTTCTGTCTTTTCTTGCTTTAAATTTTAAGCAGAAATGGATTGTTTTGTGGTTTGCAATGACAGAGAGATAAAGAATTGTGTAAATTTGAGGCCTGCCACTCACCATTGTGAAGGCTATGAAAAAGGTCCTTCCTCATTTCCTTCATCTCCTTACCCTTGAAAGTTTGGATCCCCTGCCTAATTTAGCCTGACACATAGCTACAATATTGATCGAAGTTAAAAATAAAAGCTCACACAACATATCCCCTAAATTATATATGAATAGCAACCAGATTCAAACATTGGAACAGGTCACAGGGGAATTTTATTGATTTTTCCCAAATATCTAATGCCAACCAACCCACTCCTCTTTGGTCCTAATCTGCCCTTGCTATGATCAAAATGGTCATGACAAACACCATAACAAAAAAAATCCACATGAAAAACCGGTCTATGACTTTGGCGACCTTCTTCCACTCGCTGCCCTTGGAGTTGGTGGCCTTGTGGTCTTTGAGGCACTTGGCGATGTACTCAATATTTCTCGTCAGTGCTTCATAGCGTGCACAGGAACTATCAGTATTCTGGGAGGTCCCACCCTGGTACCCTAGGTCATTCTTTAAGAGTTTGTTCATTTCCTTCTTTCTGGAAGGGTCTTTGTTTCTGGATGTTTTCAGGTTGGAGCCTGGGAGTGTGCTATAAACCCTCATGATTTGTTCTGGCTCCTGGCTGTGGCGGGGGCTAAGGCAGCTCTCACCCACATCATAGACAAACAAGATCCTGGACATGTACTTCAGGATGACCACCTTGGCCCAGTGTGGCACTGGTCGGGCTTCGGCCCCGCAAAAGTGGATATTCATCACCATGATGGTAAGGGCTGTGGAGGCCGTGATCAAGGCCATGGTGGCTATGTAGTATTTACCTGGAATGACAGTGGCATCAGCTAAGTTCATTGTCATACCGTCTTCCTGGTTGATGAAAAAGAAATAAATACCTTTCCTAAGCAACTGGTCTACCCTAGTGGTCAGCAGTAGAGACATTTGAATCTGAAGTCCAGTGTCGTCACCCACTAAACTCAGAACTAAACATAAAAGCCTGTTGAATTCCAACTTCAAACTCTATAAAACAAGTGTAATAATAGTGTCCAACTTACAATATGGTGAGGTATAGCATAAATGATATCTTTAAAGTACTCAGTTTAAAAGGTTCACATGTTTACCAGGATGTGAAAAAACAGTCAGTCTCACGAAACCAGCAATGAATGGCCTTTGACCTGTTCTTAGAATACCTCCAGGCCTCATTGTCATGGGACACAATTACTACTGCCCAAGAAAGGAGACACTATGCCACTGACTTTAAATGTGATTTGATTACATATGGCATTTAAATGCTCATGAAAAGGGGACATGAGGAAAGACATGGGAAGGGTGCAGATTCCTGAAACAAATATTGAACAACAGTAAAAACAAACTAGCAGTTAGAGCCGAAAGCTGAGGAGATGACTCAGTGGGTAAAGATCGCCTGCTGTGCAAGCATGTGGACCTGAGTTTGAGTCCCCAGCATCTATGTAAAAAGCCACCTATGACTCTTTGTGCCTATAATTCCAGCATTGGTGGGCAGTGTCATGTAGAGCCCCAAACCTCACTGACAGCCAGCCTAGCTTAAATGGATAACTTCATTTAAGGGAGAGCCCCTGCTTCAGTGCAGTAGGATGGAGAGCAAAATGGGGAGCAGGCCTGCTCTTGCCTCAGCATGACCTCAAATGTGAGCACATGGGCATGAGCACCCACCCCCACCCCACCGTCACCCCCCACAAATAAAAACAAGGGCAAGCTTTTGAAAAGAGGAATAAGATGAGCATGGTGATTGACACCTGTAATCTCAGCATCTTGGGGTAGGTGGAGGTGGATGTGTGTGCCCAGGAGGTAAAGGTTAGCCTGCACATCATACAAAGAGGCCTTCTCTAAAAAGACACAGGGTAATACAATTGGTAAATCTTTAATAAGGTCACTTGTAGGGAGAGGAAAGGAAGAGAGCAGCAGCCTTAATCCTAAAAAATGGCAGGAAAAGCAATAGTAGCTCATCTCTCTTACAGACATATTTGGAAAAGTTTTTTTTTTCTTGTAATGGAACTTTTAAATATCTTTTTATTTATTTTTTTTTTCAGATAGTCGCATGTTAGCCCAGGCTGACCTTGGATTTGTCAGGCAGCCGAGGTTGAGCATGAACTTCTTCTAATCCTTAAGCCTCTACCTCCTAAGTGCTGGGGGTTACAGGCATGCATCACCATGCCTGGGTTCATGAGGTGATCCTTCATGCTAGGCAAGCACCCTACCAACTGAGCTGCACACTCATCTCCATGTTGTCTTTTTGTTCACTTATTTTTTGGTACTTAGGATTGAATTTAGGGCTTCCTGTGTGTCAGCCAGTGCTCTTCCACTGACATATATCCCCAACCCCCAGAGTGTCTTGATACATCATAAAAAAAGAGGCTCTGGTTGAGGAGTCCAAAATTTGACACGGGAAAGCCCATTGATGTAATTCACTACGTTAATTTGGTAAATGGGAAACCTCATGCAGTTATCTTATAAATGGAGACAAGATGCTTAGTAATTTTTTTGCCTGGGACAGCATTGGCAGGCCTGTGACAAAGGAGCTGTGAATGAATTTGCTAACAACAGAAGGCAGAGTGGAGCTTGTTAGATATACTACGCTACACCTAGGGTGGGCAAGACAGAGAGAGAAGCTGTATAAGAGAAGGACCAGGGGCAGCCTCTGTGTGGTAGGGAGTTGCAGGGACACTCATGGGGAGTTGTGGGGACAGTTAGGCAGTGTTTCAGTGCCATGGAGTCCCAGGTTTATTATGATTGGCAACAGCCTAGCCTCGAGGTAATTCTCATCTTGCCCTGAGTCAGAAATGGCTCGGTGTGACCTCCCATCCTAAACTCTAAACCAGTGCCTGGATTTTGCAGTTATGGCTTGCTATGATTACTGCTTCCTAATGTTCTACTTGGAGGCACCTGCAGCCTTGATCTCAGTCCAGCCTGACCTGAAGCAAAGGTTCTAAGGTTAGGATGGCTCAGCACAGCTATCCATCCCAGAATGGCATTCATAATAATGTTTAACATCCACTTATTATTTATTAGAAACTCCTGATTAGCCATAAAAAGAGTATAGGCCAGAAACATGCACAAAATGCTTCTTGTCATTCAGAGCATGTAATCATGTTTGTGTACTGTGAGAGCAAAAAGGCTAGGGATGTAGTTCTTGCCTGGCATGCATAGGCCCTAAGCTCAATCTCCAAGTACAGGGTGGGGTGAAGTTGGGGGGAGAGATTGGGAGCCTAAAGCTAGGCATGGTGGCTCCCAGCATTTGGGAAGCTGAGGCAGAAAAATGAAAATCCAAGTCCAAGGCCAGCCTGGTTGCATGGTGAGATGCTGTCTCCAATAACAATGACAACCAAAGGAATGCTACAAATAAAACACTGTGATTTTTAACACATGTTCTCAAAAATCCAGAGTATACACATTCTAAAAGACAAATCCCACATTACCATAGAAACAATTAATGCTCCCCAAATTCCTGTGAGTCGTCTCTCTTTAGAAATGCATCAACTTGTGACTGATTGAATGTCACTGCTAAGGAAGAGAGGGACCTGTCCATGATCACCTGTCCATGATCCTACTTCAGACAGAGTTATCATTTCTGGCTTGGTTTTGGGTTTTGTTTGAGGCAGGCCTTGAACTCCCTCCTTCCACCCCCAAGTGCTGAGTGACAGGTGTCTGTCACCTTGCCTAGCCAGTGTCACTCATTTCTGTTTCCAGAGAAGTAATAAAAGTACCAGGATACTTATACCTTTCTTTACTAATGGAGAAGAAAACCTGTGCTTATTTTAGAGAGAAGTGTGTGTGTGTGTGTGTGTGTGTGTGTGTGTGTGTGTGTGTGTGTGTGTGTGTGTATGTGTCTGTCTGTCTGTCTGTCTGTCTGTCTATCTGTCTGTCTGTTTTTGGTTTTTTTTCAAAGAGACATAAAAGGGAAAAAACACCTAGGTGTGGTGGTACCACCTGTAATCCTAGCACTTGGGAGGTGGAGGCAGAAGGATCAGAAATTCAAGACCAGCCTGGACCACATGAGACCCTGTGCCCCAGAAAACAAAAATAAAAAAGGCATACATCTCCATAAAAACCAATGCTGTCTGTATATTGGGTAAGTGGATTCTGTAGTGAACAAATGGTCACACAGCACCCGGTGACTATTGTTCTCCATGACCCTGAGTTCTGAAACTTCTCCTGTGCCTTGTCTTAAGGAACTAAACATTAGGTTTAATTGGGTTCCAGTAAGCATCTATATAGCAGCAAGTCGAGGTGTTGGATTGAAGGGGTCTCCTTGGTGGCAGGGGTGGGAGGTGTTAAAGGCAGTGGAGGGGTCTCAGAACAATATAGACGCAGGCATGGCAGCCTCGGCCTCCACTTCCACCCTTGGTAACAGGTTATATTACTGCAGACTGTCGAAAATGTATCTTGTGGACCACTTAATTGAAACAACCATGCCTGTAGGCAAAGATGCCATCTGCAGGCACTGAATGGATTTTGTGAAAACATTAGTCCAGTTGCTTCAGTTTGAGGTATGCACACCATCCCAGCTGCTACAAAGCTAAGCTCCTATATATATACACTCACCTATCAGAGGCACATTTTCTGAGGCCGGCATGATCTCTGCCACCATCAGCTGAAATACAGTCATAGCCAATAGGATGGTCACTCCCAGAGAGACCTTCTCCCCTGAGGCTGCTGGGAGATAAAAACTCAAAGGAGCGAGGAATGATATGAGGACACAGGGGATGAGGAGGTTGACGATGTAGAAGGAGGACCTCCTCTTGAGAAGGAGAGTGAAGGTCACATCTGGGTAGGGCTCCGAGCAGCAGCCATAGGAGATGACATTCTTCACGGCAGGCATGCCATGGACCTCCCATTCCACATCTTCAATGAAGTCAGAAAGGTCGCCACTGTCCAGGGCGTTGAATAGGTCCACCTGGTTGCCATTGTAGGTCCAGGAACCAAAGGTCAGGTTGCACTGCTGGCTGTCGAAGGGGAAATAGGTGACATCGACCACACAGGAGCTTTTGGTGATGGCTGGTGAGTCCCAGGTGATGAGCCCATCGTACCGCAGGACCACATTGGTGTTTACAGGTTCTGAAGACTCATCATCAGCCCTGGAGAGCAAATGACAGGCACTTGCTAAGGAGCCTTACTGACTTACCCCTGAACAGCTCACCACCTATGTCTGTCACTTCAGCTTCTTTGACAGTGGGCCACATTTCCCTGTCCCTCTGGCATGCGAGTTTGGAATCACTTCCAAGGCACCCTTCTCTTTCCTCCACCTCCTGAGACCAGTCTGGATCACTTCCCTTACCGTCTTTATAAAGCATCTATCTCTGCTGTGTTTCTTCCAAACCCACGCCAATGCTACCCATGATCTGAACATCCAGAAAAGAAGGGAGTCTGTCAGGGCTAAAATCCAATTCTCTGGTTTTGTTGCTGTCATCAGAGGTGAGTATTTATTTAGAAATCACAGAGGAAAAAGTCATGCATCCATAATATTACAGAGGTCCACTATTGTTTTTCTTATTATTTGCTCTTTGGTGAGTCCACCACCCAGCTCCCATATAAATGCATGGAGACTTATCCTTACTTGTGAATGCTGAGCCTTAGTTTGGCTTGTTTTTAGCCAGCTTTTCTTATCTTAAATTATCCCTTCTACCTTTTGCTTCTGGGCTTTTACCTTTCTCTATTTCTGTATACCTTTTCTTTCCTTCTTATTATGTGTCTGGCTCTGTGGCTGGGCGGATGGCCCCTGGAGTCCCCTCTCCTTCTCTTCTCTTGCCCCTACCTTTCTCCTCTCTATTTATTATCTCTGCCCAGCAGCCATACCTATTTCTCTCTCCTTCCTAGCTATTGGCCATTCAGCTCTTTATTAGGCCAAGCCAGGTGTTTTAGACAGGCAAAGTAACACAGCTTCACAGAGTTAAACAAATACAACGTAAAAGAATGCAACACATCCTTGCATCATTAAACAAATATTCCACAGCATAAAAGAATGTAACACATCTTTAACTAATATTCTATAACACACTATTTCTAAGGATATCTTCTCTTATTTTGTCAATCTGCCCCTGCTATTTCTAGCTATGAAAACTCTACTCTCTTTAGGGAATTAGTCTTCCTCCACTGCCATTATAAGACAGAGGCATGGTCAGCACGAGCTCATGAGCACATAGCTTGCTTCTCTAGTACACAGCCACTGGTGGGGTTCAACTTAGTGGCTGTGTATGCTTGCAAAGAAGCATTTTGGTAATGCTGGTGGGGAGACCCCTGTTTATTCTGTTTGTTCCCCAGAGAGAAAAAACGCTGAGAGATCATCTATGTCAACTGAATTCTCAGATCTCACTTTGTGGGTAAAAGTGGGGATGGACCCCATGACTCATCTTCTTGGAGGGAGGGTGGAGAGTGAGAGAGAAGGGGGAGATGGAGAAGGAGGAGAAAGGGTAGATTAGAGCAATAAAATCTCAGTTCTTACATGTTAAGCTTGCTTGGAAGGTGCATGGAACATCCCCATGGGCACTTAAAATGGGGAATGGACAGCAGGTCATGACCTTTGGGTGGGCTATGAGTATGGAATGAGTAAACTCAAGGCTGCCACTCATCACTGTTGCTTCTTTAAGGGGTCTTCATGTCCATTAGGAGGTTCTGCCCAAGGAGCCCTCCCCCAATAGCCCCCATTTTTATCTGAACAACAGAAGAATCCCTCTCAATCCACAAGAGCTTAGGTTCCACATAAAGAGAGAGGAGGTTCCATGACAACAGGCAGAAGATTGAGCTTGAGTTGGAGCAAGAGATCTGGCTCCTTCTGGATGTGTAGCCAGTGGACTAGCAGCAGCCAGTGCCTTCTGGAGCCTGTAGGAATACAGAACTGCAGTCCCACCCTACCACTACTGAACTGAAGTCTGAGTTTTGTCAACAGCTGCAGGTGATTTCAAGTATACTTTACAGTCAGAGAATCATGAACCATACCTACACACACAAAGCCCCTTGCCCTGAGAAGAGCCAAAACAATCCCAAGATTTCATCCTCCCTCCACTCTATGGTCTGAAATCCACAGGACAGATTTTATGTGGCCCATCCTCTTTCATTGTAGTTGCATTTCTGTCACACATAATCTTTGGACCATGAGCAGGTTAAAATTGTATCTCCAGAAATTCTTGCATTGAAGTCCTGGCTTTCCAGCATCTCAGAATGTGGCCTTATATAAGAACAGAGCTAGGCTGGAATGGTGGTGAACTTGGGAGGATGAGGCAGAAGGATTGCCAGATCCAGGACAGCTTGAGGAAATCAGCAAGATCCTCTCTTTAAAAACCAAGCAACAACAACAAACAAAACCATGTATGAGGAAGAGGAGACAGAAAGGGGGAGGAGGAGAAGGGTTATGGTAGATACAGTAAGTTAAGATGTAGCTCATGCTGGTACAGGGTGGCCACCTCAGTCTGTCTGCAAGTCTACTTACAAGAGAGGGGATTCAGGCATGGGACACACAGAGGGAGAACCCCCTAAGAAGATGAAGGCAAAGATCAAAGTGGAACTTCTACAACTCAAGGGACGAGGGGCAGGGGATAGCAAATGCTAGAAGCTGGGGGAGAGGCATGGAATAGGTTCCTGTTAACAGCCAACTGACACTTTTGTTCTCCAGTCTCCAAAAGTGTGAACTGACAGGTGTTTCTTCTTCAAGTCACCAAGTCTGCGCTTACAGCTTATCCCTTAAAAAACTAATTTGATAGTCTTCTTTCAACTCTAGGCTTTTAGGAGCCAATACCTATCATCTGAGATTTGGACTAGGAACACAGACTCATATTCCACATGTGTTTTAAATGTCCCCTTGATATCATGTTTAAGTTTCTAATCCATCAGTAGGTTCACTTCAGGGAATCATCTGGTCTGAGTTGCTTACTTGTTGTACAGGACAATGTCTGGCCTCCACACCAGGTCGCTGGGGATCCTGATGGAGTCCAGCCCATCATACTGGTCTCGATCCCACGTGAGATATGCATCATGCCAGGTTTGGCGGATCCACAGGTAGGCTGTCAGGATCTGATTTCTCTCGTCCTAAGCAATGAATCCAGATGTCACTTTATCCAGTACATGCTTTCAGCTTTGGGACACTTAGTCTTGATAGCAGGAATCTCAAGAATGCCCATCTATTTTCAACCCACAAATGAAACATCTCAAAATTCTATCTGGTTGATTGATTAGCTGCATCTAATGCCTCCTTGATGTAGTGTGCAGAATGTAAAAGAGACAGGTATTTAAGACTTCATATCTTTCCATGAACCAACTGTGCAATTTTCTCTGAAATTGGATTCGCTAATGATACACTTGAGCTAGGGAGTCGGGAAGTATCTACCATGTGCAAAAGAAAACATCATTCAAATCTCATAACATTGTGTAGTTAAATATTTATATGCAGGAAATCAGCCATGCCATCTTAAAATACCCTTCTTTTTAAAAATTGGGATTAAATCCACATAACAACTGAGTATTATTTTAGGAGACTGGAGTTAAATGTATGTACTGCTCTTTCAGGTACCTAAGGTCAGTTCCCAGCACCCATGTCAGGTGGCTCCCAGCTGCCTGTAATTCTAGCTCTAGGGATCTGATGCCCTCTTCTGGCCTTTGCAGTCACTGCACTAATATGCACAAATGACACACACACACACACACACACACACACACACACACACACACACACACACACACAATTAAAATAAAAGAAAATATTAAAAGCTCCATTTTAGTCATTTTATAATTGTCAGTGGCTTCCAGTAATTTACCACACTGTATAATCACCTCAATCATCTAACTCAAGGACATTTTCATCACACCTAAAAGAAACCCGTAGCCATTAGTCACTGGTCCCTTCCCAAGGCCCTGGCAACCAAAGCTCTGTTTTCTGTCTGAATGGACAGACCTATTTTGGACACTTTACGAACAGAATCATACCACATGCAGCACTGTTTCTTTCAATTGCCTTAGCCTGCTAGTGTCTGTGGCCAGAACTGTAGGTGACATTAGTGACAGCAACATTAGTGACATTAGCATTTAGTGAAATGACTCATGCAACAGAAAGTTTCCTTCTCCTTGCTCCTTTTCAAACTGCAAGCTGGTACCCAGAACAGCCCACGTCACTCTGTTCCAAGGTCCCCTTAAGACATTCCCTTTAGCAGCAAATGTTGCTTTCACTGTAATCCTCCTTCCAAAGTGCCATCATCAAACGTTACCCACCATATCCTTGATCTGAGAAAGTGTGATCTGCAGTGTGACATTCAGGACTGTGTCCGTATCTTCTACTGGACGCAGGGCATTGGAATAATCTTCAAAAAGGTCACTGAACAATTTCTGAGCATATTTTCCATCTGCTGTTTCTACAGCTGCTCAAAGAAAGGACCCGGATCATCATTTCAAAACACAAACATCACTGGGATAGAAATGGGGGGTGGCTCCATATCAGCTAGGGATGAGTTCTTTTTCTGGCCGGTCCTACCTACCCCCATCATCATGAGTCAGAAAGAAGTGTGAACATGCCTGTGTTCACACTGTGTTCACAAGCCGCTCTCTTGTCTTTCAGACCCTACCCCATCTCCTACCAAAGAAAAGGTTCTAGAGGGACCCATATGGAGCATGGAACTCTCACCTCTGAGTACAGAAGCAGCGAAATACACCCAGCAAAAGGAGATGTAGGAATGGGACCCGTTCATCTTTTTCCAACCTCTAGAATGCCTCAGCGAGGTAACAAAGACTTCCACCTCTGTCTATGAAGGATGCAGTCACATAACAGACAGAGACTGCCTGCCCTGCCTCTGGTAAGCTGAGACTGCAACTCCAGTAACTGATGCCAGAAGCTGGGGATGGGGGGTGGTTAGGCTGTGTCACTCTTGGGGAGGTATCTAAGTGACTAGCTACCTTCTATCCAGACCAAAGGAAAGGTAGAAGCAGTAACCAAGGGCACACTTGACACCTAGAGACTGCATGTAAGCAGAAGAGGGCTTGCTACACCTGCCTCAGCTTGGGTGCAGAGTCCAAGGGACGCTGAATGACTATAGACTCAGAGCTGACATCCAGAGACCACCCTGCCCTTCTAGCAGCATTTGAAGGGGGAAGAGAAATGACTGTCTGATCTCTAGAATAGGGAGACATTTGAGTTTCTTTGATCCCTGTTCCTGATCATTTCTTCCATTGTCTCACTGGGCATGGATCTTGCAGAGTAGATAGATAGGAATATACGTGTGACAGGGTCTACTGGATGGGAGAAGAAATTTGTCCCCAGAGGGAGTGGCAGTATTTCCAATTAGAGTTGGAGTCAAATGCCTGGGTGTGGCACCTACTCAAACTTTTACTGGGCCCACAACTCTGGACAAGTTTTCTGCTCCTTCCTGAGTGTCCCAGAGCAAACTGACTAGGGAAAAATAATAACCCCTGCCCCCAAAGCTAGCTACACCTATGTAAGCAGGATGGCATTGAGGGCATGCTAGTGACTTACACCTCTGCTCTGCTTTGCCTATTCAGAATGTCTTCATTTACCAAGTCAATCAGGCTGTGCCAACTCTTACAACAAATGGTTCAAAGGCTAACCAGATCCTATGAGACTAACTTCTTTTTTAAAAATAATGATTATTTACTTTAATTTAATTGGTGCTTTGCCTGCATGTGTATCTGTGTGAGGGTGTCAGATCTTGGAGTTACAGACAGAGTGATCTGCTATATGGGTGCTGGGAATTGAACTTGTGTCCCCTGGAAGAGCAGTCAGTGCTCTTAACCAATAAGCCATCTTCCCAAGCAGAGACTAACTTCTAACTATCATGGTATCACCACAGTGCTTCTCCTTTTCACTGAAATGCTATTTTATATAATTTCATTCACTTTTCACATAACTACTTTTAAACACACACACACACACACACACACACACACACACACACACACACACTCACACACCCCAATTTCCAGTTGCATCTGCAGTCTGGGAGCTCACGGCTGTTCTCCTGTCTAGAAAAACTGCCTTGGAAACCAAATTAAGATAATTTGGCTGCCTAGGATCAAAGCAAGGAAACTGGATAGCTCTATTTGATCAGGTTACAGGTAGCTAACGACTCACCCCATCCCTCTTCAGGAATATATCTCCCACATGGAACAGACATGCAAGTCATCAGCCGAATGTGCTTCTAATTGTCCACCCACCTCTGTTCTTTGAGAAGACATTATTTTCCTCTCACCCCAATTTAGTCATCCAGTGACACAAGTCCTAGGTCCTAGGACCATGCTTCCTTCAGCAAACAACTGCTCTCCAGTTTCCAAGGCTGTAGGTGCTTTCACAGTTTTGTTTAACACTTCATTTTCCTGTGGGGAAGCCAAGGTCTAGAGATGCTCACTGGCTTGCTTCCAGAAGCTAGTGGCCATTGAAGGGATCCAGGCCACCTACTCCAAACGATTATGCTCACTACATGAACATGCCTGTCCTGGTTTTTAACAGTATGGCTTTGGATGCAGGGACACGATAGTTGGCTTGCAGGCTAAAACTCTTTCTGCCTCACCTCCTGTTTCTTTTCTTCCCCACAGTACTCTGAGCAAGCTCTGGGAAGAGGTGCTTCCGAGAACACTTGGGACTAGCTGCCCTAGTGGCTGCTTTTGGTTACTTGTGCTCAACTCTGTCCATTCAGTGGGCCACTTAGAATTTAAAAGAAAAGAAAAGAAAAGAAAAGAAAAGAAAAATGATAAAGCTGATGGTCACCTCTTAATACTAAGTGCTAATTAAGTCAATGCTTAACTAATTAATCAATTAACACCCACCCCCCCCCCCCCCGTTGTGCCTTGAGGCCAAGATCTAATGAATACAAAGCAACCTTCTAAATTCTATATTGCTTCTGTCTCTTGACTAAGATCAAGTGTAAATTCCTTCCAACAATCGATATGGGAGGGATGGGGAAATGGCTCAGCGGGTAATCCATGTGCCTCAAGCACAAGGACCAGAGTTCAAATCCCCAGAACCCACACAAAGCCAGGCCATGTAATGTGCCTCTGTATCTCTATGCTCCTAAGAGGTGGAAGTAGGGGGACTCCCTGGAGCTCATGGGACAGCAGAGAGGAACAGAGACCCTGCCTCAAGGCAGAGGAGCAGCACCCAAGGATGTCCTCTCTGACTTCCAAAAGTGTGCCACGACATACATGCACCAGCACTCACCCATAAATGGATTCACACATACATACGCATGCACACACAATATACACACATACATCAAACACACACACATACAAACACATACACTGCCTCCTCCCCCGACCCCACACACTGTCTTCTCTCCACCACCCCCAACACACACCAGGCATGGGGAAGGAGGTATAACTGATAAATATTTTCCAAGACTTTCTCTTTTCCAACTAAGCTGCTATCTCTTTACCCAAGTCATAACCACAACAACAACAAAAGAAAAGAGACCTGGGACTCTGGCTTCCAGGACATTAAGTAGCAGAAGAAATTAATTGAATTTACTATGTAAAGTTCAATAAGGCTTGAAAAGCAGGCAGATGGCCTTAAGATTTTTTAATGTGGACTTCCTATACAGCTGAGACTAGAACTTCTGCACCCCCTGCCTCTGCCTCCCCAATTCTGCAATTAAAGGCATGTACCACCTTGCCTGACAGGCTAGCTGAGGAACTTTGAGCAGATTACTTAGTCTCTCCATGCCTCGTTTCTTCACCTATAAAATGGGGATGATTATAAATGCTTCATGGGAAACTCTAAGAACACTACTCGATTATAAAACTGTTAAATAAGTAAGCATTGCTGGGAAAAGCACACTATGTATCTATATCTGGATAGATAGATAGATAGATAGATAGATAGATAGATAGATAGATGACAGATAGATGATGGATAAATAGAAGCTATAGCTAAAGTTTATTTGATTATTTTTCTTTCTTCTTCCTCCAATAAGACATCTCTCTCTCTCTCTCTCTCTCTCTCTCTCTCTCTCTCTCTCTCTCTCTCTCTCTCTCTCTCTCCCTTCCTCCCTCTCTCCCTCTACCCTAACTGTCTCAACAGACCTGTTTAAAGAACAATTGCTTTATGTGACAAATAGCTTGTACTTTGGGTGGGAGAATTAGAATTTAATTTCTGCTATTTTCTTGTTGCCATTTTAAAAGACTATTATTTTTGTTTATGTAAATATAAATGTGTGTGTGAGGGAGAGAAAGAGAGAGAGAGAGAGAGACATAACACTCACTTAAAGGGGTTCTTGTGAGGAGTCAAGAGAAAACAGATGAACTGCCACACACACATAGTTGACATATGGCAAGCTGTCAACAAAAGTTAATATGATGTCCCCTGCTAAGCCACACAGGCTCCAGGAGCTAGTAAAAACTCCATTTAGTTGCCAACAAGAGCCAAGCTCACAAAGAGATGTGAGCAGGTGCAAAGGGCCAGGTAGTTTCTGGGTCAGGAGAATGGTGGATACATGATCCCGCTCATCTGATCTAGCCAGGTGAGTGATCTGGGGGACCGCAGTAGGCTCTGATGTCTGTGCTTTGTCAGAAGACACACACTGTTCACTCCGAAGTCCCCTAAGGGAATAGAGCTGTGTGAAGGGAGTGCCTCTGGCTTCCTTGCACGGCTGGGGTCTCTCCTCACTGTGGGCTGAGAAGGGCTTCTCCTTAGGAACATTCTAGCTGCCTCATTAGGTATTCTTGAATATCCAATCCTTTCTTACTTCACTGGCTCTGCCTCCTCCTTTCACAGCAGACTGTGTGGTCACAGTTACATGGTATTTCCCCATTGTTTGCCATCACTGTCTCTGATGACAATGCAAGAGTTGGGTGGATGACATGTCTAGATGAGACAGACCCTCCTATCTTGTTCACAAGACCAGGCTACTCAAAGTTGCTAATACTGAGGAAGGGAAATAAGAAAACACAAGACAGTATTAAGTAAACAACACTGAGCCCCTCCCAGGATATTTTGTGACTAGCTCGCAACCCTTGTCTCAACTGTGTATTTCCTAATGTAGTAGTTTGAATAAGATTGCCCCCCTCATAGGCTCATATATTTGAATACTTAGTCATCAGTGAGTAGCACAACTTAGAAGGACTAGGAGGTGTGTCCTTGTTGGGGTAAGTGTGGTCTTGTTGGAGGAAGTATGTCAATGGAGGTGGGCTTTGAGATTCAAGAGTTGAAGCCAGACCCTGGCATTTAAAATGGTTTAGGATTTTTCATGGCAAAGAGACACAACTGCTCTTGGCAACACCAATGACATCAGAAAGGAGGATGGGCATTGAAGAAACTCGATATGGAGTTGCTTTCAATATGGTGAGATTAGCCATTTGGGCAAGAAACTGCTCTTGCCTGGGCTGTTAGACTGTATGCTATATAAACTAGACATGCAGGACCCACAGGAAAATGACTGATGAACTTGAAAACACATGATGGGACAGTCCTTCAGGGTTCCTGCTTCATGGAAGAGTCTGCCAGACATTCTGCAGGACACAGAGAAAAATGACTGACAAACTGCCAATACAGGCAGACAGTTTAAAATTTCTGTTTCACTGAGGAGTCTGCCAGACACACTATGGCATATGGATTGAAGATGGATGCTTTGGATTACAGAGAAACTTTGGGTGTCTACCCAGGCAGTGAGATGTCTCTGTCAATTCTAGAGTTTATATAGAGAGCACTAAAGAGACCCTAAGTAGATAACAGGGAGACAGGACACATCAGGAATTCTCTAAGATAAGGCCATGTAGAAATACATAGATTAATAGTTATGGGTTAATAATTAAGAGAGAGCTAGCCAATAAAAAGCCCTAGCCACCGGCCAACAGTTTTATAATTAAAATGGTGCCAGCAATGTGTGGCACAAATTTCTGTGTAAAACCTGACAAAAAGCTTAAGAAGGGATTCTAAAAACAAAAGATCAAAGTCACGAATGGGTTTTTAGCAGCATTTTCTCAAGTGGGTTCTGTTTGTTAGAGACAAGCAGAGACTCACAGCTCCTTTAAGAAAGGCTTCCTGACTCAGCATTAGTGGCAAAAAACTGCACGGCTCTTTTAAGAGGCTCTGCTACCAACTGAATGATGTGTACAAGCAGCTGGCAGCAGCAGTGACCACATCTCCAAGCATGCCTCATGGCAGATTTAGCTTTTACTCATATAGACAAAAAAAGGTTTAAGAGTCGAGGTGGTGAGCACAGCTCCCAGTGCTGGTGGTAAATGTGACTCCACCATGTTGGAAAGCCAGCAGCTAAAATGTCTGCTTTGATTTTAGCCCTGCTGTTTAGCAGATAAACACTCATGGCCTTAAAAAGATATATACACTAAAGACAGATTCAGATGAAGAAAAACCCCTAAAGGGTTTGCAATGTGTTTTGAAATATATGTAGGCTTGGGAGAGAAAAGAAAAAGGATATAG
This sequence comes from Cricetulus griseus, assembly GCF_003668045.3. Classification (NCBI taxonomy): domain Eukaryota; kingdom Metazoa; phylum Chordata; class Mammalia; order Rodentia; family Cricetidae; genus Cricetulus; species Cricetulus griseus. The sequence goes on along the minus strand of NW_023276807.1, from coordinate 133,027,120 downwards.
TAGTTTAAAAAAAATAGCTGGGTGTGGTGGTGCACACCTTTAATCCCAGTACTTGGGAGGCAGAGGCAAGCAGATCTCTGTGATTTCAAGGCCAGCCTGGTCTACAGAGTGAATTTCAGGACAGGCACAGAGAAACCCTGTCTCAAAAAAGGAAAAAAAAAAGTAAAAGAAATGGAGTAATAAAAAAGCCATGTAAAGATGGAAAGTACACAGAGTGTCTGGATACTCTATGCTATTCTGTTGTATTTGAATTGTTTGATTGCTAAGGAAGGAGCAACAATTGCTAAAAGACATTTGATTATAAATGCTGCTAGATTAATCCAACTTACATATTTTGAAAATGTCTTGAATTCTAAATTTAAGTCTAAGTTATTTTGGAAAAGAGATTTTTGTTTTTGTTTCCACAGAAAATGAAAATCTGTGGATTCCTTCCAAACTAATATAGTTTGATCAAGCAAGACCCCCTGAAGCAGTGGCCCAGGTGATCCAACATCCAAAACAGCTGAAATGATGCAGCCTCAGAGTACTACAGCCAGGATTTGGACAGGTTGCTGGGTTTTCTAAGGATCCCCATGGTATTGACAGCACCCCAAACAGGGGGGAGCAGTTTAGGGAAAACTATGCCCAAATTCCCAAATATTGTTTATAAATATTTGTTTTCATTTAAACGGGGTTGGTTATAAATGGCTAATGGTCACAGTCAATCTCTTTCTAAAAGGGGGGGATATGATAGAAATGAATATTTTGCATTGGTATGGATTTTGGTTTATAGATACAAATTTAACGTCAATCTTGTTATGTGTATATTTCTCTTCTTGTTTAGGTATTTGCTTATACAGCTCATTTAAAAATGTAATGTATAATTAAATACAGATTAGATATAGTCACCTATAATAGTCAAAACTTACAGTTATGTTAGGTTTGCTAGATATACATTTAAAATGGTTTACTAGGGTTTTTCATGACAGTGAGACACAACTACTCCTGGCAATACCAATTACTTCAGAGAGAAAAAATGAGAACAAAATATGTAATTCTCAACCAACAAAACAAACTTGAGAATTTCAAATTCATGATGTTCTAACAAAGCTGAGGTTCTTCGCCTTGACAGCCACCAGGTGTCACTGTACACTCCCTGCAGAGCTCTGCACATGGCACAGACAATTGTCATCGGTGAAATCTGTTGTTTTAAATCTGCATAAGAAATGGCTTCAGTTTGACACATAATCATTTGGAATATCACGCCTATGGCAATCTATCCATTTGCCTAGGATTTCAGGCTAATAGTCAAATCCTTATGAGAATAAAATCTATCAGTTGTTTTAAGCTAAGAAATAGGTTGGAGTCTATTCATCCTAAGCAATGTATTTTCTAGAATATTCCTGCTTTCTCTTTCCTCATCCTCAGCCACATTAATGTCTACCCAAGCACAATTCTGTTAGACTGGAACAGAACATTCCAGGAGAGCCTCAGAGGACCAGCTGTTCCCCAGCTTTGGAGGACTGAATGTCAACCATTTGTTAGGGTGGGATTTAAATGTGGTGTGTGTGCGCATGTGTGTCTGTGTGTATGTATATCTGTGTCTGTGTGTGTCTGTGTGTCCACTCTAAGGTAGGTGTGGCTAAGTAAGTTCCTCTGAATTGAAATATTCCTTTCACAAGAAAGGGGGAGGCTCATAAGATTCCAGAAGTAAACAAAACATCACATATCAAGTAAAGTAGAAACTTAAAGATTCAGGAAGGCCCCTCTCCAGATTTGTAGAGCAGCAAACAACTGCTTGGGGAGAAGATGATGACCAGCCAAGCTGCAGAGGAATTTCTCAGATCTGTCAAGATCTGTCAAGCTGCCTGGGAACTGTGTAGTGTCTGATCTTGCAGTTTTTATGAGTCATTGACTTTGCTGGGGAGGACTTTTCAGTGAGGCAAGCTGCATTTTGGAGTCATCTCTGCTCCTTCAGGTAACCCTCACCCACGCTCTTATGAACAACCCAGTAAAAACTCATGGTTCACCAAAACATTGGTTCACCAAACTAGATGGTACTTTGATCTGCCATGGCTTCCGTTGGTGGGCTGAACAGACTTATATGTGTGTGTTGCATCACCCTGGGAAACTTTCTCACACAATAGTAGGTTCCAGGGATTGAACTCAGGTCTCTAGGCTTGTCTAGTAAATGCCTTTACCCATGGAGTCATCCTTTTATCAGCTCTAGGGTTGGGAAATTTTGAAAACACTATGTAAACCATTTGCCTGGTAAATGCATGCCTTGCCACGGCAAAGGGCTGAACACAAAGTACTGGAAAAGCTGTGCTGACCACTAACCCTCAGTTTACTAGTCTTGTTGTTATCATCTCCCCTCACATCTCACCCAGCCCCTAAAAGACACATTACCTCAGCTAAAGTTTCCTTGACCTGAAGTTTTTCTGTATTCCTTCTGCAAACAAGCCCTTCCCTGTCAACACCCTTGTAGTTGTTTGAGTGAGAATGGCCCCCATAGGCACATATGTTTGAACACTTTGTCCCCATTTAGTAGAACCATGAGGGAAGGATTAGGAGGTGTGGTTTTGTTGGAGGAGATGTGTCACTGGGGGTAGGAGGAGACTTTGACATTTCAAAAGACTCCCACCATCCCCAGTGATGGGTGATGTCCTTCTGTATGCTGTGACTGTGTTTCTCTTATTGGTTGATGAATAAAGCTGTTTTGGCCAATGTAGCCAGGCAGGAAGTATAGGAGGGGCTGGGAAGAGGAATGCAGAGGGGCATCTCAGAGAGAGGCCATGGAGCCGCTGAAAGAGTAGCATGCTTGAGCATTCCAGGTAAGCCACAGGCCATGGCAATATATAGTTTAATAGAAATGGGTTAATAATTAAGAGAGAGTTAGCCAATGAGAAGCCTGAGCCATTGGCCAAACAGTTTAAATTAATTAACATAAGCCTCTGTGTGTTTATTTAGGGCTAAATGGCTGTGGGACCAGGGAAGACAGAGAAACTCTGTCTACATCCCAGGGTCTCTCTTTTCCTTGTGCATGTGGATCAAGATGGGAGTTCTCAGCTACCGCTCTAGTGCCATGCCTGCTGCCATGCTCCCTGCCATAATGGTCATGAACTCACTACCCTTTGGAACTGTGAACCCTACTTGCCTAGGTCATGGCATCTCTTCACAGCAATAAAAAGTAGCTAAGACAACCCTTCCTGCAAGGGTTCTGGGAAATGGCAGTGACAATGTCTGCTACTCCAGTTTGCCCAAGCCAATGTCCTTTTTCCCTTAGGAATCTCTGTTCCAAATGAACCACAGAAGCAAAGACTGGTCCTGGTCACAGAGTATTTGCAATGGCTTCATAACCCTACAAAGAGAACATGCTAGAAACTGTCCTTGCGTGGCCATCTCTCTGGGTTTCCAGGTTTTCTCCTAACTTTTCAGGCAAATCTTCCTTGTCTATGCACCCCTCGATGCTGGGTTTCTCAGGACTGAGTGCCAGGTGCTCCTTTCTGTGTTCGTGCCATAGGAAGAAACTCTTAATAGTTCTGATGGGACATATAGTGAAAGGATGAGAGTAAGAGCTGGCTCCAAGGTGACAGATCGATGGCATGATAATGATGAATGGCATGTTTAAAACTAATTTTATACCATTATTTCTACAATTAAGATAAGCAATATCTTCTCTCAGCCTTTTACAGTTTCTCATTAATTTAAGGTCCAATGAGCATATGTTGCAATTTTTAACTAAATAGAATTTGAGGCCTCCACTTGATGCCCAATCATTTGAGGGGAAGTTATTTTTTTTTTTAAATCTTAAATTCCACTTTACTAGTTATATGTGTGTACAGTATAGGTGGGAAGATACTGCTTAGAAAAATTCAGTTGCTTAATAAATTCATGAGAAAGTCATGTTGATCTTGTAGCGGACACATCATTTCCTGCCCATTCAAAATTTAAGTTCCCTTTTCCTAGAATGCACTTCCCCCATCTCTGATGGCAACTTCCGTGCCATGCCATGTGCTTAGTGACTTCCATGACAGCAAGGGCTGTTTTCCACCATAATCTTTCTACCTGTTTGGCATTTCCAGGGTTTCAGCAGTTTCAGGAAATAGTCATGAAGAGCTGTAAGTAACCCGTCCACACCACACGACAGGGCCAACAAGGTATCTCTTTTTGTGAGCCCGTAAAGGCAGTAGCGCTAAGTTCCATGAGCAGTCCTCTATGATGCTGATGGCATTACTGCTCGGGCCCTCTCAGGAACTCTCAGAATGAAGAAGAGTTGGGATAGGTATTTCCACACTGTTTCCTTGAAGGACCAAGCTTAAGAGGGACACAAGGGGGAAATACACACCTATAAATGAGGCCTCAATATAAATAATGCTGCTTGCCCATTGCAAAATCTGTAGGCTGCTAAGAAAACAAAAAGCTTCTGGAAGTGAACCTAGTAACAGTGGTTAAGAGACACTGGGAGGAATCTGGATGTACACTACCTGAGTTCAAATCTTAGAAATGTCACAATTTACCAGGATCAGTTTACTTGTCCCTAAAGGACTCTTAACAAAAGACACACTGTGAGGTAGTTGGGAGGACTGAATTCGGGGATATATATAAAGATCTTAAACAGGGACAGTGTCTCAAGACAGTAATGAACATTCATTCGCTGCGCATGAGATAACCTATTATAGACACCCAGCTTGCACTTGAACCCAAGACATCAGGCTTGCATCTTTCCTACCAGCCAGACCACCCATCACTCTGCTGCTGTTGGCTGGAACTTGCTAACATGTCCACCCTGCGGGCATAATGTGGCCTCTCCAGAGCCCTCTTTCCCGTTTCCATGGCTACACTTCCTCTTCTCTGTGTTACTGAAAGCCCTTACTGCAGAGGCAGGTTTATTTATAGCTGAAAAATTAGTGTTATTTGGCTTGAGCTTTTCTGCAGCCATCAGCCCATTTTTACTCCAAGAGCATCCACACTCACAGGGAGCACTGCTCTGTTCCCCTAGGGTCCTGGAATCATTAGTTAGTGACTCAAAAGAATGTTTATTGAATGTCAGTGAAGAGTGCAGCTTGACCCAGCAGGCTTTCTCTATCAGAAACCAGTGTCTTCCCTGAACTCTGATTCCCACAGACCAACCACTGACGACACAACTCTACTTGGATGCCCCATTTTAGATATGGCTAAAATTTAATTCACTGTACTCTATCTTCTCCTGCCCGGCGTTCCTGATTTTCATGAATGGGTTCACCATTATCCAGTCTCCAGCCCAGAACCCGAGAGATGTCTCGTTCTCACCCCTATCTTACCACCACATTCCCATCAACCTGTCACCAGACTTTGTTGGTCCCGTCTGCCAAAGTCCTCTCTTCATTGATGATGAGGATAATATGCCCCTGGCTTGGGGACATCTCTGTGAAACTGACAGCTTTTTAATATCTTCCTCTAATCCCTCCATCACCCCCTCAGATCTTTTTGTTGTTGTTGCTGCTGCTGCTGCTGTTTTCTATCTTGAATCTATTTTTATTTAGATCGCAGCACTAACAGCATGATTGGCATTCACAAGTCTGAACCACGAAGCACATAATATTTAAAATATGTTGTTGTTCACAATTTGAACTAATAGCATTATTAGTGTTTGGGACTAGGCTCAAAGACAACATTTGGATTCCCCAGCTTTGGGATATTTATTGATATCAACATGGTTGTCAGAGGAGAGAAGAGGCAGAGGAGAGAAGTTCAAAAGCAGTGTCTTTTTCTTCTGCCAGTTCCTTCACAGCAAGGTCCATTTTCTCACATGAGATATCATGAAAAGGGAGGCTTTCAACAGCCCCTGGTACTTATTCTTGATCACAACAGGGAATGAGTAGAGTAGGAGGTCATCAGGGACACACCATAGGAGTTGCCATCAGCGATAACACCTGTTGAAAGCACTCTCCCTCTGGGATTCCAAATCACATGCCTCTGATGTGGCCAGAGATGGCTTTCACTGCAGACGTTGCACGGACAGTTTCTGAGTCTTGATGACAGCAGCAGCATGCTGTTTCACAGCAGTGATGAACTCTCTCTTGAGCCAGCTGTCATCTTTTAGAACTTTATACACTCCCCCACCCCCCAGCTTCCTTTCCTTGCAGTTTCACCGTAGCGTGATTGACATCTACATACTGAGTTGATAAATGGTTCCCCCAGATAATAACATCCTTTACATCATCACTAGTTACACCCGTTTAAGAGCAATTCTAGATTTCGCTCAGTTGTGGTCCAAGCAAGTCAGGCAACTGAAGCTGTCCTTGAGATCGATGGGGCCGACTTGGAGGCCATTGGACAGTTGGTGTTGGCTGGGTTTCCTGCTACAATGACCTTAGCTGATTTCTTGGCATATTTCTCCAAGGCCACACCCCTGAACTTTGAAGGTTTTCACATTTGCTTTCAGTAGGCCTTTCTTCTTCATGTTGTCCCTTCTTGGCATGGAGCCCACAAGGACAGTCACATGCAGGTCTTTGAAAGCAACTTCTCTGTCTGTTGCAATGACATCTTTCAGGAGGGGAAGGGAAGTCTTGAAGTTCCATCAGGACAGCATCCAGAACACTCATCCTGGGGGTTGATATCCAGCAGCACAGAAATGATAGGCTGGTTCATTTCCAATACTGTAGAACAGTGAGTACACCATTTGACTACCTACCTTCTCTAGTCACAAAGACACTGATTGGTTCAGACATTATTGGGAACTGCAAGGCAAATTTCTGCATTTGCAAAGGCCATCTCCTGTTGTTATTGCTAGCGCATTTATTAATTACCCTTACCATTGCTGTGATAGTCCCTTGTGCAGGCTGTCACAAACACTCTGAGTTCAAATGTAAAACTACCCTGTTTTGTTCAGAAAAAAATACCTTTTGATTTGACATCTGTATTATACCTCATTTTCCATCTGGAATCTTTCTCTGTTCCTACACTCTCATAGGGTCATAGGGTAAGGTTCTCTATTTGAAAACACAACATATAAAGTCCTGTTTTTACCTTTGTCTCCCTTCCAGGGATTCACTTCCTGCTATCCAACATAGATTTTCTAACAAGAGGGACCTGTTGTCCTCTTTCATGCCTCTGTGTTGTATATATTGTCCCTTAACTAAGAATACTAACCCTTTCCTTGCCTAGGAACTGAGCCACTTCTCTTTCGGAACTCATATTAAAAATCAAATACTGGAGGACACCACTGCTCCCCCCCCCCGGCAGAATTCTCCCCTCCATTCACTATGTTCTTGAAGTTTCTGGTACAACTATCTAGTATTTCTGCCCTCTCCTTTAGTTCTGTTGTTGCCTGGCATCTCTCCTCTGACCCAGACTGAACCACTTCAAATGCTGTTTGTTCATAGCTCCATGACTGGAATACAAGAGCTACCCAATAAACACTCAGGAAATATAGGACAGTTAATGGTTAGAGCCAGGCCTGTCAGGGTCTTCCTAAGTGCCAGCAGAGCCTCTCCCACAATACATCTCTCCAAGCAGTATTGGTTGGCCTCCCCTTGTGTCCACCATGGGGGACACAGTAGTTACTCTTTGGGACTCAAACTTCATTGTATCTGTGGGGAACATGGTTCCCTAAAAGGCAACCTTGAGAGGCCAGGCCCACAACAAGTAAAGATCCTGGTAGAGACACCAACTGCTTGTTCCCTACAGTGTCACAGCTTGTCAGAGCAGATCCCTGTTTGGCCCTGGAGCTGACTGCCTCCAGCAAGAATGGAAGAGGCTAAATGAATTTGGGCTCCACCCTCGATCCAAACCCAACAAAACAGCCATGTCAGTATGTATACCAGACTGTAAGCTCTGGACAGAAGACCCCAGATTTATCTTCCCTTAAGCTGCAGCACCACAGGGAATCAAGGATTGTGGTGATCCTTTTTTAATAGGAATAAATGTTTGGCATAGGAAGGGCGGCTAGAGCTGTTTACAAGTGTGAACAGACACTAGGAAGAAAGCTCTGAGGCTAAACCAGACTTAGCGGCAGAGACCTGTAACCACAGCATTTAAGAGGCTGAGGCAGGGAATTGTGAGTCCTAGACCAGCCTAGGCTACATGGTAAGAGGCTATTTAAAAAAACAAAACTCTGTTACTCAATTTATACCGAACACATTTATTGAAAGCAGAGCACAGAGCTCATAAAAGAGTCCTTGCCTTGCCAAGGTGCTTATGACTGACTGGAGAAAAAGACACACTTCCAAGTCGAGTAGCAGTAGATGAGTTAAGTGAGTAAAGCCAGGAGAATATGCCGTGTGTGTGTGTGTGTGTGTGTGTGTGTGTGTGTGTGTGTGTGCCTGTAAGTGTGATGTTATGTGTGTATGTATATATGTGCATGTAGGTGTGTGTGGTGTGTGTGTGTGTGTGTGTGTGTGTGTGTGTGTGTGTGTGTGCGTGCGTGTGTATGTGTGCCTGTAAGTGTGATGTTATGTGTGTATGTATATATGTGCATGTAGGGTGTGTGTGTGTGTGTGTGTGTGTGTGTGTGTGTGTGTGTGACTCATCTTCCACATGAGAGGTTAGGAAGGGGGAGTACATGGACCCAGGCTGGGCTGTCAAGGGACAGAGATCATGAGTTCTCCAGTTCTGGAGATCCAAGGGTGTGTGTCAATGTCTATGGGTTTCTAGAGACAGCTCATGGAAGGAGAGAGCAATCACACTACCAGACAGGAAGTCAGAAAGAGACTTAGGAATCAGACCTAGGTTTTTACCACAAACCACTGAAGGGTCCCATAAGAGTGACCTTAATTTTCTCTGAGTGAAGCACCCAAAGAACTCTATGGCTCACCCCTACCTGCCCACTCTAAAATGTTCTATGCCATCTTTTCCTGCTCCACTATGGGCCAAGATCCCAACAAAAACCTTTGGGGAATATTCAAATGTAGCAGGCCCCATATATCACTCAAGACCATGGGACCTGGGGATATTGCTCAGTGGTAGAATATTTGCCCTGAATAAGGAAGGTCATGGGCTTGACCCCCATCACACACACACACACACACACACACACACATACACACACACACACAGACACACACACACACACACACACACACACACACACACACACACACACCCACACACACACACTGAGAGAGACAAAGACAGAGACAGAGAGAACAGGGCATGGGTACAAACATACGTAAGGTCCACTTCTAATAAGCCCTGTAGTACAAAGATTGAAAAGGCCTGTCTGAAGAATCACCACTTAAGGAAGGGCAGTAAATACAAGTCCTTCTGCTAAATCTATTTTGTTTTGCTGTAACAAAATACTTAGGGCTGGATAAGTTACAAAGAAAGGAAGTTTATGTGTCTCACAGTTATAGATTCTTGAGCAACCTCCCTCATATTGCATCATAACAGATGGCATCACACAGTGAGAGAAAAAGAAAGAATTTGAATTACAGATGGCTACGGAAGTAAGAAAGTAAACCTAGGTCATCTTTAGCTACAGGGAGAGGTCCAGGCCAACCTGGACTACATGAGATTCTGTCACAAAACAATAGCCACAAGAGGGCCTAGCTCTGGCACTATTTTTTCAGGAAATTGCCTTTTCTTGTTAAAAATATAGTCAAGGTCAACCAAATACACCTCCTGGGCTGAGCAATGCCTTCTGCAGGCACCTGGGGAAGAACATGCCTCCCTGGAGGTTGAAAGGCTCTTGGCTCAGCCCCTCCAGAGCCTGCCACCAGGGCCAAGGCTTTCTTTGCCCTGATTCCAGTTTTCAGTGTTCCCTCCTGATTAAAAGCCCTTTGGCTGCCTGGGATTGTCTGTAATGACAGTAAATGACTCCCGAGACTGTGAGGCAATCTTTTCACATCTTCAGATGCGATCTATCTTGCACAGCCCCAGACTGTCTGAGTTCACAGCAAAATCATTGTGGTGTATGTGGGGGCGTTGGCTTTGGCTCCCTTCTCTGCCCTCAGTTTCCCACACCTTCTGAAATGACTTAGATTATACTCACCTGTGGCAATTCTCCCTAACTCAGCCATTCATTAGTAAAAATAAAATAATAATAATAATAATAATAAATAAAAATCTCTCGCTCCTGTCTGCCTCTAGGGTCACAGTAAACTTAAGTCCCCGTGCCCAAAACTGGGTGGCAAAACCTGTTTCTCCTTAGCAGGAGTCTGCTTGCACAAGCATTTATCTCTTACAGTGTCTCGCAGACACGCACACACACTGTAGCAACAATGGAAATGACCATGATTTCCCAAGCCCGTTGCCTAGAAACCACTCCTTGTTTCTGAAACTAATTTAAACATGAGAATTCAGCTCGTGACTCAGGCCAGCCATGCATGGCATGGTTTCCTCAGTGTTTTACTTTTATTTTTTTCTTCCACAACACAAAATTATGTTTGCCTATTCCAGAAAAAAAAATGAGAAGAATATGAAAACAGAAGAAAGATCTAGAAGGCACAAAAATGTCTCCTCTAATCTCATTATCAGAGACAAACACTGTTGTCTCTTGGGGATATTTTCTCTTTATTTTTGATTTTCTTATTTTTTTTTGCGTTTTGCCTGCATGTATGTTTATGAACCATATGTGCTCCAGGTGCCCTCAGAGGCCCAAAGAGGATGTTGGGTCCCCTGTGAGTGAGTTAGAGACAGGTGTGAGCCATCATGTGGGTGCCGGAACCAAACCCTATACACTTCAAGAACAGCAAGTGTTCTGAACTGCTGAGCCATCACAGCCCTTTGGGGATGTTTTCTTTTAAATAGATCTTTATTTATTTGTTTATCATTGCATGCAATATGGAGGAGGTAGGGAGAGATGGAATTTGCCTCAGCTGGCAAATGGAGGTGGGACAGCACATCGGTAAAATTCTCTTCTCCTTCCACCTTTACCCAGTTCCTCTGAGCCATCTCGCCAGCCTGGAAATACTGTCTCCCTCTGAACTTTAAACACCACTAAGAATAATTCAGGCATCTACATTGAGGTTAATGTTGAATTTACCCATTTGACAAAAATTATCCAACTGCTTTCTAAAATCCACACCACACAACAAGCCTTTTTTCTTTAACTGCTTTAACTAATCTCTGAATGCTAGACGCTTTGGTTATCTACAATCTATTACCATTTAAAATGCTGTCATGATCATTTTAATACAAATTTGGTTTTGTTGTTTTTTGAGATGGTTTTGCTATGTAGCCTAGGCTGGTCTTGAACTTACCATCTTCCTGCTCCAGCCTCCCTAGTACTGGGAGTACAGGTTTGTGCTACCATGCTTGAGTATCAAAAACACAAGAAGACTTTCAGAGATCCTGAACATTTTATAGCCATTTAAAAGTATTAAACCAATATGTGCATGTGGCTGTTTGTATTGGATGGGAGGAGGGCTGGAGATAAAAACCACGCCTAAAACCACCGAGCTATGTATCTGGCCTTGGATGCCCTTCTCAACATGCTGTTTATGTATAAGGGTATGATTTCTCTTGCGTTTACTTATTTATTGAATATGCGTTGGGAGAATGCATGTCATGTCATGATTCAGTTGTGGAGGTCAGAGGTCAGCTTGTGAGAGTCAGTTCTTTCCTTCAAACTCAGATCATCAGGCTTGGCAACAAGCACCTTTACCTGCTAAGCCATTTCCCTAGCCTGAATACATGAGTACAAGGATTTACGTGTTATAACACGTGTGTGAAGATCAGAGAAGAACCTCAGGTGCCTCGTTAATGTAGTTTGAGACAGGGACTCATTCTGCTTACATCAAGCTAGCTGACCTCAAGTTTCCAGCCATTCTCCAGTCTCTAGCTCCCATCTCACAGCAGAAGCCCTGGGGTTACAGATGCATGCTGGGACACTACTCCCTGCTCTATGTGATTTCTGGAGACGTAAACTCGGGTCCTCCCATTTGCACAGTAAGCACTTTACCCACTGAGCCATCCCCCTAGCCTCATGTGTAAGATTTTAAAAAGGTGTTTCAATAGTACATTAAAAAGCAAGTCCCCCTCTTCCCCTGGCTAGCACAGTTCTCTTGAGGTGACCCCTGCCACCACAGGTTTCCTGTGACAATATACCTGGCTCCATCTTGTGTTTATTTCACTTGCTCTATCTCAGGCATCTTTCCAAAGAGAAGTTCTAGAACATTCCATTGGATGATTTCCATCCCTTACTTGTTCTAGCCGAGCCTCTAGAAGCACAGAGATCCACTTTTAGCCAGTGGTTACACCTGTGGAGTTGGTTTTACATGGCTCCTTCTTTGCTGGGGGGGGGGGGCGGCAGAGTGTGGCAAAGATAACAAATAGCCTTACCTGGCTGGAGTTAGTATTATGGTCTGACCCAGAGGTCACCAACATTTTTCTGACCTAGCTGAACTTTTTTTTTTTAAAGCAGAGTTGAGAGTTTGAGTTCATTTAGGAAATACTTTTTTTAAGCAGAGATTCAAGCACATGAGTTATCTGCTAAAGATGCTCAGGGAGATACATACACATACACACACACACACACACACACACACACACACACACACACACACATATATACACACACATACACACACATACAGGCATACACACACATACACATACAGACACACACACACACACACACACAGGCATACACACACACACACATACACACACATACAGGCATACACACACATACACATACAGACACACACACACACACACAGGCATACACACACACACACACACATATATACACACACACATACACACACATACACATACAGACACACACACACACACACACACATACACACACATACAGGCATACACACACACACACATATACACACACACACACACACACACATATATACACACACATACGCACACATACAGGCATACACACACATACACATGCAGACATACACACACACACACAAATACACACAGAGTCTTATTATTTATTATTTCTATAATACATTATGTAAAACACAACAGTAATAATAGCTATAGTAATTTTGGCTTTTTAAAGAAAAACAACTTGATTGCTTATGCTCTATAATAGGCCATCTCTATCTAAACTTCATTCCCACCTCTGCCCAAACTCAGGGAACAGCAAAGAAAAGTGGCTAGAAAGAATGTAAGAACTGGAGGAGGGGAAGGGGTGCTGAGAGATGCTGTCCTCTAGACAGGACATGACATTGAACACATGAACATCAGCTGTAACACCCACATAAGACACACACAAGATTGAGTCAGTTAAAAATGAGTGAGGAGCTACTGAGTTCCCCAAACTTAGCTAAGGACCTATTAGCAGCTGATGGCTCTACAACAGGGAGAGTCACTTCTCTTTGGGGTGAGGGCGGTCACTGGTAGGTTTCCATGCCCATATGGGCAACACTAATTGCACTTAATGGGTTAAAATTTTAATTTTTTAAATAAAAATAAGACTGATAGTATAAATGTTCTGGAGTTTGAACCTAAGTTAAGTGTATTTTGGCCATTGAGCCTGTGGGTTGTAACATTGGAAGATACCCCTCCCAAAGATGTAAGTTCACGTAGAAGAATGTTCTAAACCACATTCAGAGTCCCATCCATAAAAACGGCAATCTTACGGTGCTTGCATTGAGTATATCATTGATTTGTGGTTGCTCTGTAGGAATCTTTTAAAGCTAATTATATATGTTATGAGCTTTAGCTTAATTAAAATAGACAATGCATTCCATGAGTCCAATTCATCAAGCCTATGTGCAAATCCTGACTCTCAGTCATCCACCTGTCCCTCCCACCTCTTCTGTCTGGGCTAGAACCAACTCCAGCCACCCAGGCATAGACTGGAAACAGCAAGTGTCTCCTCACCCTTTCTTGGGTTCCACATGGATTCATGAACAAGCCCCATTGGCTTACCTGCAAGACATCCACAGAACCTCACGATCTCCTGTCTGATTTCTTGTCCCCTGGTCTAGGCCATTATTGTCCTTGGTCTACTCTGTTTTTGTGACAGCCCGTGTTTCCTGACCTTTACCTTCCACAGTCTCCACATCCCAGCAGCATGGGGGCGCTCTCGGGTAGTTGTATTCCTTAAGCACTATTGTTTGGAGAAAATTCAAATATACAGAACAACAGCAAGAATAAGAGTAGTAACAGAACACTTGCCACATCACATATCCATCTATGCAGTTGTCCTCTGGTATCTGTAGAAGACTGATGTGTACCAAAATCTGAGGATGTATTACATCTCTGATATTACATGGTAGAGAGACTCTAATGTGCAGAAATCCTCCCACATAATGCGTCATCTGTAGATTGCTTATAATACCTACTATAATGTAAATGCTATGCAAATAGTCATCATTCTGGGTTGTTTAAGAAGTCATGACAGGAAAAAGGTCTTGCATATGTTCAATATAAAACAGGGAAAGATTAGTGTTCTCCAAAAATACCAGTTTCAGAAAAGACAGGTTTTTTTTTTCCTCAGTATTTTGATTTGTGGTTTGTTGAATGCACAGAAATGGAATTCAGATTTAAAGGAACAATGGTAATTCATATTCCCCTCATATATTGTCTACCAGCCTCTCTATCTATAGATCCATCCATCCATCTGTCTATTCATCTGTCTGTCTGCCCACTCACCATCTATCTCTCTGACTGGTATATGTCCTACCCTTTACTCAGAACTTCCTCAGTGCGTATTTTCTAAGACTAGCCCTGCTTTCTTGCATCACCCTAGTATAGTCACCAGCCACAATAGATAGAGTAGCTACCCAACACTTTTTTTTTTCTGGGTTTCCAATTGTCCTATTGATGTCTTGTATGCCATTTGATCCCTTTTAGTATAGAAGCAAGTCTAGTTCAGTATCTAGTTGCCATGACTTTTGTGTCCTTTGGCTTGAAACTTTCTATACCATCTTTATTTATTTTTTTGATATTAGTATTTTTGGAAAATACTAATGTCCTCTCTCCTGTGTGTGTGTGTGTGTGTGTGTGTGTGTGTGTGTGTGTGTGTGTTCATGCATGCAAGTGCATGTGCATGTATGTGTGCATGTGTGTGAAGGCCAGAGCTCAGCTTTGGTGTGTTTTCTTTTGTTTTGTTTTGAGACAGGGTTTCTGTAGTGGTTTAAATAAGAATGTCCCCCATAGACTCATATATTTGAATGCTTGGTCATCAGGGAATGGCACTACTTGAGAAAGACTAGGAGGTGTGGTCTTATTGGAGTAGGTGTGACATTGTTGGAGGAAGTGTGCAACTGGTTGTGGGCTCAAGTCAGGCTCAATGTCTCACTCTTCTTCCTGCTGCTGTAGAGCTCTCAGCTATCTCTCCAGCACTGTGTCTGCCAGTGACCTACCATGCTTCCCACTGTGATGATAATGGACTAAACTTTTGATACTGTAAGCAAGCCCCAATTAAATGCTTTTTAAAATAAGAGTTGCCTTGTCCAGGGTGTCTCTTCACAACCATAGAATAATGACTAACAGTTTCTTGCTAAGTCAGCAAGTAGGCTGGCTGGTCTGTCTCTACCTCACCAGCACTGGGATTACAAGACCACACCATCATTCCTGCATGGCATCTGGAGATCCAACTCAAGTCCTCATGATTGTGCATCAAGAACTTTACCAAGTGAGCTATCTCTCCAACCTCTCTCCTCTGTTTTTGAGTAGAATATTCTCATTTAAGTCTTTTTCTTTTTAAAAAAATATTTCCTTGTCATTAGATTTAGCTTAAATACTCCAAGCCAGGGTATCACACAAATAATACTATATCCTTTAGGACCCAACACAACTGGAGGCACACTGGGTCCTACTCTTTAGTGGCAACATAGTTTGATCACTTGGCTAAGATGTCCTTTGACTCCACCATAGTACAGTTATTTCTTCCTTGCAAGCAAAAGTGTAAGTAAGTAATTAGTCAACTATTACAATCGAACTTGTAGTCACATTTGATATGTTTTGAAGGTCAAACAGAGATACATTTTTGTATATATATCATCTTCAAATACTTCAGAAATCTACAGAATATGGCATTTAAGATGTTTTAATAACATTGATTCTTTTTTATGACAATACATGTCTGCTCCTGGCAGCACTAATCTACTTCAGAGAAGATGATGGGCATAGAAGAACCTCCATGTGGAGTTTACATTCTTTGTGGCAAAGGTAAACCACTGGGCAAAAAAGGACCCTTGCCTCAACTGCTGACAGTATGCTGTCCAAATTGGACAAGCAGGACCCAAAAGAGAGTGACTGCCAAACCTTGCCAAGATAAGGTGGAACAGTCATTCAAAAAGCCTGCTCCACAGAAAAGTCTGTCAGGTATCCTAGGCCTGTAGGCCAAAGATGGATAATGTCCCAACGCTGCAGAAGAACCCTGGGTGACTGTCCAGGCAGTCAGCTATTTCTGTCATTTTTCACACTTTTTGGAAGTCAGTTGCTCGAACTTCCTGCTTATTCAGTTAATATTATTTCCTTCTCGGGACTCTGAGGGAGATGAAGACTAGATAGTCGTAGTTTTCTTTGTTTACCAGATTCAGAAAAGAAACTCACTAAAGAGTTGAAAAATGTAAAAGTTTGAGAGAGATTAAAAGATAATTAATAGCCGGGTGGTGGTGGCGCATACCTTTAATCCCAGCACTCGGGAGGCAGAGGCAGGAGGATCTCTGTGAGTTTGAGACCAGCCTAGACTACAAGAGCTAGTTCCAGGACAGCCTCCAAAGCCACAGAGAAACCCTGTCTCAAAAAACCAAAAATAAAGATAATTTGATAATGCAAATTAGAATAGAAAGTAAATTAGATACAAGACTTTGGACTCATCAAAATAGACTAGATAACGGAGTATTTTTTCTGAATTTGTCAAATGCAAATGGACTAGACATTGTTGATCTACTTATTGCCTATATACAGTGTATATACTTACTGTACTTGTTGTATATAGTTTTTCTTATATTACTTGTAGTCTTCCTTTTTGTATTAGGCAAAAAGGGGAAATGTGGTGATATATTATTTATGATTTAATAAAGCCACTGGAGATCAAAATGCAAAGCTAACCACAGCCATAGAGCCAGGCAGTGGTGATACACACCTTTAATTCCAGCAGCCGTACTAGTTAGCCATAGAAGCTAGGTAGTGGTGGTTAAACCCAGGACTCAGGAGACAGAGACAAATGGATCTCTGTGAGTCCACGGCTACCCTGGGCTACATGAGAGTAAATCAGTCTAAAGAGTAACAGAGCTCACACCTTTAATCCCAGCACTTGGGATCACTTGTCTTTAATTCCAGCACTAGGTAGGTGGAGACAGGAGTGATATGGCTGGACAGAGAAAGGAATATAATAAGGCAGGAGGAGACAGGAACTAGGAGCATCATCTTTGAGGATTCATTCAAGCTGAGACAGGATTTCCATTTCAGCTTGGTAGAGATAAGAGCTCCTGGTTTGGCTGCTCTATGGCTCTATGGCTGTCGCTAGCTTTTCATTTTGATCTCCAGTGGCTTTATTAAATCATAAATACTATATCACCATACAAAAGCATCTTGGTTGGTGGCACTTTAAAACTGTGCAAATACATCATCACTCCCAAAAGTATGGGGCTAGGGAGATGCTCAATAGATAAAAGTCTTGATGTGTGAGCGTGTGGACCTGGGTGTAGCCCCCAGCACTCACGTGAGCTGCTAGGAGTGACAGCACATGACTGTAACTGCACCACTGGGAGAAAGAGACAGGTGGCTCCTGGGGACTTGTTGGCCAGTAAATCTGGCTGAAATGGTGAGCACTGGGTTCAGTGAAAAACCCTGTCCCAAAACAAAGTACAGAAGTGACTGAGAATGACACACCAGTCTCTGGCCTCTGCATACATGCACACTCACTAGCATATATGCACACAAACTCCAGATTAGTAGGGTGAAATGTATATTAGTAAATTGTCATGTGGTTTCTGAGCTCACTGAGCAGCAGGCTCTGGAAGTGGGATTGGCCTCCCCCATCAGGCCCATTGTGTCCTCCCTCATCTGAGGATGGGATAGGTCTCTAACTCTGCCAGGCAGGGAAGGGAACAGCAAGGAGCTCAAATGTGCACTCATGGTGTCCTGGAGAACAGCTAGGAGATGAACCGGTTCCATAAGAGCTTACTGTTGTCTCCCTCATGATACCAAAGCCCCTGGAGTGGCAAAGTGAGGCTTCAAGTTCAGCCATGGGACACTCATCTGTGGGAGCGCAAGACGACTGCCTCAACTTCCCTAGTTTCTTTCTGCTGGATGTTGTGAGTGTGGGGTTGGGTGGTATCATCTATCTGCTGCTCTTTGTTCTTGATAGCCTCATTGGAGAGGACACACTGCACTGCCTGGATCCCTCAACAGGGGAACTCCAGCTGGCTGCCCTAGTAAGGCTTCCTCAGTTGGCTTCTATGGGATGCTTATTTGATAACATCTTGCTCTCTATCCATCTGCTACTTGCTATTTATTCTTATACATTGTTTTGTTGTATACGTAATAAACTCATTCATCCAAATCTATGGGATTGGAGAGACAGCTCTCTTACTGCTCTTCCAGAGGACCTGGGTTTATTTCCCAGCACCCAAATCAGACAACTCACAACCACCTGTAACACCTGTAATTGCAGCTCCAGGAGCTCCAACACCCTCTTGTGGAGTCCTTGGAGACCCACATACACATGGTGTATACACACACACACACACACACACACACACACACACACACACACACACACACGATAAAAATAAATCTATAAAAAAACAAAAACAAAAAACACCCTAAAGTATGGCTACAGTAGATCATTCTCAGGACCATATAACACATAAGGCTAGGAAGTAGCTCAATGGTACAACGTGCACCAGGTCCTGGGTTCCATCGCCACCATGTACAAATGCTGCTCAGACTTAGGAGTAACTGAGTCTTGCCTGAGTTGGTTTTCATTCAGATGATTGCAGATGGCGGTTTCTCAATCCTAGCACGTTTGCCAATTAGCAGTCCACATGGTACAGTAATCAGGATTCCTCCCATTCCCTTAAACTATTGCAGTCACCATGCACATGCGGGCTCTTATGTTGTAGCAGATCATAATCTACTACTGTTGTCTTCCAGGGTTTCAGTGCCGCAATTGTGCCATATTTGGCTGGTAAGCACCCCCAAATGGCTTTTGAATACTTGCTTTAAATTGTTCTAAAGCTTTGGTCCTTGCCAGTTACCCAAATGAAGGGCCCATTTTTAGCTCTTGTTGCAGGGAACTCTCTGGAAGCATTAGCATGCTGCCTTTGGAGATGAGAAAGGACAGGCTGGAAATCTCTCATGAAGAGGCTGTAAAGGAGGAAACACAGTGCTTGTGTATGTGCTGATTCAATTTCTGAATCTGCTTGAGGGACAGCCCTGTGCACTGGGCCTCAGCACCAAGGAAGAGAGAGCCAGAGCACACTGGCCAATGGCAAATGAACACCAAAGAGCAGTGACCCAGAGCACAGACTCCCAGCCCCACTAGCTGGATCAGAACCCAGCTACAGTAGTGTAGCTTTAGCAAGTTACCTGAAGTAACTTCCTCACTTCCCTATCTATACACTGATACTGGTGGTGCTGCCATCTGACTGCATGGGATGACCAGATGAGTTCATACAGGTAGAGTATTTAAGCCTTTGCCGGACACTCAGTGAGCTTGCCCAGTATCACAGGCCATACAGGCAGCATTTCATCTATTCTATGAATGCTTCTGGTTACTATGCATTCTGTTCTGACTTTGTGTCCCTCCCTCTATCTTCTTCTTTTCCTTACGCACCATCCCCCTTGACAAATTCAACAGCACTTCACAACATATGCATCTTTCAAAACCTTACTTCATCTTGGTCAGGACTGACCCACTACCCATCTCGACCTCACCTCCATAGACTCTAAATTCCTCACCAAGCCTGTCCTGATTCTCTCTAGGCACAAACACTAGGAAACTGGACAGCCAGTCCAGGGCTTGTTGAATGAAGAGGCAGTATGGTGGACAGCATGGACTCTGGAACCATAGGGCAACAGGCTCCTGGCAGCAATTGACTGTGCTATGGCCTGGCTGTGTGGCCTTAAGAAAGTCACTGAGGGTCTGGTTCAGTTTCCTGAACTATAAAGTGGGAGTAATAGTGAGATCAATTTTTTAAAAAATACATTGAGTATAAGATAGCAGTATCACGAGTTAGAGGCCAGCCTGGGCTACATAGCAACACTCTGCCTCCAAAAGCAAAAAGCTGTGGATGCAGTGCAGTGGCAGCTTAGCACTCAATCCACATCACTGTCAAGCAATGTGTCCTGGCCAGCTTTATGTCAATTTGACACAAGCTAGGGTTATGTGAAAGGAGGTACCCTCAATTGAGAAAATGCCTCCATCAGATCCAGATGTAAGGCATTTCTTAATTAGTGATTGATGGGGCGGGCCCAGTCCATTGTGGGTGGTGCCACCCCTGGGATGGTGGCCCTAGGTTTCATAGGAAAGCAAGCTGAGTAAACTGTGAAGTGCAAACCATTAAGCAACACCCCTCCATGTCCTCTGCATCAGCTCCTGCCTCCCGGTTCCTGCCCTGCTTTTGGTGATGAACTGTTACACTGAATTGTGAGTGGTCATGGTGTTTGAAAATAGCAATGGTAACCCAAACTGAGACACAATTACATAAAAATAATAAGAGAGGGAAAAGCATATCAGTACAGTACCCAACATCTAATGAGCCCCAGTAAACACATACAGTCAAACTGACCATCTAGAATTGAATGAAAAGGTGTCAGATGGCTTGGGCCAGGGGTGGGCAATTGTCAGCACTGACTACATGGAGGATCCAAACCACCTGTCAAGCAGGAGACCAAATACTGGGCAATCCCATGAAGGAAACTGCTGCTGCTCAACTGAAGCCAGACAGATTTTTACCAGCCTTCCTGATACACCCCACCTTGTTCCAGAACTTTCCGGGCCCCTTCCCTTTCCAGGCTTGGTTTTCCTGAACTTGAGGCATATCCTATTGAATGAAAGGAAGGTTTCATTCAGTTCTGTCCAGCTAGGAGAGGCTGCCATTCTTGTCACAGGATGTTCTATTTGTCTTCTTCCTGCCACCACCCAGCTCATCCACTATGTCACATACATAGCCTATGATTCCAGAGACCATGCTGTCCACCATACTGACTCTTCATTCAATAGGCCCTGGACTGGCTGCCCAGTTTCCCAGTGGTTGTGCCTAGAGAGAATCAGGACAGGCTTGGTGAGGAATTTAGAGGCTATGGAGGTGAGGTCAAGATGGGTAGAGGGTCAGTCCTGACCAAGATGAAGTAAGGTTTTGAAAGATGCATATGTTGTGAAGTGCTGTTGATTTGTCAAGGGGGATGGTGTATAAGAAAAACAAGAAGCGAGAGGGAGAACACAAAGGCAGCATCTTATAGCCACAGCAACCAACCAGCACACAGGTCCATGCTCTGGCCTCACGAAGCAGACAGGATGTTTGTTTTTTTGTTTTTGTTTTTATTGTGTGTGTGTGTGTGTGTGTGTGTGTGTGTGTGTGTGTGTGTGTGTGTGTGTGTGTGTGTGTGTGTGTGTTTCAACCTAGCCACTTTTTAGAAGTCCAGCGGCTGGGGTCCCGGGTTGTGTGATCCGGAAGTCAGACAACTTCCGTCAGGTAAAGTTTTTCTCCCTTGGTGGGATAGGAGATGTTTTCCCAAACACAGCAAGTCTGAGCAACTGAGAAGAGTTCTAAAATGCTCCCTGCCTGCATGGTTAATCCAGGTGCCCTGGGCTCCCCAGATCCTCAAGATTACTACGTTCATGGCAGGTGCCCTCCTTATCAACTGGTTGCAGACGCTTCCTGCTGCCGTGGTTTGAGATAGATGACCACAGCTGCTACCACCGGATATAAACAGAGACTTTGCAACCACGGGGGTTTCATCAGTTGCTCCACACTGTCCATTTCCAAAGGCCTGTGATAAAATAAAGAGGATGTCCTGGCCAAGGACCCTATGTCCAGCTAGGTCCTGCAAGAAGGTGATGGGTGCTACTGAAGATGCTAAGCTAAAAGGATAACTGAGCATAAATCCTTCATCTATCCTTAAGTGTTCATAGCCTTTAACAATCACAGGAGAAGGAAAACAGACACAGAAGCCCTTCTTGTCTGTGGGGGTGACTTCAAGACCTCGAGAGGAACTCTGAAACATGAATAGCTCTTTCAGAGATGGTTCCCAGCATCCACATACCGGTTCACAACTGCCTGGAAGCCCAACCTCTTCTGGACTCTGTAGTCCTTGTGCACATGTCACATACCTTGCACATAATTTAATATACACATAATTAAAATGATAGATATAAGTATTTTTGTAAAAGAATATATTATAACCAAGTACAAAAGAAGGTAGCAATAATAAAATAGAATAGTTTGTAACAATGTACTGCAATAGAAGTTATATAAATTCAGTTTCTTTTTGGGGGAAAAACAGTTCTTGTTGTCATTTTGTGACAAGGTTTCACTCTATAGCCTCAACTCAGATCCACCTGCCTCTGCCTCCTGAGTATTGAGATTACAGGAGTGAGACACTAAGCCCAGCTTCCTGAATATATTTTATATTCACTCTACTTCCAGAGATGTGAGATGATACAATGCCTAAGTGATGAGATTAGCATTAATGTGTAAGAGGTACTTACATGCATGCACCCTAGTACTGGGACAGTTGATCGGACAACTGAGATGGCTACTATCCAATACATGGGCAGGGAGCACATACAGCATGAAAACACTGGACACAGGGGTGATTCCCCTCCTGGGTGGCAGGACAGTGTAAGATTTTATTATGCTACTAAGAGCAATGTCTATTTGAAATTTATGAACTGTTTATCTCTAAATTTTATTTAATGTTTTTCAACTTTTATTTATTCTTGATAGTTTTATATATGTACACAATTATATTGCCCGTATCTACCCCCAGCTCTCCTCTCCTCCCTCCCCTGCAACCAACACGTCTCTCCTCCCCACCTTCATGTTTTCTTCCTTTTAAAAATTGTTTTGAACACACTAGTCCAATTAATGGGGCCTGCTAGAATATTGTTGGCTTGATTTTAAGCACGAACTCTTAAGTGCAGTGAGTTTATGAGTGCGATGACTATGTGATGCCCAGAAGACATTTTACAGCATTCCCTCCCACCCTCCAGCTCTTACGTTCTCTCCGCCCTCTCTTCTATGATATTAGAGTCTTAGAGGGATTGATATAGACGTCCTATTTAAGGCTGGGCTGTAAATGGAGTTCTAATTGGTCTAAATAATAAAAATGCGGAGTCAGATATAGAGGAAAATGCTGAGAGATCAGAGAGAAGAAGCCAAAGCCACCTTTACCTCATTAGCTTCCCAGCGGAAAAGAGAGTTCTTGTTTCCTCCCACTTATGTCCTCTCTGCGCCCAGCCATCTCACTTCCTGTCTGTCTATACAGACCTCTAATGGTTAGCTAGTGGCAAGCTCCACCCTCTAATCGTCGGACAAGCTTTATTTGTACAAGCAAGATATCACCACACTGAGCATCCCAAGATCATCTAGCCTCAGCACTTTCACTAATCATGAGCCTTTGCAGGAAAGGCTGCCTTCGGCAGAAGTTCCTCTAGTCAGGATTGGGAGCAGCACTAATCTATGAATAGAAACATAAATATTTGAAAAAAAAAAAAAAGACTGGGCGTTGGTGGCGCACGCCTTTAATCCCAGCACTCAGGAGGCAGAGGCAGGGCGGATCTCTGTGAGTTCGAGGCCAGCCTGGTCTCCAGAGTGAGTGCCAGGATAGGTTCCAAAGCTACACAGAGAAACCCTGACTCGAAAAACAAAAACAAAAACAAAAACAAAAAAAAAAAAGAAAGAAAGAAAAGAAAGAAAGAAACAAAGATAAATATTTGGAAGGAAGTTTGACAAGTCCATTTAGCAAAACAACAGTAGCAGGTTCCCCCATAGGTTCTATAATATCCCTTGTCATGGACGCCATGAGTTTCTTCCTGTGGCACAGGCCTTGAATCCAATCAGAAAGTGGTTGCTTACCACTTTCGGCCTTCACGCCACCATTGCACCAGGGGCATGTCTTGACTGGCAGATCTGTATTGCAGCACCCACAGTTCATCACTGGATAATACCACGGATGACTTTTCTTCTCCAGCAGTCTGCATGGCACCATCCAGCACTATGAAAGCTAGCCATTAGGGAGGAAAATTTGAAGCCAGTTCCAACTTGACTTTGTTCTGTAACACCATTTAATATTTTTGAACTACTGTAGTATGAGTTCTAATAGGTATTAACAATAAAAACCTGGAGTCAGATATAGGGGTAAATGCTGAAACCACAGCCACACCTTACCTTCTGATCTTCAGGCAAGCTTTAATTGTTAGAGCACAAAATATCACTACAGACTACAGCTGACTACAGGTAATACAAGTCACATAAACCCAAAACTTTAGCTCAGGGATTGCAGTACGTCTGTCTCCTGTTTGATTGCTCAATTAATGGCAAGATAGTGCTATGTAAAGTCATAATGTATGCTAATCAGCTCTGGATAGCTGTGACAAAATCATTGAGAAAATCAACTTAAATGATGAAGGATTGATTGGGATTCAAGGTCCCATAGATTTTAGTTCTTGCCCTGTTGCTTTGGGAACTGTGATAAGACAATCAATCCATCGTGACAGAAGGACATGGCAGATGAAAGCTGCTCACTTTGTGATGGTCAGGAAGCAGAGAGAGTGTGAACATAACTAAGAAGCCAGGGACAAGATATACCCCTTAAAAGCCAATCCCAGTCACCTTCCCCTAACTAGGCCCTACCTCCTACTGTTTCTATATTTCTAATAGTCTGTTCAGCCATAAAGCCCTCAACAGACTAGCCCACTGTTGAGGTCAGAGCTACCATGATTCAATTAGACTCATCTTTGAGACTGCTGCACTGGGGACCACGCTTCATTACATGGGGTATTTGGAAGACATTTCAATGCCAACTGCAATGTGAAGTTAGAGCAGTTAGTTGTCCCTCTAGAAGCCTTGGCTCCATCCCTGGGTGCAGCAGTACTTCCATGAGGGCAGAAGAGAATGCAAGAGCTCATTTTCAGTCTGATCCTACACAAACCTAAATGTTTCTCATAGTCCTAGCAATAGCTTACAAGGTGCCACTCACCCCAAATCTGTCTGCCCATTCTTCAGCAATAAAATGCCAACTGTTAGAAGTACAAATGGCTACCTGGGAATAAAAACTTTCACTATGCCTTAAAGTGAACCATGCCCAAGTCCTTCTGAGTGAGATATAACTTACTAAAGTTTTACACCTAAAGGACTAGAGTGTACCCTTCCCAGGATCTCTCTTCCTGACTAGGGACTGGAATGCTGACTCATGCTGGTACAGTCACCTTGAGCTGCAAATTAGAAACCTACATTTTTTTCTTCATTTTAGAAAAGCAGTAATTTCAGCTTTTCATTTTTAAGTGGAATAAACGTCAATCTAATTCTAAAAATGAAACTTTTTTTTTTTAAATTTTCTTCCAGAATTACTGGCAAGAAATAGGAAGATTTCATCCCAAGAGCTTAACTCCTACTTAAAGAGGAGGGTCACTGGGCATAGTGGGAGGGTCACTGGGCATAGTGGGAGGGTCACTGGGCATAGTGGGAGGGTCACTGGGCATAGTGACACACACTTTTAATCCTAGTACTCAGAAGGCAGAGATGAGCAGAGTTCAAGGCCAGCCTGGTCTACATAGAAGGTTCTAGGACAGCCAGAGCTATGTTTTAAAAAAACAAAACAAAGAGAACTGGAGAAATGGTTCAGTGGTTAAGAGCACTGGGTGCTCTTCCAAAGGTCCTGAGTTCAGTTCCCAGCAACTACATGGTGGCTCACAACCATCTATAACAGGAATTGATGCCCTCTTCTGGCCTGTGGGTATAAATGCAGAGAACTCATACACAAAATATAATTAAATTAATTAATTTAAAGAACAAAACAGAGAGATCGATTCTGCTGATAAAATTAAAAACCGATCCTCTAAATATAAAATACAGAGAAGCTGGCTTCATGTGTGTGAGCTCACACATTCACAGTATCTATTTCACTTCCTACTGACTTGACTTCATCTGGTTTTTGTTTATTGACATGGTCTCACTTTAGTCCAGGCTGGCCTGGAACTCATTATGTAACCCAATGGCTTTAAACTTAGAGCAATCCTTCTGCCTCAGTCTTCCAAATGCAGGGATTACTGGCAGGCACTGCCAAGCCTGGCTTCATCTGCTTTGTTAGACCAGCTACTCTTTAAAACAATTGATTTCCCTGGGGAAAGCTCTCACAGTGATGGTTTACTCCTGAGCATCCCAGGATCCCCTGCTGACTTACAAGAATGTAGGGAGAAATGGGGGAGAAGGGGCTTTGGATGTGCTGCAGAAAAAGTGACACTGGGAAGGCTGTAGGCCAAGCCTCCATGGGACCACTGGAGCTGAGGAAGAAGACATGAGAGGGCCATGAAGGATGGTACACGGGTACTCTCTTACCTGTTCTCGGGATGCAGGAACCAGTACATGACCAGCAGAGGGCAGCAGGACATGAATGTCCAGAGTTCTTCATAGGCACATGACTTCAAGTGTCAATGCAGACTTGGGTCTCCTGGGTTTCTGTGTCCAAAGTCATTTTGCCAAGACTTTGTCAAATAGAGTCATTTCCTGAGAAAAGGAGGCTGGATCCACTGTTTTTATATACTGACCATGGCCATTCCTTCCCTGGAATCTGCTTTTTTGCCACTGCTACTTTGACTTTAATGTTTTCTCCAAGTCTTCTTCCTTGTGCTAATCATTAAGATTTTTGAAATGACAACTAACATAGTAAAATATGTATATACATTATCACACTGAAAATGCCTGTCGGCATGAAAATCAGATTGCTACAACCAGTTAATCAATCTATTAATTTGCCCTTGATCCATTGCAAAAGGTGACATTACAGGCTCCATCTTCTAGACAGGAAACTGAGACTCAGACAAGTTAGACAGATTTCATGAGAATTTTCACAAAAGCTGGTATTTTGTGAAATACCAACTTGGTATTTCAACTGTTTGACTTGCAGAGGCCCCTGTGACTCAAGACAGGAGACAGATAAGCCACCTGCTTGCCAGGGTCAGAAGAAAGTGGATTTGACTCCCACTCCTGCTAGAACATTCCTCGCCTACAACTGGGCTCTCTCTCTCTGCTTCCCCCTTTTTCGTCTTCCTCTTTTGTCTAAGAAGAATGCCCTTCTCGCTAAACCAGAACTCTCCAGAATGCATGTCGTATGAGTCAAGGCTGCCAATTCCCTGACAGAAATGAAAGTCAATTTGAGGGTAAGGGCTATCTTCTTCTAAGTGATGAGGAGGAGGCCACTGTCTGCCACAGCCACACTGACAAAGACGAGGAGCTGAACACCCGCCAGGGAATCACATGCTCCTGTTGGAAACAGCCCAGAAGAAGGCTGGAGATCTAAACCGGATCCTGTGCTATGTGTGGAAGTAACTTCTCATCCCTGAGAATAATGGTGACAGGTGTGGCAGGAAGAGAAACCCTATACTCTGCCACTTGCTGGCTGTGTGACCTTGGGCAAGCCATCTCTCCACTCTCAATGTCCTCATCTGTGGGAGGATAGCAATCCTTGTCTCAGAGGCTTATCCTAACAATTAATAAAGAAGCCATAAACTAGTGTAAAACATACTTTTAAAAATTATGTGGGGGTGGGGTGGGGGTGGGGTGGGTGGGGTGGGGGTGGGGTGCGGGTGGGGTGGGAGCTTGTGTGTGTGTGTGTGTGTGTGTGTGTGTGTGTGTGTGTGTGTGTGTGTGTAGATGTCACAGTGGTGGGGCCATTGGATCTCCTGGAATTTTATTACAGATGGCTCTGAGCCACCTAACATGGGTGCTGAAAGTTGAACTCAGATGCAAGAGCAGTCTGTGCTCTGAACCTCTGGGCCATCTCCCCAGCCCCAATACTTTCTAACCTACCATGAAAGCAAAAAAGGACTTTCATGTTAAGAATCCAGTCAACTTCAGGTAAATTGCAATAATTGTTTGTTAGTTTGTTTTTTAAGATAAAGTCAAAGATTGATTCCAAAGGCAAGAAGAAATTGCTGAATTGAACGATCCCTGACCCAGACTCCTTCTTCAGACCCCACTTCCTCTTTCCCAGGAAAAGCAAGCAGAAGATAAGGATGCTCTTGGCTCAAATTAACTTTCCATCTAGGATTATAGCCCTGGAGAGCTGTTGGCCATGGGACTAAAGGCTACACTTCTGCTTTCATCTCCAGTTAGACACAAGAAGACTCGAGTCTTGTGATTCATTTTCTGGCCTCCATGTGATAATGCCTCATCATTTTTCTAAGCCTTAATCAAACACATAGCCATGCTGTCATGAGCAATGTTACTACCATTCTAAGACCTACCAGAGGACACCACAAGATGGTAGCTATGAGATAAGAAGTGGGGAGCAAAATAAAACATCAAGACCAAAGGCCAGTTCTGGAAACTTATGCACAATAGAATCAGCTAGAGGAAACCTGAATACCAGGTATCGGGCTGGAGACATGGCTCAATGGTTCGGATCACTGGCTGCTTTTCCAGAGGATCCAGTTTCAATTCCCAGCATCCACATGGAGGCTTCCAACCATCTATGCTCCAGTTCTGGTGGATCTGATGTCCTTTTCTAGCATCCACTGGCATCAGGCACACGAGTGTATATAGACACACATGCAGGTAAAACACTCACACACATAAAATTATTTTTTTAAAGAAAAAAGAAAACTAGATGCCACCTGTCCTCATGGCCACTATCACCTCCTGCAATGCCTGCCTGGTCTCTGGGGCCATCTCCTCCAACTCAGGCAGAAAGACAGTCTCCCTCACAGTCCCAGGATCCTCTGGAGTGCTTGCTTCGTTGGTCCCCATCAGATGCCTTCCCAACCCCTGTCCATAGAGTCCGTCCAGTCTTCCCAGACTCCCTCTGCAGAAGGAGCTTTATCCTCCAGGACTGGAGTGGGGTATTGCTCTGTTGCCACCCAAACACAGACACCTGGGCCTTCTGCTCACGCCAGCCAGGCTACAGCAGCAGCAGTCACCTCAAACAACTGCTCTCTTCCCGAGAACTGTGTCTGTCTAGCTCCTCAGAGTAGTGATGAGAGAGTCTAGAGCTGGGAGATGTCCGTCTATGGTGGAGAGAGGAAGAAATAATACTAAATGCTATGTTAACAGTCACCCACCTGAGCCCAAGAGAGCTGGTGTTTATCTTGTAAGAAGAGCAGACCATTGGTTGGGAATGGAATTGTGTTGACGCACTTAGGAAATATTTTTATCACTAAACGAAAATAAAGAGGTAAAAGGTAAGAGATAATAATATCAGTACTAATTAAAAAGGGAAATTGACAAAATTTCTCCTGGTATTTGATGGCACTCAGTGTCTCCAAACCTTGCACTGGGAATTACTTTCTCCTCTGATCTTTTGACATGACATAAATGGACACAGAACCTGTTTATAGGGGGGAAAAACCCGGGTGATTCAAAATGGCTTTGCCAGGAACCTGTAAAACACACTTACCTAAATGTGTAGGATTGTTAATTATTCTCCCTAATTCTTAAATTGCAACCCTTCTCTACACCGTATCACATGGCCAGTTTATTGTTTTGACTTGGCTTGCTGTCAGTGAGCCCTGCCATGCACATCTGTCGTCTACCGTGTATACCATCCTTTCTTTCTCCTCACAGCTTGCTTCTGCAGGTGCTTTTCCCTCTGGGCACTGTGGGGCTTCGGGTAACTTCATGCCAGTGACTGACATTCTCAAAGTTCCTCTCCCACTTTCTTTTTTCGTCTTCTGCTTCCATTAAAACTCTCTACTGCCAGTTACTTCCACACTTCTGAGAAAGAGTGAATAAATAAAAAACATACACAAATGTAATTTAAAGGACATTTACAATGTCCTACCTCATTGGGTTTGTGACATGACTAAATAGGATAATGTACATAAACTCTATGGCACCCTCAGTGCTTGTTAGATAAGTCTTTCTTTGCCCCAAATAGTCCTGGCTTGGAAGCTCCTTTGACTGTACTTAATAGTCTGCAGTTGAAAGGGTGGCTTGGATTTCATTGGCTACTTCGACTCATTAGTCTAAGGGACCATGAGCACGTCACTCTGAGTGCTTGTCTCTGGGGACACAGTAACATCCTTCTGCACAGATCATTTTTATAACTGGCTCTTTGTCCTCATATAACTATCAGGCTCTTCAAGGTTCACACTTCAGCCCTTTGGGAATCAGAAAAGTACCAACCAAGAACTTTCTACTTCCGAGAAGTAGGAGGGCTGCCTGCTCAACTGTGGCCTCTAAAGACAAGGTGGGGAAAAAATAAATGAAAATGTGGCCCAGTGGCCTGTGAACCTCAGACATGTGGCTGTGAGGAACAGCAGTCCCCGAGGAGTCATTTACACAAACCAGTTTACAGCCAGCTGTCGTGGGCTGGCAACAAGCAGAGGCTTCCAGACAGAATGTTCCAAGTTTGCATTTCCTATACTGAAAATTGCACTCATTTCAGCTCCCAGTGCAATTTGATTTGATGCTGCCCACACAGGTCTCATTTACAAGCAGAAACAATTTGAAGAACCATGGAGTGATTTTTCATTGTAAACCTATTCCTAAGTTTCTTGGTCCAACCCATGGACCATGACCTCATAGCAAACAGGAATGTATTAGTTAAGATACAATTGAAGAGACTGAGGAGATGGGTCAGTGTTTAAGACCATTAACTGCTCTTCTAGATGATTCATGTTTGGTTTCCAACATCTGTGTCAGGCAACTCACAACTGCCTGCAACTTAGGGGATCCAATGCCCTTTTCTGTCCTCTTTAGGTACCAGGATACATGACATACACACACACACACACACACACACACACACACACACACACACACACACACGCACACACACTCGAAAAAAGTAATCTTTAAAAATAGAGGCAGTGGAGGTTATATTTTTAATATAAATTATTAAACGATGTCTTTTTATTTTCTTTCTTGAGACAAGGTCTTAAGTTTCTGAGGCTGACTTCAGACTCACTGCATGGCTGAGGTTTACACGGTATTGGGGATCAAACCCAAGAACTTCATACATGTGAGGCAAGTACTAAAACACTCAACCCCAGAGTTTATTTTTCTGATGTGAAAAATCCAACAAAATTTTTATAGATCTGGTGATGGAGATGATGATGATCCAGGATAACGAAGATCCAGTTTCCATCTATCTTTTGTCTCTGCAAGTCTCAATATATGGCTTTTAAATTGTGGTGGCCAAGCGGCTGCTCCAGCACCCACTACTGTTTCTATATACCAGCTGGCAAGGAGAAGAAATGGAGCAAGAGATGACATCATACCTTTCTTTAAAAAACATTGTCTAGAAGTTCTATCAATCAATTCCACTGGCCAAAAATTAGTCACATGACCACACCTAGCTGCAAAGGAGTCTGGGAAATGCTATCCTAGCTAGGCAGTCATGAGTCTGTCTAAAATATGTTGTATTAATAGAAGGAAAGAATGTACTAATGGAGGACAGGTGACATTTTCTGCCCAAAAGACTAGACAAGAAAGTAATCCAGTGAATCCTGCCAAGCATGCCCTCTATATTGGTAAACCATAAAGAATGGGAGATCCTTATTTTTAAAATTACATTTATTTATTTATTGTATATGTATATTTTGAGGGGACATATAGATACCATGGCTTATGTGTAGGTCAGGGAACAACTTGTGAGAGTTGGTGCTTTCCTTCCACCATGTGAGACATGGGACTCAAACTCAGGACATCACACTTGGCAGTCAGTTCCTTTACCCATTGAACCAGGAACCCCATTTTAAGGGATATCTTTTCCAGACTAGGTAATACTATGATGCAAAAATTCATGCTTAGTGTCCACATCTGCTGGTGTTCAAAATAAGTAAAAAACAAAACAAAGAAACAACAAACAAAACCCCCAGCCTTTTAGCAAATGAGATCTCCTAATTTAAAACACTGGTTTAAAAATATTTTTTAAAAGCACCATGAAAGTTAATATTGGTGGACTGGATATGGCCCAATAGTTCCCATTTGGAGCCCCAAATTAGATTTGATTTGCATGGAAGTGCCAATTGTGCTCAAATCTCTGCCTGAAATGCAAAGTTTCTGAACACAAAATTAAAGCTATCAGGCAAACACGTTTAGCAAAGGGCTGTGAGCAAGACCGACCTTTCACAACATCTCATTTGCTTGGCTTGTGAGTCTGGCACTGGAACAAAAGAAAATCATGAGTTAGGCACGATTCTATCCTTCAAACATTAAACCTCACTTTCAGGTGTGAAACAATACGATTCTCAGTCTGGGTCGAAATGATCCAGTAGTTTGCTAATGATACATGAATTAGAGGAAACAGACAGCGAAGGTACTGTGTCAGCCATGAGAAGGGGTCCCTTTGTCTTGTGCCACCTGATGCTGCCCTTCTAGATCCACTAACATGTTCCCGTTTCCTGTCCACCAAGAGACTAGAGAACATGTTCTCCTCCCAGCCAGGGCCAAACATTTCCAGTAAGCCTGAGACTTCCCACAGTCTCCTTCCTGACTTGCTCCAGTCATAGAAGTCAGAACTTTTTAAACCAGGCCCTCCTGCCTCTTCCTCCTCTGTCCTTCCTCCTCTTCTCCCACACATCTGGTACCATCTTGACATCTTTTTAGTAGCCCTCAGCCAACAAAACACAAATGATAACGAGGATGCGTAGGAGCTAAATACCTACTGCATGCACAAGTATAAATTGACTCCCTATGATAGTAACAAGTGGCTAATTTTGCTGATCACGTACTATGTTCAAGGACCACATGTCACACAGTCTTACAGTCCTTAAGGTAGGTAACACATAGTTCCGCAGATTTTGTGTGTATAGAACAAGCTTATCCAAAGCTGTTCTCCAAGAGGTGGTGGGCAGTGATTCGAACCCAAATGCATTTCTTCCTAATGCTCAGATGCTCTTCATTAAATACCTGTGTACTCGCTTCCAATTCTACCATGTTCAAACCTCACCACTTACTGTCTTCCTGACCTTATTTGTGACCAGCGCCCGGACAATCATTTGCCTCTTTTCAGATGATTTTTGTTGTTATTGTCGTTTCTTTGTTTTCTTGGGATAGGGTTCACTTTGTGACCCAGGCTGGCTTTGAACTCACCGTAATCCTAATGCCTCTGCTTTTCTAGTACTAGGATTATGGACAGGAGTCACCACACCCAACTTAAATGAACTGTTTTGGTTTCGTTTTAAACTCACTTCATAGTACAGCTGGTTGGACCTGTCCATGCATCTTCTCCAGCAGCTGGGACAATGTCACCCTAGTCTTTCTGGGGTAAATCACTTAAGCTCTATGCTTTGATACTGGGTTGATAGTCCTCCACTGAGTCTCTAAATGGCTACCTTGGCCAGGAACGAAATCTTCAACTTCCCTCTGCAGATCACAGCTGGGGTGAGATGCTTACAAAACGCCTAACCAAGTTTGTCAAATGGGACAAGGCTGCTGAGCTTGTCCTGAATTTTGCCTTTGGACCACTTCCTGCTAGTCTTATTTACTAGGCCTTTGTCTTTCTTGGCCAACTTTCTGGTCTTTTTGTCACCCTTTGGCACCATGGGGAAGATGGGAAACAGTAATAGGACTGCGGCTTAGCTAATATATTGGATCAGAGAGAGAAAGAGGAGACAAATAAACTGATTTTTAAATTTTAAAATGTGTTTGTTTTAAAAAGAAACATAGTATCCTTAAAATAAATGGTGGACATTTATCCTTTACCATGAATTAAAGGCAATCCTAAAAGTACTTGCAATAAACAATTGTATTAAACCTTATTTGCAGAATATTATAACTTTTGTCATTTTGTCTTGCTTGTTTTATCTTGAGACATGGTCTTTTGTGGCCTATTATGGCCTTAAACTTGCTACATAGCCAAGGCTATCCTTGAATTCCTGATCTTGCTGTTTCTTCCTCCTGAGTGTTGGGATTATAGATGTGTACCACCATGCTGAAGCCAATATCATAACATTTAAACCGACAATTTTATCTGACTAAAGAGTCCAAATCTGAAGCCTAAATTTTACATACACATTGATATGTGTAGACAGTTCTGAGTAAATGCTTATTTATACACATACTTTGATAACTGGAGACCGAACGTAGGGCCTTGCAGAAACTAAGCACCTCTCTATTACTTTGTTTTAGTTTGCTAAAAACAAAGGGAGATTAGGGGCTGGAGAGATGGCTCAGCAACTATGAGCTGTGAGCACTGGATCCAGGTGCCATTCCCAGCACACACATGGCAGCTCATAACCTTCGGTAACCCAGTCCCAGAGACTGGTTACCTTCTTCTGGCTTCCATGGGCATATGGTACATAGACACTCAGACACATAAAATAGATACATGTTTTTGTTTTGTTTTTAAAAGAAAGAGACAATAGCGAAGCAGTCACTACAGAAGATGTACTAACACCAAAGACCTTTTACTTGACGAACAAGATAGAAAAACATAGAAGAGGGTCTAACTTCCTCAGGGATGTTCAGCCTTGTGTCCACATGTCTCCAAGATTCTTCTGGATGGGACTCGTTAGGAAACAGGAACTCATACAAGGGTGAAGAACGTTCTTTCAAATGGGGGAAGATGAATTTGACCATCCTGTACCCCCAAAAGAAAATCAAAGGAAGTCAGCTTCATTCCTTCTTAGTCTTGCAGGCCTCAGTGCACCATAGCATGAGCTGGTTTATCTAGAGGGTACAATCTTTTTACAAGTAAAACCAAGCGGAGCCTGCAGCCCCAGTGAACCCTGCCTTCAGGCAGGTGTATCCGGTGAAGAAACAAAACACAACTCTGTGGTTAGGTGAGCAGGGTTCGGCACATTCACAAACCAGCCCTTCTGGGAGGATGGGGGGGCCTCAACCACACACACATGAAGAGGGCCTTCCTCAAAACCCGCCAGTCTGATCTGGGCTGATCTGGACTCACTGACCTGGATGGACTAGCATCCATCAACCCTCCTGCCAGGTCCTGCCTTGGGCTACATCCTTAAATCCTGCTGCAGCTGGTCACATAGCTTAGATGCAAGAGAAATGCACTGCAGAAAGTCAGCTGTACCTCCACTGTCCAGGGAATAAATAACCCAAAAGACAAGATCAATGTCTGGCCCCTCTCTAAACTGATCAGTATTTTTTATGTTGTTTATTCATTATTTATTTATTTTAGTGCTCGTGTGTGTGTGTGTGTGTGTGTGTGTGTGTGTGTGTGTGTGTGTGTGTGTGTGTGTGTGTGTGTTCACACATGCATGAGACGGCAAGGCAGGCACTTGCCATGGCATGTGTATGTAGGTCATAGAACAACTCTATAGAGTGTCTCTTTCCACCTTTATATGGGTTCTGGTATTCAAGCTTGTGCATCAAGTGTACCCACTGAGCCACTTCACAGAACTCTCTCTGTGCAGTGCTTTGAGCCTAGCAAGAGGATGGAACGCAGTTGTCACCAACCCTCCTTCTGCCTCAGAGTCCCTGCCTCAGTTTCCATGCTGTACCATTTGTGTCTGGTTTGGTGAAAGACTGTCAAATGTAGTTGGTCCTGGAAGGAGAGAAAGGACAGAAGTGAAGTGATTCAGGACCTCTGCCTATCTGCACGGAGTGCTGGTCCTGTCCCCTCTTTGCAGATGGCAGTTTCAAGTGGCCAAATGCAGACAGCTAGCAGATTTCTCATCTTGTACCTCCTCGGACATCTGAGTTTCTAGCAAACTCTTCTGAGTAATTCAGCAGCAACTCCATCCCACACAAGCAGGAGAGGAGGAATAATCAACATTTGTTGAATGTTAACCACCTTAATGGCTGGCACCACCCTGTAATCCCACTATTTGGGAGGCTGAGGCAGGAGGATTACAAGGTCTGTCCCAGCTTGTACTACTTAGCAAGGCCCTGCCTCAGAATAAAAGAAAGAAAGAAACAAAGATAAATAGATTTAAAGGGCTGGTGACATAGTTTGCTAGTAGAGCACTTGCCTAACATACATGAGACAGGAAAAAAAAAAGGCAATTGCCAAAAATCACCCAAAGGGTGATCAGAACCCCCATATACAAACTCACCACTGCTTTGTAGCCTTTGGAGTCATCATACCTAAGTTCAAATCCAGCCTCTGACTGTTGGTGGTTTTGTTGGACAAGCCACCTGATCATTGTGAATAAATGGTGTGTGTGGTGTATGCAGTGTGTGTGTGCACAGTGTGTATGTTTATGTGTGTGTGGTGTGTGTGCATGTATATACAAGTGGTTGCTAATTTCCCAATGTAGGTGCTGGGATCTCCAGCCCCTGTTTTCTTTCTTTCTTTACTTTAAGATTTATTTCATTTTTAATTACATATACATGAGGAGTGTGTGTGCACATGAGTGTAGGTGTTCAGTGAGGTCAAAGGTGTTGGAGGCCCCGAGAAGGGTTGCAGGCAGCTGTGAGCCTCCTAACATGGGTGCAGGGTCTTCTATGAGAGTAGTATGCACTCCCAACCACTGAACCATCTTTTTATCCTGTTTTCTTCCATTAATTTAATTTATTTGTTTTTAATGTATTCATCTGAAGTAAGGTTTCACTATGTTTCCCTGGCTGGCTTGGAACTCCTTATGTAAACCAGGCTGGCCCCAAACTCACAGAGATTTACCTGCCTCTGCCTTCTGATTAAAGGTGTACACCACCATGCCCAGCTATTTTCTTACTTATAAGACATTTGTAAGTGAGGGTGAAAATATTGTCCAGCACTCAGGGCTAGTAAAAAAGATATGTTAAATGAGGTAACAAGGGCAAGTGTTCAGCATGGGGACTGATGTGCCAGAGGATTCAAATAAATGCTGTCACAAGGAACCTAATCGTGGCATCATGGAAAGACCCTCTTCTCTCTTTTCTGTTCAGTTACAACCTGCTGCCGAGCTGTGCAAAGCTTCACATGTTATTCCAGCCTTCCCTCTGTGACTGCCCTGAGGAAAGGAGGCTCACAAGATAATAGCAATTCACCCTCCTTCATGGTCACTCACCTTCAGAGCTGCACACAGGAGTCATGGCAGGCACTCCAAAACACTTTCAGAACCATCTTAAAGTATGGAAGACAATGACATTATGCAAGAGGTAGATGGCAGAAGAGCTGGTTGGATCAATGTGTGTGGACTTTGGAAACCTCCCAGAGAAGGTCAGAATGCACAGATCAACACACATCAAAGGGTGAGTCCTCAGTGAGGAATGAGTGGAGGGATGTCTATTCTTTGGTGAGAAAGTTAGTTTTCCAAACTTCTTCTTAAGGTGGAGTAGTTTAAATGTGAAATGTTCCCCACAGGTTATCGTGCTTGAACACTCGGTCTCCAGAAGGTGGATCTATTTTGGGAGGTTGTAGCCTATATAGCAGGTTGAGCTTTGTTGGAGGAAGTGGATCTGTAAAAGTGGACCTCAAGGTTTTAGAGATGGGCCACTTCCTGTCTTCTCTCTTCTTCCCAAGGGCTGACACAGGTGACTACTTCAGGCTCCTGCTGCCATGCACCTCACTATAACAGATGGTATCCCTTCTTAAAATGTGAGCCCTAAGAAAGCCTTCCTCCCCTATGCTTCTTCTTGTCTGGTATTTGGTCACAGCAACACAAAGAGTGGCTAGTACAGTTGCTTTTAAAACAAATCTGGAAACTCTTCGACACTGTCCTAAGCAAGCACTCAGCCTCTGAGCTCATCCACAACCTGTTGTGGAATAATCTGTACACTGTGAAGATGTGTCATTGCCAAGGCGCTCTCTGATTGGTTTAATAAAAAACTGAACAGCCAAGCCAGGCGTTGGTGGCGCACGCCTTTAATACCAGCACTCCAGTTGCTGTGAAAGAATAAATAAGGTTAAAACAGTATTTAATCTGAAGAAAAAAAGAGGCTGAGTCTAATTTCCTTACCCACCACTATGAGATGGACTTATGAAACCACCTGACTCCCAAAGTCATATTACAAGGGTGGGATGCCTACTTTTCAGTTCTCACTGGTGGACATGGGTGGAAGAAATCCAATGTCCTAGTGGAACACAGTCTCTGAGAATGACCCCAGCTTCAGTCACAACTGATTAACATCATGAGAGACACCACAGGACCAATGCTCCCTGAGTCCAGTCAACAGAAACTGGTGGTCGTGTTTTGCCTCCAGTAAGGAGTTGTACACATTACCTCACTATGACATTAAATAGGACACTAGGGTATATTTCACAACCACTCTGATTACAAGTCATTGTTAGTTATTATGAGCATTATGTATGTTACTAATGAGTTTGTTTCCTTGTATATTTTTCTTTCTTCGAGTCAGGGTTTCTGTCTCAAACTCAAAAAGCTCCACCTGCCTCTGCCTCCCAAGTACTGGAATTAAAGGCGTGTGCCACCATGTCTGGCTCACTTTTGAGTCTTAAGAACTAGTAGTCTTAACACTTATTTTCAGGAGATATAATTTTTGTCAAAATCTTACCAGATATTTTTAGGATTCATAGTAATCTCTTTTTATTAATTTATTTTAAAGTAACATCATAATAGGACTAGAACTACAAGTCTCTTCATGTATTTTCCCAAAGCCTGAGAAGTGTAATTTAGAACTCTAAGCCATCCACAATGGGGATGCTTCATTATTTACCCTCAAAGATCTCTGGGAAGCAACACTTAGCTCAGGGAGAGGCAGAGCCCATTCCAGCACTCAGACTATAAACTAACAAAACACAAACTTAGGTCTCCACACCAGCTGCCAGCTACCAAGTGTTTCCTGTAGGAGCTGACGTCACTCTCACATTTGTGGATATAGAGCTGCTGTCCTTGGCAGCTACACAAATGAGTGGTGTAAACATTAACACACGTACAAACATAGAAACTCACATGTGCATGGGGCTTTCCTATCCTGCCAACTGTGATGAATAAACCACTTTATTTTTTAAAGTGTGTCTCAATTTTCTCATCTCCAAAGTGGAGATAACAACAATACTTTCCTCAAATGACCGTGGGAGTGAAAATGGGATTAGGATGCTTAGCCAATTGGGCAAATTACACTCAGTGAATGCTACTGAGCACAATAATTCATACACTCATACTCGAGCAGTAAAAAGACTAGAGGGAATGATGCCAGAGAATTACTGTAGTTATAGATTTTAATTTTTTCTACTTACATTGTATATTTTCAAATAACCCTATAATGAGCCTGTATTTCTTTCACTAATTAAAAAAATAGGCTCTGTAAGTACTTAACAGATTAAGTGGTTACTGCAAAGACAAGATTATGAATAACTTTTAAGTACTTTAAATGTGGTAGGAATTTTACTTGTAAGGAAGTTTGAAAAATAAATTAATGTTCAGCCATGTGACATGCTGGGTGCCTGGAGGCTCATGAACTATGGAGATGGAGATCAATGAAGATAAGGCAGTCATGGTGGACTCCCTGGAGGGGTTGGTGCTCAAGGCAGACACGGGAAGATGTGTTCTTTTTCCAAAGATTGGTTCTATCTACTCGCACATGTACACACACACACACACACACACACACACACACACACACACACAAACACACACGGGGGGTGGGGAAGAGATAGAGACAGACAGAGACAGAGACAGAGACAGAGACAGAGACAGAGACAGAGACACAGAGCAAGTGAGAGCCTTAAGCTCCAACTACACCAGCCATCGAGGGAATAAACTATCCCTGTGATTTATCTAATTGAAAGAGTCCACATCTAAACACGTACTCTTTCATTCACTCCCGTACACTATAGAGCATAGTATGTTGACTTGTACAAAAAGAAGGTTCTTCGGAAATGACTTCTCTTCTGCTCCTATGACAAATTTGCTGTGGACCAGGTAACAATAGACATGAATTCCTTACAGTGTGGAAGCTGGAGGTTTCTGATCAAGTGACCAGAAGCTTCAGCATTCACCATCCTATATTCCCATAACCGGTGTGGGGTGGGGATGGTGGAGAGAGAACACTAAGGTTTCCTCTTCTTCTAAGGACATGGATCCCATCATGGGGCTCCACCCTGGTGGCTTGATTGCCTCTCAGAAGCCTGGCTCCTAATCCCATCTCACTGGGGATTAAAGATTTGATCCCCAGATTTGGGGAATACACATTCAGTCTACAGCACAGCATGAGAGAATCCCATGGATAGAAAGGGAGGCATTCTCAGAGATGGAAATGACAGGTGTTTGTAGGAACAATCCTCCTGTCTCAAACTCACAACTCGATTGACCAGTTGTGAAAGACATTTAAACAAAAATAAATGATGCAACTAACTTTTACATCAATGGGTACTGAATACGGCGATGACCCTGCACAGTGTGGGCCAGACCTTCAGTCTGCTGAAGGTCTTAGAGAAAAACACCAACTCCCTGGAGAAGAGGAAAATTTTGTCTGCAGATGCCTCTGACTCAAGCTGCAACAGCAGTCCTTCCTGGGATCTCCAGCCTTCCAGTTCACCCTGCAAATATTGACTTCTCCGGCCATGTGGCCAATTCCTCAAAATAAATCCCTCTAGCTAGAGAGGTAGGTAGATGAATGGGTAGCTACCAATGGATGTAAGTATGGGCACAGACCTTTGACTCTGATACTCTACAGAACACCAGTGTGGTAGCTTGCTCCATTGCCCACATAGCTGGGGAAAGGACAGAGGGAAGAATAATGGCTTCCTCCTCAATGGGTGGGATCAGGAAATGGAGCAGGTGGTGATGTAATTGGAGTCCCTGAAGCTTAGCTCTGATGACATCATGCTCCAACAGTTCCCTGTGGCTTTCCAATAAAGTCCCAGTGGCATAGCCTGGCCCTTAGAGCTCTGTTCAGCCTCTGTTGCTGGCCTCTGTCAAATGAATTACTGTCCTGCAACCTTTACTTGTTCCCCATGATAAGATCCCACATACACATCCTGCCTGTGACTTGCATGGCACCCCCAAGAAGGGAGTATTGATTCCTGCTCCATTGAGTTGGAGGCTGGTCCACATACTTGCTTTGTCCAATAATTCATAACCAGGCAAGCATCCATCTATCTTGGCAGAAACTCCAAATGCTTGTGCAGTTCTGAACTGAGAGCAGGTGGCCCCTGGCGAGCATGGAGAACGTTCCCACGGAGATCTTTCTACTATTTAAATGCTGAGAGTAACAGCTGCCCCTTGAGAAAATTTTTCTTG
Organism: Cricetulus griseus; assembly: GCF_003668045.3. Lineage (NCBI taxonomy): Eukaryota > Metazoa > Chordata > Mammalia > Rodentia > Cricetidae > Cricetulus > Cricetulus griseus. The sequence goes on along the minus strand of NW_023276807.1, from coordinate 132,986,022 downwards.
GAAATCCAGATTTTACACTCTGCCGTAGTGTGAAATTGATCCATTTTCAACAACGAGCAGCCTAGGCCACTCAGAGGTTTACTAGATTGCTTGAGAGTTAGGGTGTTTACATTACAGATCAATAGATTTCTTTGAATCTTCATTCAGTGTTTTTGGGGAAAGTGTCTTAAAATGGCATTGTACTTTGTTTTCATCATATAGCAAGATGAAGAGGAAGGAGAAGGAGAAGGAGAAGGAGAAGGAGAAGGAGAAGAAGAAGAAGAAGAAGAAGAAGAAGAAGAAGAAGAAGAAGAAGAAGAAGAAGAAGAAGAAGAAGAAGAGAAAAAGAATTCTCAACAGCTGGCACCAGACCTCCAATTTAGGATGGAGTTTCTTTGTTAGGACAATAGCTTTATATATAGTTCGTTTGAGATGAAAAGAAAGTGAGACCCCAGGACATGGGAGAATGGAGATGGTGAAAAATAGCCCAACTATTCTGCTTAGAAATAATGATGAGGAGCCGGGCGGTGGTGGCACACACCTTTAATCCCAGCACTTGGGAGGCAGAGGCAGGTGGATCTCTGTGAGTTCGAGGCCAGCCTGGTCTACAAGAGCTAGTTCCAGGACAGCCTCCAAAGCCACAGGGAAACCCTGTCTCGAAAAACCAATAAATAAATAAATAAATAAATAAATAAATAAATAAATAAATAAATATTGATGGGGGTAGGAGGAGGGGTAAGGGTGGGGGTGAAGGTGAGGGAGGGGTGGGGCAAGGTATAGAGTTGAGATAAAGGAAACTGGTACGAGATTAAGCAAAGGTTGGCCTCCATTTACCACCCTCCCCTCAAATCTCATCCCTGCTTCTTGCATAGTAATAGCATCCAACCTGGGCACATTGCTGTTGGGTTAGAGACTCCACTTCCCAACGGGAATGGAAGTCATCTGCCTGCAGAGGAGAGCTGGCCCTCCCCTGCCTCCATTCTCTGAAGGACAACTTGCGCTTGTTCTTTGACCGTGACAAAGCCACAGCCAAGACGGCAAAGTACAGAGGCAAGACCATGTCTGAGTGACTCTGGGATAGAGCTGTCACACAGCCAAGCCTGTCTGTTTGAGGGGTGGGGTGTTGGGGGTGGAAGCACTGTTATTTCATCAGGTTAGCTTAGCTCTTCAATGACACAATGGCCAAACGTCCATGGGCATTTTAGAAGATAAAGATTAAGTCCTACTGGATTTTTTAATTTTGCTTTTGCTGCATGGTAAACCCCCATCTTCTAACTCACGGTGCGCGCTGTTTGAAACCTAAAGCCTGCACAACTGAAAGCCATGTAGAAATCAAGGGAAGGAACTAGTTTGCACAGAGGGACCACTCAACACACACTAGGGGGACATGTGCAGGAGGAGATAGGAGGCAGCTAGCCCCACAGAAGCAGGAACTCCATGACAAAGCCCCATGACAACGTTATGCCCAATTTGAGGGACCCCCAAAAGTACACCACTAAGGAGACAACTCACCGAATGCAAGAACAAAGGTTTCTTTTATTGGCAAGCTGCAGCCTGGATTCCACTGGCTCTGGAGCAAACAAAATACAGCTTACAGCTGAAGGGGTTTTTTTTAAGGGAAAGTTCAAAAGACTGAAAGTCTTGAGATTACAAAGCTTCCATGGTTACATAGGATGAAACAATAACTGTATGTTTAGGCAGGATACAATTAAACAGGCTATTGTAGGGGAAATAAGTTAGTTAATTATCTCCTGGGCCAGGGATTTTTATAACCGTGATTTGATGGCTGTCTGATCTTCTTTAGGACAGAGAAATGTTGACACAGCTGGGTGTGTTATCTGGTTTCAGGCCTCTAGTCACGTACCCAGTCCTTTGTTTAGCGTTATCTGTTGGGCTGCCTTTTGGAAGCTCAGAGGAGCTTGAAAGTTTTCTTTTTCCTATGTGGACTTTGGAGTCTAAGTTTTATTAATTTTCCCCATTTCATCAATAACAGCCCACCTGAAACAATGGCAGTCCATAGAAACCTCAGTGAGTGCCTGGCCTTTCTTTGCACAGGATGCAGAATAAAGGGATCATTAACTTCAGTCTGGGTCAGAGAGGGTGGGACAATTGAAGTAGCCACCTGGGCCAAAGCAGGCAGGAAGCTGTGGACATCAGGGTCTGCTTGCCTGCATGCCTGCCTCCCCTTCATCTCTACAACTGTGTATTTGGAATAGAGATAGCACGAGTGATGGGACCTTCTTGATTCTCTGCCTCTTAGATAAAACCAAGGATAGAAAGAATCTGGTAAGCCTGGGCTACCTGGAATTCTCTGTGGGGCCCTTCCAGCTCAGTAACCCTCACAGACATCCTCTGGACTGAACTGTTAAGGTCTCCATTCCATTAAGGAAACAAATAATCTACTTGAAGTCACACAACTCATATATGATAAAGCCACGATTCAGGCTAAGTGGTGTGGATCCAAGCCCACCCTCCCTTTGTAATTCAGACTCAGATTTGTGAGTACCCTGCCTCCATCTCCTGACTGCTGGGACTGTAGGCAAGTGTGCAGCTCCTCTAAGTCCTTCCAGGTCACCACCACCCTCTTCTGCTTTCATCTGTGGATAAAGTATGAAATATTTCAATTGAATTCACCTGTCCACGCTTCTTACCCCTCTGCAGGGTAGTCTCTATGGAGTTAAAATTCAAAATCAGTAGCTAAAAGTTTCCTGGTCTAAGGGAAGCCACTTACCCTCACTGCTAAAACCAGCGTAACCATGGCAACCCACTCCTGGGCTTGTATTAAAGGGACCAATTGTGAAAATGAACCTAAATCAACTGGGGAAGGAGAGGTGCTCTTTTCTCTCCAAAAGGCTGTGACAGCATTCTCCTGCACCCTGAGGTGCTAAAAGCCCCCTTACTCAGGCTTTCTGCCAGCCCTCTGAGACTCAGTCCTGTGAAGTAGCTGCTTCAGTGAGCTCTTCCCAAGCCCTTGACGGCCTGCCCTCCCCAGGTAGATGAGGGCTGATTGTTTTGTTGTTGTTGGGTTATTTTGGGATGTGTGTGTGTGTGTGTGTGTGTGTGTGTGTGTGTGTGTGTGTGTGTGTGTGTGTGTGTGTTGGGTTTTTGCTGTTGTTGATTGTTTTGTTGTTGTTTTGGTTTTTTTTTTAGGGGAAGGGGAGTTCTGAGACAGGGTTTCTCTGTGTAGCCTTGGCTTTCCTGGTACTCACTCTTTAGACCAGGCTGGCTTCAAACTCAGAGATCCTCCAATTCTGAAAGCTGGGATTAAAGGCCTGTGTCACCACCACCCAGCTGAGGGCTGATTCTTAGGGGATCAGAGTCCCATTATTTTCACCAGCCTTAACCCCCTCCAAAGAGACTGGAGAGAGGGTGTGGGTTAAGGAAGGCCTCTTCTATTTTCCTGTTCATTCAGTGTTTTCTCCCTGTTGTCACACGTTCTCTGACAACTTGTCCTTGGCATCTTCCCCTCCAAGACTCACTGTTAAGAGGAAGACAGGCATGAGCAATGGGGTTGGGACAAAGGAGACCTACGTGCCACCTGAGCCCTGTTCCAGTTTGTACCACCTGGCAAGCCAATGCCAATGCCCCCAGCCTCAGATTTCATGGTGAAGCATCAGGATTTTTTTCTTTTTTCTGGTCTCAAACTCAGACCCACCTGCCTCTGCTGAGATCAAAGAAAGGCATGGACCACCGTGCCTGGCTTGAAGCTTCATATTTTAAAGTAACAAAAATGTCTTAACAGTCATGATTTCACTGAGGGACTTTGAAAAATCTCAAAAGGGAGTTAGCCTCAAGACAAAGAGCTGTAGCTGTGTCTGCAGAAGTCACAATGCCCCTTTGTGGTCAGACAGCCTCCCCGCAGCAGATGGGATTGCTCCCGAAAGCCAGGGGCAGTTTCTCACATAGGTATACCTCAGTTTCACTATAATACCCTTAGATTGTGGTTTTGACACACACACATCCCTGTGTGGGCTTTTCTGGAGGATCATGAGAAATGTCTTAAAAATGAAATCTGACTTTAATCCCAGCACTCGGGAGGCAGAGGCAGGAGGATCTCTGTGAGTTTGAGACCAGCCTGGTCCACAAGAGCTAGTTCCAGGACAGCCTCCAAAGCCACAGAGAAACCCTGTCTCAGAAAAAAACGCAAGACAAAACAAAACAAAACAAAAAATCTGGCCGGCAGGCATGGTGGCACAAGCCTTTAATCCCAGTGTTTGGGAGGCAGAGGCAGGTGGATCTCTGTAAATTAGAGGCCAGCGTCGTCTACAGAGTACCAGGACAGTCAGGGCAGTTACACAGAGAAACCCTGACTTGAAAAACAAACAACAGAACCAAACAAAATGAAATCTGATCCACCACGATTTGGAAGGGGAAAAGAATAACCTTTTGTGAATATGTAAGAAAACTTATAAATATTCATTAAAAATCTCTAAACTCCACTGCACAGAACCCACTGTAGGGCTATCCTGCTTGGTATGGTCCATTTTGATTTCTTTTTGGACAACTTGCTTGTTTTGTTTTGCTTTATTAAATAAACTTCTTGACCTGTCTGTATCTCTTGACTAACTGAAGACAAAAACGAAAACAAACAAACAAACAAAACGGAAGGTCTTCCCTCCCCTGACATCATTACCTGCTTCTTGTGGGTGCTTTAGCCTCAGGCATCCTGAACAAGGTTCGTCCAGCTTCAGCCAGGTGTGTTGGGACAATAGGAGTCCTACCTCCTGCTGCTGCCAATTTCTGTGAAGGCCTTCCCTCACTCACAGAGACCTCACTAGGTTAAACTTAACCGAACACCTAGGGGACCAAGTGCTCTCTGTGACTGGACATCTCACTTTAGATAGAGTGATTATATAGAGTCTTCCAACACCCTTTATTTCATTGTCACTTGAGTGAAAACATCTGGAATGACAGATGAAATTGGTAGGGTCTCCTTTGGCCCAGCTAAGCACATCACAAGTGATAAAGGAAATCCCCCACCATGAAACAGGCCCAAGACTTCAAAACTAACCTGCTGCCCATGTGAGGCCCACTTTAAAGAGGTCAGTAAAGCAGGTAATCTGATTTATCTCCCACCATGAAGTTCCATTTAAAAACAACAACAACGAAGTTTATTCAGAAAAGCAATTTCTGTGCCTGGCACCAGGCCCATGCCCTACTCCCCATCACCAAATGATTCTCAGACTCTGCCAGGCCCATGGGAAACTGAGCTACAGATCTGGAAGCTCCAACCTTTCAGACCATGAAGAGTCTGCTCTCACTTTTGGGGGGGGGGAGCTGGAAATGAAACTATTCTCTCATTTTCCTTTGCTGACTTATTTCTTACAAGTATTACCTCACTTGAAACTCACAGCCATATGAGGACAGTTCTTTCATTATCTTACCTGATTAAAAAAAATGTGATTTTACAGAACAGAAAACTGACATTTAACAACTACAGGTGGGGTTATAGCTCAGTGGCAGAGTGTTTGACTAGTTTGAGTGAGGACCTGGGTTCCAACCCCAGCATAGATAAATAAAATAAAAACACAGTAAGTTGAAAACCAGGCAGGATAACACATGCCCTGTAACTCCGGCATTTAGGAGACCACTTGAAATTCATGGCCAGCCTAGGCTACATTGAAAGACCCTCCTCAAAACAAAACAAAATGGTAGCTTAACAAACAACCTGCTGAAGATCACCAAGGTTTTAAGTTTAGGGCATCTGGATCTATGACTTTTACTTGCGTGGATTCTGTACTCTGGCCACTGAATGGGTCTAGATCTTTTTAGTGGCTAGACAAGCTTTGTTTAGGCCCAGAATGTATTTGTCAACATGAGATGGTGTTACAGTAGTACCATGTCACGATGCATCTTACACGAGGCCACAGGTATCTCTGTGAGTGGAAACCTCCCCCATGGAAAGGAAGCCCTGACTTGAACCTACTCATGTATACAGTGGTCACCTAAGTGTGGCAGCAGGCACCCTTTTTGATGTGGCTTCCCTCTCAGGCTTATCGTGTGAAACTCTTAAGAGAGAAATAAAGTTCCTTCCATTTGACTCAATTCCTACTCATCTTGATGGCAGCGACGTGGAAAGTATAAAAATGTAAAAGGACACTGAAGATGGGTGAGCTTGCTTGCTGGACTTATTAAGATGGCCAAGAACCTGACCATCTGTACTTGGAGATGGAAGCTGTTCAAAGAGCTGGATGATCTTCGTCAAACTGACCAACAGGCACAGAGCGTTGCCAGAAAGGACATGGAGAAGAACGAGTTCATTACAAGGCTTTCAAGCGTGTGAACCACTGTAACCCTGTGTCCTGTCTTCTTGCTGGTCCTTTCCCTTCCAAGCAACCCCCACTTCTGGTTTGTCTTGTGTATGTATGCACCTGCATATAAAAACTTAGGCTCTGTTTATAAGAAAAAAAAAATGTGATATTTGTCTTTCTAAGATAGGCTTATTTTGCTTAACATCCTCTCCAGTTCCATCCATTTTCATGCAAATTATGTAATTTCAAACTTTACAGCAGAGTAAAATGCCATTGTGGAAATAAAAAAATAAAGATAATAAATATTATCTCTAATAGTTATTAAAGTTTTAATAAAGTGATACTAAATGATATTAAAAATAAATAAAATAAAGATAAAAATAAAAATAAAATAGAAACGGAAGAAACAATAGGAAGGGAGAAACTCATTAGAAGAATGAGAGGGCTGGGTTTTTCCGTCTTTTGTTCTTTTCCTAGCTATTCACAAAGAATCCTGGACTTGTTCTCCCTTGGCTCTCACACCATCAGGGAATTTTCCTCAATCTCTGGGCTTCCCTTTCTCTTGGAGCTAGTAGTAGCCTTGTGAGGGTCACAATGTAACTCCTCATTCTGTTGCCTACAAGCATAGTGCCAACCCCAAGATGGCCTCAGAACCCTCTTGTGAATGAACCAGGAAACCCTGACACCTAGAAGGAAGCCCGAGGAACCAAATAAAATCAATCCGATTTCCTCCTGAGGGTATACATCCTTGGCTTAAGAAAGGAAGCTGCTACCATGTGGAGACAGGAAGTAGAGTGGATCCCAAGAAATTTCTAGATACTTCTAAAAGGAAAGCCAAATGTCAAAATGCATCAGGAAGCTTTGCAACATGGTAGGAGGAGCCTCACCACGGCTTCAGTGGTAGCTTTCACTTGGGTTGAGAACACTTTTATTTCCTTTACTTGAGTAGTATGTATATATATCCCCACCCAGGTACACACAGGTTCAAGGTTGAATTCTGAAGGAAGTATATTACGGGGTATAGGCAGCCAGGACTCTTGTCATGCTGTATGCACTTGTGTGTGTGCATATACCTAATCATTGCACCACTGAAGCCTCTGAGCCACTCTCCCACTAAGTTTCATGTCAGGGTGTTCTGTGTTTTGAGGGTAGGTTGAAGAAAAGAGGGTCACTGGCAATTCAGGCTCTCTTACAGCAGGGAGGAGCAGTTTCTGTGAACTGAACCTCGAACAGCCATGCAAAGGCTTACTTATTGATCGTTACACAGAAGTTGTTTGTGGGTAAAATAAGTTCCTCATACCAAAGTCCCTGATCTAATCTATATGTTTTCTGAAGGTAAACATCACACCCCTGCAACTTTAGCCCTTATAGTGTACTGTTTGCTGTACCAAATAATTCAACACACCTCCAGGTGTGTCAGGACCATCTTTTGACCAAAGTCATGAAAAGGCTGTAAGCGTCCTTCAGAAAAACAACTCTATAGACAACAGAAAATAATCACTGTTTTCCACAATGATTTCCTCAAGGTCTAAGTACTTCTAAAAAACAACTATTCATTCTGATGTTTACCCTAGAGACAGTGAAAACAACTATTTCATTCTAATGGTTAGCCTAGATATAATGATTCTACTGGAGTTCTACGACAGTTGCATTTCTGTGCCTTACCCATATTCTCAATAGGTTAAGAAATGAGACTGTCGGGTCTCAGTGTTAGAGCACTTCCCTAGCTTTAGTGAAGCCTTGCTTTCAGTTCCCAGAACTCTTAATAATTAGATTAAATTAAAAAAATAATTTTAAAGACTTAAAAGAGAAAGGCAGGGCTAGATATTTAGTTTGATGGTGTAGTACTTGCCTAGCATGTGCAAGGTACTGGCTTCTAGTATACACAAAACACACATACTCTACTCATAAATTTAGGTGAATTTTTATCCTTCTTAAGAACTCTGATGCAGATTGATGACTGTTGGTTTCAATATAACTTTTACCATTCCTTTGTTTAAAAAAACTGTTTTAAGGTTTAACAAAATAAGTTAAGGTGTACAAATGCAAGTTATCAGATTTCTTTCTCTTTATGCTACTGTTCATAGTCTTAACATTAATCAATAAAGTTCTGATAAGCTATTAATCCAACTCTGACAGGGTACTAGACAGCATACTACACCACTATACGACAGCTGCAAAGTTAAGATTAAGGTGCTTTTCATTGTTCTAAAGATATCTGTCAGTTTTAAAAGTGTTAATGCTTTCAGCCCAATCATTTCTGACATGAGTATACTGCTGATGTGTCTAAAATTTATGTTTTCACAAACTCAAAGGATTCTTGTAAGTTCCAGGGAGCCAAATTGGACCCCTCCAAACAGGTCAGATTCACTCCAAATAAATATTATTCAACCTTTCTCGGATCCTGGGACTCCCTTCCCTTATCTTGGGACCTCCTCAGGAACCCCTCCCTCATCTTATGATCCTCCTCCCCTCGAGCACCAGGACCTGAGAAAAATTTTTTCCTAAACTTAACTTTGTATTCTGCTCTGCCAACATCTTGCCAGGTCTAAGAAGAGCCAGAGAGTTCCATTCAGCCTGGACTTTGATGAAACAACCAGCTACCCCAGGACGTGGCAGCATCCCAGCTTTCTCAGGTCTCCCAAAGATGGTCAATGCCCCTCAGGTCAGCAGGAAGTAGTCTTGAGAACTCTACATCCATATTCCCTAACCCACCATGCCTAACTCCTCACCTTTATAATAACAACTAAAGATGGGAATGAAAGGGTTCAGGCCTTATGCTGGCCTACCCCTGTCACCTGGCAGAATGCACTCAGGCAGTACTCTGGTCAGCCAGGGTTCCAGGAGAGCTAGTCTGCACACAGGTGCAAAGAACCCCTTTAAAAGAAAGACCCCCACCCACTTATGCTCTCTTACTGCTCTTACTGTTTTTTTTTCTGCTCTTACTGCTCTCTCCACGTGCCTCTCTTTCTGCTCCTGTCTCCCTCTTCTCTTCCTCTGTGTCTCGTTACCTCTTTTCTCTTTCCTTCCCCCTCCCTCCCCTTTTTAATAAAACTTCTCACTTAAGTTCTGTCTGCCTGGCATGTTTGTTCCCCGCCCAGGTCACCCTCAAATCCGACATTGTCCCCCACATAGGACCCCTTCCAGCTTTATATTAACATTGGTGAAAAGAACAACACACACACACACACACACACACACACAGAGAGAGAGAGAGAGAGAGAGAGAGAGAGAGAGAGAGAGAGAGAGAGAGAACGATAACATCTGGCATCTACATGCCTCCATTATTGCTAATAACCATAAATGAGGGCTAAATAAGCTTGCTGCCTAAACCACAGAATCAGAAGGTTTCCCATGATGCTTAGCAGTGCTCAGCAGGAGTAAGTTGGAGTGAGGCCAACACTGAATCTCCTGCTAGAAAAAGACACATAACACCATAGAGCAATGGAAAGCATGTTCAGCCCTTGGCGGGCCCTGGACCAGAGAATAAATAGAAAAGCAGGAACGAACACTCACAGTTGCTTCTCCACATTGTGCTGGGGTGAGGGGAGGTTAGAGGCAGGAGGGGTAGGGGTGTTAATTAGGCTCCCTTTGCAAGAAGAGGCACCAAGAGTGAGAAGACATGCCCTCTGGGACAAGCACAGTCACACTGAATACTATGAAGACCACAATGTTGATTTGCACATTGGCTTCTACTTACAGCCACAAGGAGCCTTTGAGGGGAAGCCTGCAGTTTACTGGTGTTTGTCAAGGTCTTGTACTCAACACATTCATTTTTGCTGACCGATGGACCCGCAGTTCAGAAAGGTTTAAGCTCTTTCGCATCCACCACAGCGGAAACTTGGGCAAATCCTCTACCTAGAAGTTGTAAACCTATGCCCCTGAAAACCACACCTGACTCAGGCCTGATCTGGACTGATCAAATGGCACCTTAAAAGTTTGTAGATCTACAGTTGGCAAGATAGTGGGGGGCAGGTGCTTGCTGTCATGCCTGGAAACCTGAGATGGATTCCTGGAACCCACATGGTAAAAAGAGAGTACAGACTCCCCCAAGTTCTCCTCTGACCTCCACACAGGTGCATAGTTTTTTCAGACATGAACACCCCCCAACACACACACACACACACACACACACACACACACACACACACACACACACACCACATAAATAAATAAATGGTTTAAGTATTTTTTTTAGTTTCTAAATTGGTAACACTTATTACTCAAGAGATTTTTGTATAAAGAGCTATGATTATGTCTCCTGAAAACTTGGAACACTTGTCATGATTGACTGAGGCAAAGATGGCTCAGTTCTTCACCTCTTGGTGTCTACATATTTTACAGTGCCTCTCTACAGTTCTACCCCACAAAGATTAGAGTCTGTCTCTACCTTGTGTCTCTGTACTTGCCTTGTGACTTGTCTTGGGTGGCAGTGTGTCAGTTCTGGGATCTCTCTCTCTCTCTCTCTCTCTCCCTCTCTCTCTCTCTCTCTCTCTCTCTGGGAATCCTTCCAAGATCCTAGACCTCCAGCAAATGTTAAACAACTATAGGGCAGGGGTAGGTATGGCATATAGATTTAGTTAAACCAAGAGAAGCAGTCTTAGCTGTCTCAGCCAAGGCTAAAGACACAGAAGAGTCCAGCTCAGCACAGCGGAGTCAACCCACTGACCAAGCTCGTGTAAGAGCATCCATCCAAGACTGGAGGAACTCTTCACCATGTCCATATTATTAACATCATATCCATGTAAGCTATAAACAATAATAAATGGTTGTTTTAAGCTACATTGTTTCAGAGTCATTTGTTACACAACCACAGTTCACTGACACGTCTGGCCACATCAGGCAACATTTAGATAGGGCAAGACTTGAGATGAGGCAACCCCCTGCCTCCGCACACAATATTTGCAGCTCCCCACTATTCTTGCATTCTGTATTGTCTCTCAGACACAGTAGCTGAGTGACAGTTGCCACTAATTATCATTCTTGAATTTTGTTTCTCATCATTGGATTAAGAGTAAATTTAAATGGTCCAATAACCATGCCATAGAGGCTTGAATGCCTATAGTGATGGAGGTAAGAAAAATGGCAAGGTGAAGCCATCTTCTAAGAGTGACCTCCTACCTCCACAGCCCCTTTAGATACTTTATAATTAGGTCTCTATTTAATCCCTTTCAGCCTTGATGGTCTCTGTAAAATGGGGTTAAATATGCACGTGTTGAAGAAGCCTTTAAGAACCAAATTAGGCTTGACAGAATGGCATAATTGTTTAGTGCATAAACTCAGAAGCCTGAGCACCAGTGTTTACATCCTAGATCTGTCATTTGCTAGCTAAACTTTTATGTCATACCCGCCCTGCCACACAGATGTTTATCAAAATAGTTCCCCAGCCCTTTTCCTCTGTCTGAATTCTTTCTAATCCTTGCATCTCTCCAGGAAGGGATTATTAACTTTAAGCAAGATTCTTATTTCAGCTGCTCATGGTAGCACAGGCTTTTCATCTCAGCACTGGGAAGGCAGAGGCAGGTGGATCCATGTGTGTCTGAGGTCAGCCTGGTCTACAGAGCGAGTTCCCAGACTGCCAAGACTACATAGGGAGACCCCGTCTCAAAGAACAAACAGAAACAAACAAGATTTTTATTTTAGTTATATGTAAAGAACTCAGAAACCTGAATAAAGGTATTTTTTTTAGTATAAAATAAGTTTCATGAGAATTATAAAACCTTCTGGTCAAAGTATAGACATTTTGTGATGACGCCTCTGAAATACAGAAACAAAACATGTGGTTTATAGTGTATTCACTCAATGCAATGAAATATTCAACCACATAAGTATCACCATTGGAAACATGTGAAATGTTCAAAAATAATGCTAAGTGAAAGAAATGTGTATACAATACAGTATGTTAATGGGAATGATATAAATATATAAAATATATGTATGTGTTTAAATAATCAGAAGAGATTACAACAAAGTAAATAGCTGTCATTATGAAAGTTTGTAAGATTTTAATAAAACGATATATGATTTAAAATTTCCAAAATACAGATTATTATCTTAAATTTTTAGGGCAGGGTCAAAGTATATTGTAGTAAGTTATTTTACTGACATTTATCAACACATTTAATTTAGAAAATTAGTATGTTTTTGTGGGAGGCATAAGACCAGGCTATGGTAAAAGCACAAAATTTTGTTCCCTTAAAGCTTGCTATTTAGAGGCTTACACTCACTCTCCCTTACTTCCATGCCCACACCCATATTCACCCCTCCTTCAGCTTAAAAGCCAAAGGGAGCAGAATAAAATCCCAGCATCTCCAGCTGCAGATCCAAGTGCACCAGGGGAAATAAACAAGTGCTGGCCATGAGCTCTTCAGTGATGGGAGGACACTGTGTTCAGCCAACCCGCTGGAACAGCTACTAGAGGACCATCTAGATGTCACCCCTGGGGAGAGACGTTCTGTCACCCAGCATTCCTCGAGAAGAGAGGCAAGGACTTACTTAGATGTGGATCTTTTATGTTAACAAAGGTGGCTACTGTATACAGATATCTTAATTGGTGAGCTAGGTGTACTCTCGGCTTGTATCTTACCAGGTGTCCTGGTTAGGTTTGTCAACGGGGGACACAAAGTGTAGGAAGAGGAGCCTCAGTAGAAAATGTCTCCATTAGAAGCAAGTTTGTAGGATGTTTTCTTGATTAATGATTGATGTGGGAAAAAGCAGACTGAGAAAAACTATGAGAAGCAAGCCAGTAAGCTGTGTTTTTCCGTGGCCTCTGCATCAGCTCCTGCCTCCAGTTTCCTGCCTTGGTGTGGCAGGATATTTGTTTACACTGTGTGAAGATGTGTCACTGTGATTGGTTCAATAAAAAAGCTGGATGGCCAATAGCTAAACAGGAGAGAATAGGCAGGACTTAGAGATAAGAACTTGGGATGAATCTAGGCACATAAAAGGTGCCAGCAAGACACAGAGTCAGAGATAGGAAATGGAAAAGAGGTAAATAGCCATGAGGCAGAACATAGATTAATAGAAACAGGAAAATTTAAGTTACAAGAACTAGTTGGAAACACACTTAAGCTAAAGGCCAAGCTTTCATAATTAATAATATGTTTCTGTGTCATTATTGGGGAACTGGCAGACCCAAAGAAAGTCCGACTATACTTTGACTTCCAGGATGATGGGCTGGACCCTGTAAACCAAACAAACCCTTTCCTCCCCAAGTTGCTTTTGGTCATGGTGTTTATCACAATAGCAAAAGAGAAACCAGAAACCTCCAAATATATTTCAGTTGGTTTTGTTTGCACTTTTGTAGTACTCAAAAGGTGGTGGTCAAACGATGGATGCTGTCCCAGGCCCACAGCTAAGCTCTTGCTATTCATTTATCCCACTTAAGCCTCACAAAACACACAAGAAAAGTATTAGAGTTGTTCCCATCTTGTGGCTGAGAAAATATAGGATTTGCCTTTGATCATGCAACTAAGGGACTGCCAGGAGAGAACTGAACCCTCCTTGTGAGAGGGTTAAGTCTAGTTTCTCTTCACTCTGCCTGATCCTGTAGCATCAGGACACTTGCTAACCATGCAGGAAAGCTGGAAGTGACTGAGACAGTAATGACAAGAAAGGACTGCTATCTCCAATAGCATATGCATGCGATCCTGGCTCCAAAACGAGCTCACTTTGGAAACACTCTCCTAAAACAACAATGAGGTTATTTTTTTCCATTTTTTATTTGAATTAGAAACAAAATTGTTTTACTTGTGTCAATTCCAGTTCCCTCTCCCTCCCCTCCTCCCCTACGACCCCCACAACTAAAACCTTACCTATCCCATACTCTTTCTGCTCCCCAGGGAAGTTGAGGTCTTCCAGGAGGGGGTCTTCAGAGTCTGTCATATCCTTTGGGACAGGGCCTAGGTCCACCCCATGTGTCTTGGCTCAGGAAGTCTTCCTCTATGTGAAATGGGCTCCCAAAGTCCATTCCTACACTATGGATAAGTACTGATCTACTACAGAAGGCCCCATGATTTCTGAGGCCTCCTCACTAACACCCAGGTTCCTGGGGTCTGGATCAGTCCCATGCTGGTTTCCCAGCTGCAGTCTGGGGACCAATGGCTCCCCCTCACTCAAGTCAGCTGTTTTTGTGGGTTTCACCAGCCTTGTCTGGACCCCTTTGCTCATCACTCCTCCTTCTCTGCAACTGGATTCCAGTTCAGTTCAGTGATTAGCTGTGGGTATCTGCTTCTACTTCCACCAGTGGCTGGATGAAGGCTATAGGATGGTATATAAGTCAGTCATCAATCTCATTATCAGGGGAGGGCATTTAAGGTAGCTTCTCCTCTGTTGCTTAGATTGTTAGTTGGTGTCATCTTTGTAGATCTTCAGATATTTCCCTAGTGCCTAATTTCTCTTTAAACCTATAATGTCTCCCTCTATTATAGTATCTCTTATCTTGCTCTCCTCTATTCTTCCCCCGACTCAACCTTCCTGCTCCCTCATGTCCTCCTCTCCCCTTCTCATTCTCTCCTTCTCATTCTCCAAGCTCCCTCTCCCCTCCCTGCCATGCTCCCAATTTGCTCAGGAGATCTTGTCCCTTTCCCCTTCTCCGGGGGAACATGTATGTCTCTCTTAGAGTCCTCCTTGTTTCCTAGCTTCTCTGGCAGTGTGGATTGTGGGCTGGTAATCCTTTGCTCTATGTCTAAAATCCATATATGAGTGAATACATACCCTATTTGTCTTTTTGTGATTGGGTTACTTCGCTCAGAATGTTTTCTTCTAGTTCCATCCATTTGCCTGCAAATTTCAAGATTCCACTGTTTTTTTGTTTTTTTTTTTTTTTCTGCTGAGTAGTAATCCATTGTGTAAATGTACCTAATTTTTCTCTATCCATTCTTCAGTTGAGGGGCATCCAGGATGCTTCCAGGTTCTGGCTATTACAAATAGTGCTGCTATAAGCATTGTTGAACAGATGTCCTTGTTGTAGAATGTGCTTCTTTTGGGTATATGCCCAAGAGTGGAATTGCTGGATCATGTGGTAGACTGATTCCCATTTTCCTGAGGAGTCCCATACTGATTTCCAAAGTGGCTGTACAAGTTGGCACTCCCATCAGCAGTGGAGAAGTGTTCCCCTTTCTCCACATCCTCTCTAGCATAAACTGTCATTGGTATTTTTCATTTTAGCCATTCTGACAGGAGTAATATGGTATCACAGAGTTGTTTTGATTTGCATTTCCCTGATGGCTAAGGATGTTGAACACTTTCTTATGTGTCTTTCAGCCATTTTAGATTCCTCCATTGAGAGTTCTCTATTTAGTTCTGTACCCCACTTTTTAATTGGATTGTTTTGTGTTTTGAAGACTAGCTTCTTGAGTTCTTTGTATATTTTGGAAATCAGCCCTCTGTCAGATGTGGGGTAGCTCCAAGTGCATGGTGCTGGCACCAGCTCAGCACCAGAAGGGATTTTCACTGTCCTAGAAACTAGTCACCTCTTCTGTAAATGAAGACGTAGTGACTGGGAAATTAAGTGATGCTTCATGGAGGGCCAGTCCCTCCCCAACTTGGCGCGCCTTGCCTAGCTAGCTCTGTCCCTTTCTTCCTCTTGCTGTCTTCATGTCTCCAGTAACTACACTGTTGGTTATTAACAAGCTCTGTCTGCGGGTTGGGCTCCATGCTTCTCAGAGCTCTGCGGGAAGATTCTCAGCCCAACCACACTCTAGTCTCATCACCCTACAGCAGAGAAAGATTCCCTTGTTCACATTTAAGGTAGCTGCAGCCAACACGTCTACAGGGTAGAGTGGGGGGGGGGGACACGACTACCCCTCCAGCCTTAGCATATATGCACACACTCATGCAAGAAGAAATAGCTTTTCTCAACAATGTTCTTAATTTTGTATTATTTTTATATGTGTATTGGTGTTTTGCCTGATGTACAGTGATGTACCACATGCCTCTGGGCTCCCACAGAACCAAGAAGAAAGAGGTCATGGATTCCCTGGAACTAAAATTGCAGACAGTTGTGGACTGCCATATGGGTTCTGGGAATCAAACCCAGTTCCTCTGAACAAGCAGCAAGTGCTCTTATCTGCTGAGCCATCTTTCCAGCCCCTTAATAATTTCTAAGAGTATAAAGGTGTCCTAACACCATAAAGTTTAAGAACGGTAAACTAGGTTACCAGACTGACATGGGGATCTAGAGCTGGTTCAGAGCTCTGAGAATGCATGCTTATAAAGAGGCAGAAACAATAAGTCAAATGAAATTTGGTGGAGATATAAAATCAAAATGCATTACAATTGCCAGAGAAGGTTTCAAGCACACACAGTTGTCCTTTGATATTCATAGAGGATTTACTTCTGGAGTATGAAACTTCTGAAGCTCTTTATAGAAAATGGCTCCGTATTTGCATGTAACCTATGCATATGCATGAGTATATATGTGTCATATGTGTGTATGTATGTATATGTATCTCCCATATACTTTAAATCCTCTCAAGATTACTTATAATGCCCATATAACATACATGCCTTTTAAATCATTGTTATGCCTCATAGTTTAGGGGATGACAAAAAAAGTCTGTATACATTCAGCACAGAAGCAATACGTTGCTTTCTGAATAGTTTGAATATTCAGAATCCCACACTGGAGGGCTCTCTCAGGTTTGTTCTAGACACCATTGGAAATATTGGGGACATATCAGGGAATAAGACCCAGTCCTGGTCCTATGAAACTATATACCAGTGGGAGAGATGGACTCTGGTCCTGATGAAAGTCATATACCAGGAGGACAAGAACTTCATTATAAAATGATTGGTCTGTTGTAGAAGGGATAGGGTACTCTTAGCCACAAAGGAAGGGTTCCCTGCTCAGCAGAGATAAAAAGGATCTGTAAAACCAAGGAGAAAGGGTGACGGGGACATTGAGTGATAGCCTGAAGACAGGTGGCCATGATGGGCATGAGCTGGGCAGTGCCTGGATTAGGCAGGCTAGCATGGAGGAGTGGCTGACAAGAGAAGATAAAGTCAGGCAGAAGTACATGGGAAATTCAATCCCAGTAAGAAAGCCACATGGAGGGGGTGGAGACATGGTGGAGACCCACCTTAAGGTTATGACTCTGGTGGCACAGTGAGGATGCTTGGAGGGACAGAGCTGAAGAATAGCATAATTGGCAATAGGGTAGTATGGTTCTAGGGAAATCTCCAAGGCGGCAAAAGATGAGCAACCATGACCATGCCCACCGTTTAAAAGAAGTTACATACCCTGCTAAAATTGAGTCATTGGGATACAATAAATTGAATAAACCCTCCCTGAACTTTCTTTGCCCTTCTTAGGGGATTTCATGAACCCTTCTCAGGAGGAGTTCTTAAATTCTGGGGTCATGGACTTGAAAGAATTCAATAAAAGCTTTAGATAATACTCTCCACAGGGAAAAAAGTGAATTAAAGCAAAAAAAAAAACCAAAAAACCAAACAAACAAACAAAAAAACTGTGCTCTGGTTCTCCTACCCCATCTGCTTCTGTCTGAAAGAGACGTCATCTGTAAGAACAGGAGAGATGATTTCAGCAACACTGGTATCAGCGTTGGCCTGGTCTAGGCAGCAGGAAGGATGAAGGCAAAAGTTCCCTCTGGAGTCCAGGAAGCATCTTTCTGTCCCAGAAGTAATCAAAACAGGAAATGACAGTTTGAGTGAGAAAGGAGGGAGGAAGGTAAAGTGTCACTCAGGTCCAGCATCACTTCGATAAAGAAGGCACAGTGCAAGAGCTGTTGCCTAGCAGTGAATCCATCGGGAGTTATCTATACCTTTACATCCACCAGGCACTGTAGCCATAACCAAGAGGAGATGTCCCCCTTCAAGTATCTTTGCTCCTCGACTATGCCTTTGTCTTCGGCAGCCTTTGGGGCTGCTGGTCACAGCTGTGCAGGTGTGTCACTGAACCTTGCCTGTGCCGAGCTTCCCAATGTCTGTGGGCTTAGAAGAGCTGTCCTCATGCACCTGCTGTTTCCCAAGAACTTTTTGTTTAAACAGTCAAGATACCGAGAGTGTCAGATTCTGTGAGGCATGCATTTGACTCCTCCAGGGTCCAGGTGCCCTTAGCCGTCCTGTTGCCATAGTGACCATCCACGGTGCACTGATGGGTACTGGGCACAGTGCCAAGCCCTTCTCATCCAACATTTAATTCTTGCAGCAGCTTCCTGTGGTTTTGGGGTTTGTGTTGCTGTTATTTTTGCTTTTGTTGTATTTTAGTTTTTTTAGAAGAGTCTCACTGTGTAGCCCTGACTGGCCTGGAACTCACTACAAAGACCAGGCTGGTCTTGAACTCACAGAGATCTGCCTGCTTCTACCTCCTAAGTACTTGATTAAAGTCATGTGCCAACATGCCTGATGCTTCCCAAGATTTCATTGTCTCCATTGCACTGGTGGGGAAACTGAGTTATGAAATTACAAAGCTTTGTAAGGGTCCCTGCACCAGCCCAAGAGAATGAGCTTCTCCCTCCTTTTCAGTGCCCACCACTGTGCTGCAGTCACCCTCCAGGGGAATCCATGTCAAATATTCACACTTTGTAAGAGCATATTATAAGAGATGGGAAGGTCAGGCAGTGACACACAGAAAGAAGGGGTTCAAAGTTCGAGTAGACTGTGGTCTTAGCCTCTCAGAGGATGGGCTTCCCAGAACGGGGCTTCCTCCCATTACACCCTGTCTGAAAACAGCTAGGCATTTCATCTGGAACACTGGTCTTCTTCCCAGAAGGAAGTTATCAATTACATTACACACAAAGCAAGGAATCTCCCAGACTCACACTGGGACAATTTTTCTTAGCAATGCTATCACAGTGACTATCACATTTGATTGATGAGTTACACAGCTATTGCTATTTCATTATGCAATTGAATTATGTGTTATGTAATCATAACACATAACATGATGTCATAACAATTCCCCAAGGCAGAGAAAGTCGGGGTTATAACCTGCCTGTGGCTGGAGCCAAGATCTTCTAAGAAGATATCTGTGTCTCTCCCTTTGGCTCTCAGACATGGAAGCAATGGACCCCCAAGGAATTGAAATCCCTCCTGCCCCCTAGAGTTCCATCTTGGGGATGGAGAAGACTGGGACCCTGGTGTTGTCAGAGGGAGAGCTTATCTCTTGGACAGAGAGTTCACACAGCCTGACAAGCTTGAAGGAGCTGTAGCAATGATGGGTCAACTACAGGCAAGACTACCTTGACCCACGCTGCTCTAGGAGGTATCCTGTCTCTGGTGGTCTGGGTCCAGGCCAGGGTTTCAAGGTTCTCAGCCTCTTATCAGGATGAAATAAAGGCACACAGAGGTTGCAAAGCAGCAGCGAAAGTTCATTCAAAGAGAAGCTGTAGTAGAGATTAGAAAAAATACGTGGTACAGATTGACAGTGAATGAGGATGCCCAGGGGTTTCAGGTTATTGCATGAGCATCTCTTTAGGGATCAAAGGGAAGGAGGAGTTTGGTTCCTAGGGGTGTGGCTTGGGTGGTTCTCTGCTTTGACTGATGGGCTAGGTTATATAACCATTTCTCTACTGTGAATGCCCCTTCCTACACATATCCAATTTTAATTATATGCATGCCTAGTTATTTATAGGTGTAAGATGGTAAGTAGAAAATTCTCCCTAAAAAGTTCACTTTGAAGACATAGTTGTTTTATTGTACATGTACCCCAAACCAGTTCAGGCTAGGATTAGCCTTCCTATTGTCTTAGTTACTTTTCTACAGATGTGAAAAGACACCATGACCAAGGCAACTTATAGAAGAAAGCACTTAACTGGGTCTTATAGTACCAGAGGGTAGTAGAGTTCATGACCATCATGGTGGAGAACATGGCAGTAGGCAGGCAGGCATGGTTTTGGAGCAGTATCTGAGAGCTTACAAGTTGAGACAACAATGACAATGAGACAGACAGAGAGAGAGAGAGAGAGAGAGAGAGAGAGAGAGAGAGAGAGAGAGAACACTAGCTGGAATAGTGTGTATAGTCTTTCAAACTTCAAAGCCCACCTCCAGTGACACATGTCCTCTAATAAGCCACACCTCCTAGTCCTTCTCCAATAGTTCCACCAATTAAACCTCACCATATGAGTCTATGGGGGCCATAGTCATTCTAACCACCATGCTATTCTTATATCCATATATAATCCAAGTATAGTGAATAAAATCTGCCCAAGTTTGATGGTTGTTAAGGGAAGGATAAAATCATTCCATTGTTCAGAGAGAGAGGTGTGTGTGCAGCTCAGTGTAGGTGGGGGTCCTAGGTTGCTAACAGGCTGCTAGGTATATTGTTCAGAGACGGGTATATATGCACAGTACATGCAGATGAGGGTCCTAGGTTGCCAAATGCACTATCAGAAGAGGGGTATATGTAGAGCCCAAACCAAGTAGAATTCCAGGTTGATAAGCTATTCCCTATGCTTTCTTGTCTCGATAGCTCTCATTGTCAATAAGCCCATTTGTGACAATCTTTGGTGAGCAGGTCCAGCTAGTCTTCTGAGGATGGTGGCAGTTGGGCAATTAGAGGATAGTCCTAGGCAATCATCTACAAACAGGGACTGTAGCAGAATGTGTGTGGAGCCCAGGTGTGGAGAACCCTCTGTGTTTGGGATGATTAACTGCAATTGGACAGTGACTATTGAATCTAACAATAATCTTTGAAAATGGACTTTGCTTCCCCTATCCTTGTTTTTGTTTTTTCAATTTCACATTTTTCTTTGGGGTTTTGTTGTTGTTGTTGTTTGCTTGCTTCCTTGCTTGTTTTTTTCCCTTTTGGAATTCAGTCTACTTTTCAACAGCATAGCTCGGCAATGGTTGGAAATGTAGAAAGAAAAATGGTCCAGTCTTTTTTTTTTTTTGAGATTATGATATAATAACATTTCTCCCTTCCCTTTGCTCTCTAGCCCCTCCCAATTATTCTTCCCTCCTCTCCCTCAAAGTTATGGCAAGCATCTTTTTCATTAATTGGTATTGCATGCATGTGTGTACACACATAAATATTCCTAAATGTAACCTGCTTGGTCTGTATAATAGTTCTTGTATGTAGGCCCAAGCTTCCTCACCTTAGGCACACTTCCCCATGCCAGGTCTCAGTACAAGCATTCACAAGCACCCCCTACCCCACCCCAACTTGAAAACAACCAGGGAGAATCAAAGACAGTAGCATCAAAGCAGAGCACAATCCGAAACTCTGTGTTGTGGCAGGATGGGGGTTTTCTTTACCCCGGGCCCCCTCCTTTCCTTCCTCCCCAGACCCCCTCCCAATCCTTCCTGGGAGGAAGTCTGGCAAGATGGAGTCAGGTGGTCTGAGTCAAGCTGCCACAGTTTGACCTGAGAAGTCAACAAAGCTTAGGGGAGCTTGTTCCTCGATGTTTGCTAGACGGCTTGAGTCCCCTCTGAGAACCAAACAATCTGCTGAATTTCTTTCCTGCTGGAGCCTCTTCCCATTGGAAGGGCAGAGAAGGGGAAAGCAAGGAGTAGTGTGAGGACAAGAAAAACACAGGCGCAAAGAGCTGGACTCCCGGTCATAAAAAAAACTTAGAGGTCATTTGACAAGAAGTTCAAGATATTTGTCAAACTAAGAGTTTTTCTTTTTGGGACCAGATATTCCTGGCAAGCTCTCCCTGTTTATGCAATTCTGAAGTTAGAGGGTCAATAAAACAGTGGGTGAGGTTGCTTTCTGTCAACCTTGACAATCTGAGTTTGATATCTGGAACCCACATGGTGGGAAAGAATAACAAACCCTATAAGCCTCCTCTGATATACATGCACACCATGGCATATACATGCATACAACACACACACACACACACACACACACACACACACACACACACACACACACCAAATAACAAGTAAGTATAAAAAAGGTGTTTTTGGTTTTTGGTTTTTGGTTTTGTTTTGGAAGAGTGCAGAACCAAGGTAGGACCATTATTAGAAAGTGGTGGCCGGGATGCCAGGCTGGGCTGACAGGCACGGATTGTCTGGACCGAGTCTAGGCCCTGTTCCATGCTGAGTATGAAAAAGATGAAAGGCAGAGAACCATTAAAAAATCACTTTGACCATCACCTTTAGATAATTTTTTAAAATCTCTATCCTTCCAGACCTGCTCTCATCCACATACGTGTGTTTTCACAGAAGCAGGAACCTGCATTTCAGTCTGACTTACAATTTGGTTTTTGTCAGTTATGGTCCTGCAAACAGCTTTCAATGTCATTGTATTCATGACTCTACAGACACCTAAACTGTTGTGTGCAATGGTAGTGTGGTGGCTATCCCCATCTTTCCTAAGGGATGTTTGTCGGCTGCACCTATGGGTGTCTATTGAGCTCTGGGGTAGAAAATGTATGTTAAGTGTATGTATTTTGTGAAGGAGAAATTCCTGGAAAGAAACTGTGTCTACAAAGGATTGATCAAAACTCCAGTGACAACAACGGAGAGTTTAGAACATCACAGGTCCAGAACCTGGTTTCCATTCATCTTGAAATATCTTTAGCCCTGAAATAGTCATTCCTGGTCCACCTCTGTGTGGGAAATATTAAAAAAAAAAAAAAAAAACCTACCAGTTTCTACCAACCAAAAGGCTGATGACATCTGAGAACTATGACTGAGGCATTTCCAATTCGCTGTAGACACCTGTTTAATGTTTCCACCAATGTATTTGAAAAGTACCTGATCTATGACTTCCTTTGTTCTGCTACTATAAAAACTTCATGAAGCTGCTTCCCATGATGGAGCATGGAATTTGAGGTAACCTGTGTTCCCAGGTCATGATCACTCAAATTTGGCTCTAGACTAAACTATCTCTTATCCTCTTCAGGGTGAGAGTTTGGTTTTGTGTGGACATATACATGTATCGTGCAAAAATGTGTGTGGACACATATATGGCCTCACATGGCTGTAGTAATGATCCAGCACATTGTGTTTTCCATGCATCAATGTATTTATTTCCTGAAAAAACAAAAAACAAAAAACAAGATAAAGGCCGCACCACCATTTCCTTTTTTCAAACAAGGAAACCTCCTTAAGGTCAAACACTCACATGGGACAGAGCCAAGTTTTAATCCAGATCACTCATTCATTTTGTAAAAAGGTCATATGCCAGAGCTTGGGTGATGGTTCTATGCTTAACACATCTGCTGCGCTAGCTGAGGACCCTAGCACCAATAGGACATCTCCATCTTGGGTGGACTTGAGGGACCCACCTGTACCTGTAATTCCAGCACTCAAGCTGGCTAGATGGACCAGCTGTGTCACTGAGCTCTGGGTTCAACTGAAAGACCCTGTTGTGGGATATTTGTATAATAATACAGTGTGAAGTGGGACCACCCACTGTGGGACCCCTTCCTAAGTCCCCTTTGGGTGGAGTCATAACAATTTGTACACTGTGTGAAGATGTGTTGCTGTGATTGGTGTGGTAAAGAGCTGAATGGCCAATAGCAAGAAGGTAGGAAGAGGTTAGGCGGAAATTCTGGGGACAGACAGGATTCTGGGAAGAAGAAAGGTAGAGTCACCAGACAGGTGCAGAGGAAGCAGGATGGGCAGTACCGAGATAAGGTAACCGAGCCTTGTGGCAGAACTAGGTTAATATTACAGGGTTAGTTTAAGTTATAGGAACTAGTTAGGAACAAGCCTAAGCTAAGTCTGAGCATTAAAATTAATAAGCAATCTCCACATCATTATTTGTGGGCTGCTGGTGCCCCCAAAAAGCACAACTACAAGACCCTGCCTCAGTGAGCAAGGTGAAAGCCATTGAGGAAAACTCCCAACATCACCCTTGGGCCTGGCATGTACACACACACACACACACACACACACACACACACACACACACACACACACACACGCACGCACGTGTTCACTTCCCCCATCACATACACTTGTGTCCACATGCATGCACACAGACACATGAAAACAAATCATTAAGCAAAGGCTAAACCTCTAAATTCCTCTATCAAAGACTGAATCAAAACACTCCAGAGTCCAATGACCCAGAGTAGAATGCAGAAAGCCAGAGAGGTGTGCAAGAAGGGCAAGAGACCTTCAAGTCTGGCTTTGCCCAAGGCCAGCTGTGTGGCCTGAGGCAACTCAGAAAGTCACATTCTTCAATTCCTAAGGTGACAGAATTGGGATAAATCCTATCTGAAGTGCCTTCCTTTTCTAAAACTGAGAGTCTAGTAAATAATGGAGAAGCAGAATGAAAGAAATGCCCTGGCCAGGCTGCTTTGGATGTAAACCCTGAGTAGAAGTATCTGTGCTCAGAAGGAGTGAGAAAGCTAGGATGGTTTGCCCAAAGTATCCAGAGAATTAAGGTCAAGTTTATTTGGGTCACAACTTTGAGATAATTTCCTTTGGATTTTTTTTTTTTTTTACATTTGTTGGATACAAATACAACCTGTACCTGACTTACCTAACAAATACTGTCTAAGTTGATTGAAGCAGACTGATGGAACAAGTTATCTCAGACTGGGTGATATATAGACAATAAGAGTGTATTTCTTGTTGTACTGAGGCTGAGAAATCCAAGACTAAGGATCTGCAGATTTAGTGAACACTTGTATGCATTTTTTACCCTCTGTGGTTGGAATCCAACCCAGGTCTCACTTGTGCTAGGAAGCACTTTATCCTAGGAAGCACCTGGATGTGCTTTCTTGCCGCATCCTCACATGGTGAGCACTTATTCCCATTTCTAAGAACTCTAATGCTGTTCATATCCTAGAAGCCCCTTCCACTAGAATAACTCCATTATGATCTAAAATGTGAAATGAAGTGGTGGGGATGTGCTAAGAGCACAAAAGGTATTTAGCAAAAGGGTTGTGGATCCAATTAAAAAATCAATTCCCATTATAAGGATACAGCCAAGATTGAAACAGGAGACCTCATGTCATTGTTTGCTTTCTGTTGCTGACAGGTTGCAGTCCATTATTGAGGGTAGTCGGCAAAAGCTCAGGTTAGGAACCTGGAGGCAGGAACTGGAACAGAGACCTCTGAAGAATGCTGCTTACTCTTAGATTCACATTCAGCTGCCTTCCTATAGCGCCCAGGACTACCTGCCCAGGGGCGGCACTGCCACAGTGGGCAGGATCTTCCCACATCAATCAACAGTCAAGAAAACTCCCCACAGACATTCCCATAAGCCAACGTGATGGAGGCAATTCCTCGAGTGAGGTTCCCTTCCCCCATCTGACTCTAGTTCGTGCACCTCACAGCTGGTCAATAACTACATGTCCCACTTTGCCAAGCTGTGTTGCCTCATCCCACTCCCAGAGCATCCTGAGACAAAAATGTTTGTGTACTGGAGGAAGGTGAAGGAGAGGAGTTGCAGTCAAGAGAAATAAGCACAAACTCTGGTCTGTAAGCATGAGCTACGACACGAGTGAGTCATCTGAGCCTCCTGAGCCTTAACTGCTTTGCCTGCAAAATGACACACTAAGGCTAACATCAGTGCTTGGGAGGTCACAGAAGATGGTGTGCTTAGAGTGTTAGCCAATCCTGAAGTCATTAGAATAAGACATGGAAAAGCATGTCTAAAAGCACCATGGGAATTAACATGGAGAGAAAAGGATAACAAGGGTCGATTCTCTTAAGAAACAGGCTTTAAGGCCAGGGAGATGGCTCAGTGGGTAAAAGCCTGACAACCTGAGACTGGATCCCTGGAACCCTCTTTTAAAATAAAAAGTCAGATGCTATGGTGTAATTTGTCATCACAGGGCTCCTACAACAAGACAGGAGACAGAGGTAGGAGAATATCCTAGAAGCCCAAAGACCAGGGAACCTGGACTACAGATAGATCCTACCTCTAGTAAGAAGGAACCACAATTGGCATTCAAAAGTTGTACTCTGACCTTCACACAGGTGCCACTTATGCAGAAACAGAACAGATGCTGAGGTGTACACACACACACACACACACACACACACACACACACACACACACACAGGTAGTCGGCATCTACTGTTTCAGATGTCTGAGGTGAGTACCTAGATGTGAAAAGGAATGATGAGAGGAGGAGGTAGAAATAGGGGTGTGGATTGGGATAGAGTTGAGAAGTAAGTACAGTACACATATACAGTAATTAACCCAAGGCGCTCTGAAAACCTTAAGACAACCTTCAGTTCAGACCCTCAGGAAATTGCCAAGATGACAGGCCCACCATGCAACAGCTGCCCTGGAGCTAATGCTGGCGATGTGCTTGAATTGCACTTCAGTCTGTTTCATTTGGTGTGAAAGTTCCAGACAGATTGAGGCACCTTACTGTTTATAACAGCACTGCCACAAGGGTGAACACCTCCAGCTGCTTCCAGGGGAGGACTCTAGACAGGTGTGGCCTTGCTGCTTCTCGTCTGTCCGTTCTCAGCATCACTCTGTGGTCGTGACTCTGAGCCTTATCTCAATCCTGAATTCTAGTCACTTCCTTCCTTTTGTCCAGATTCCGTTAGAAACCACTGGCTGGTGACAGCTCTCAGCTGTACTTCGCTTCTACGAATTGTGCTGTTCTGTTCTGTTCTCGGCCATTTGCTAACCCACACCACAGGCAGCCCCTTCCAGGCCTTCCACACCGATGGACAGATGGCAGCAGACCCCAGGAAAGGCCGTCACTCCTGTGAAATACTTTGCAACATTAAACATTGATTAGTGTGACAATGTGCATCCTTCTCCAGCTGGCTTTCTTTTTCAGAGGGGCTGTTTGTTTTAAAATGGTGACACAGATAATCTCTGTCATTGTCAGACTCCTTCTCCTCAGTTAGGCTTGACTCCACAACCCAGTTACCGATCTCTTTCCCTTTTCCCAGTTTGTTTTACTCTTTGCACTGATGACTCGACTACCTTGATCTTATTTCTTTCTACAACTACTGTCTGCTCACCCATTCATAACTAGATATGATTGCTACAAAATCAGGATCTTTGGCTATTTGCACAGTTTGGGGCTAAGAAGGCCACTGCGAAATGGGAAGATTATGATTGTAAGCCCCTTCATGGCAATACTCAAACGTCTTTACCTGTGCGTAGACCACCATAATCAATCTCTAAATGGAGTTGATAAGAAGACCAAGAGGATCTAGATTTTCCAACTCAGGATGCTGTGATCTGACAGTTGATAGTTTCAAGACTTTAGTGTCCTCACCCATAACAGACCTAAGGCCTCTGAGCAAGTGGGCTAAAATAATGAAATGCTATAAGCATAGTACATTCTTGCTGCGTTAGCTGGTAGTACTCACTACCCTATGATTTCATTTTACCTGTTTCAAATATGAGGAAACTGATGTAAAGCAAGGTTAGTTAATTCACACAAGGCTGCAGAGCTTGGGGCAGGGCAGAGTTGGGCTTCAAGTTTGGGAATTTGACCACAGACTCCAACTTTCCAAAAATATTTGAAGTCATTAATTATGTCATACTTTTAAGAGTAGATAAAATGTGTAAGAACTTTTGAAGAAAAAAATAATAAAAGGAAAATCCTAATGAACACTCAAGTACTGACTTTCCAAACTTAAGAATGTGACTAATAACCAGGCATGGTGACACACCTTTAATCCCAGCACTCAGGAGGCAAAAGCAAGTGGATATCTGTGAGTTCAAGGCCAGCCTGGTCTACAAAGTGAGTTCCAGGACAGCCAGGGCTACACAAAGTAACTCTGTCTTGGTGTGTGTGTGGGGGGGGGTGGCTAGTATGTGTCACATGTCTAGTGACCTTGGCCATTCAAGGTCTGTTTCTAGTAAGAGGTAACCACTTACTTGAAGGCTATGCTTAAAAATACCTTTAACCCTAGATATTAAGTTTTGTTCCCATTTGAACATCATATAAACAGAATAATTCTACATGTTATTTTTCTATTTGTGTTTTTCTGCTTCACATTTGTCTACCCTCATCCATGATGATAGATATGTCATAGATAGATTGATAGATAGATAGATAGATAGATAGATAGATAGATAGATAGATAGATAGATAGGTCATTTATTTTCAGTGCTATTTTGCGGTCCATGTGTGAATACACCAAAATTTAATTGACCTTTGTCTGATCATGACATTCTGTTGTTTCTAGCTTTTGCCATTACTACCAAGCGCACTTTTATTAACATCTTCCTGGAAATCTGTGTGAGTGTTCTCTGGCCATGGGTTTTTTGTTTTGTTTTTTGCAGGAGGCCACCACATAAGATACTCAGCCATACTAAGTAAAGACATGCTATACCAACTTCTACTCCATCAGCAGTATGCAGAAGATCCCACTGTCTCACGTCTTTGTCAATGCTTGGTGTTATCATACTTGTAAATTCTTTTGCTGATATGGTAGTTTGAAAAGGTACCTCGCCGATGGATTTTGCCCACAAGTCCATGAGTATGTATATGAGTATGTATATGGTGAAGCCTATTTTTCTCTTGCTCATTGATCACATATTGTCTCTCTACTAACAAATAGCCTGTTTTTTTCTTAGACAATGTCTTGATCTATTGTCCAGTCTCATCTCAGACTTTCAACCCTTCTGCCTCAGCTTTCCTAGTGTTAGGATCACAGGTATGCACCATGGTGTTGGCCTCAAATATCTGTCTTTATATTGAGATGCTTTTCTGGTTGGCTGCTGGTCGTTCTTGATGCATTATGGAGACTGATGGTTTCTTTAGTAAAATTGAATCATTGAAGTGTTTATAATTATTATGGTATATTGCTGTGATTGGTTTAATAAAGAGCTGAATGGCCAATAGCTAGGCAGAAGGTATTGGAGGGACTTCTGGGCACAGAGGAGACACTAATGAGACATAGAAGGAGTCGGACATACAGAATGAAAGAAAGGTAAAAAACCACATGGTGAAATGTAGATTAATAGAAATGGGTTAATTTAAGTTGTATGTAACAACTAGTTAAGAACAAGCCTAAGCTAAGAAGTCTCCATGTTATTATTTGGGAGCTGGCTCTCGAGACAGGGAAAGACTGGTTACACATAATTTTTATCATTGCCATCTCAGAGCTATCATAACAGTTAATTAACTCCTCCTTTCTAGTCCAAGCAGGTTTTCTTTTTCATTTTGTGGCACAGGGCAGGGCAGTTAGTTACCCACACAGCTCACCCTCACCTTTCAGTGGGGAGTTGAACAACACAACCAGGGCATACAGATAAGTTAATATTTAGTGAGTCTGTTGCCCATAGTCCAGCAAGAAGCCACATTCACTAGAGTTGGTTCAATGAAGAGACTTGAATGAAAGCACTGCCTGAGAGACCACTATAAAGAGACCCCATTGGGATGTTGCCCCAGCAGGAGGCTACGGCTTCCTTTAAGGCTGAGGAAATCTCAGAGCCCAGAGGAAGCTAGAGCTGGAGCTCTGACCCTAGGGTGGGGAGACTTGGCCATTGCAAATAAGCAGCACCAAATCATGATGGGTGGAAGGAGAGGGCAGCTCCCTTCCTCTTCTCCTTTCTAACTTCCTGCTAGGATAGAAGTGTCTAGGAAGGGCCCTAGGATGCTGGGTCCATGGACTAGCCTGGAAGGCTGGAACAGTGGAAAATGAAGATCCAGGGAGTGAGGCCAGCAAACAGAGACCAACCAGATAGTGTATGGTCACCTAAGAATGTGATGGGAAGAATGACAGAAGAAAAGTCACTCAGGAAGGCTATCAAGCACTAATCACAAGCATGCCCTACAATGTGTGACAAGGATCAGTCTTGTTGTCCAAACTGGCAACTGTAATGACCACTGAATATCATTAGTCATAGAACTTAACAGGCCAAATTTATGTATATGAAAATTAGATGGTAAACTGGGACAATTTGAAAAATGGCTATAAAGAGAAACATCTCTATGTATATGTATGGGCCTCAACAAAAGAATTCCCCCCTCTGTGTGTGCATGTGTGTGTATATGTGCCTGTGAGTATGTGTCTGTGTCTGTGTCTATGTATGAATGTGCATGTCTTAGTGCGTGCCTGTGTGAGTATGTGTACATGTGTCTGTGTGTGTGTGTCTGCTTCTGTGTATGCATGTGTGAATGCATGAGTGTGTGTGTTCATGTGCATGTGTCTGTGTGTTCTGTAAAACCTTACACAGGCCAGGAACCAGCAGGCATTCAGAGGGAATTTACTGCTATTTTTGTTATCCTATGTGTCATTTTACTCATCTTGCTTCAGTTGACAATATTATAAGCAGTATCTGTTTCTGTGTGGGTTTCCCGTCATGATGAAATCTCTAGAAAATTCTGATCTGATATAGAGAGTCAGCTTACGCTTCAGCACAGGGATCGAGCAGACACGTGGTAACATGACTGTCTGAACAAAAGTGTAAGGCATAAAGTTCTCCCACAAGCATCACACCAATCCTTCCACAGAATGTTCTAGAAATTAGCACCTATGTTTTAAGAAAAGGAAGTTGAGGCTAGAAGACACACAATTCAGATTTTCTGGCTCCACAATGTTTCACAGTCTAACTCCTTCCTCTTTCATTATTTATGGCTTTTATGTAGCATTAAGTTTCATGTCATGATAACTTTTTGAGTCCTCAGAGTTAATTCAGGCATTAGGTCTAGTGAAGTGCCTTCATGAGCTCACATGACAAGTAGCTCCCTGGCTTGTTTTATCTTGTGAAAAGTTGCTTGAGATCTTGGCCAGAGATTGTATTTCTTTGCCTTATCAAAAGAGACACCATCTAAGGACAGCCAAGTCCCTGTCATAGAGTTATGATGATGTCACTCAACCCCTAAGACCTGCCTTCTAAGCCTGGAGACCAACATTCACAGAGATCTGTTTCCTCTGTTACTTCATAACACTACAGACCTGCCAAGCTGGAACCCTCCCACTGCATCTCATCCTGGGTAAAGTGTCTTCCTGGGTATTAAACCCTCAGAAGGAACGGGGAAGCCTCTCTTCTCCACTGTTGCTCATTCAAGGAACACATGAGACCTGAGGGGCGAGATGACAAGGTAAGGAAATAGAGGATTGTCCAAGCTTCTGAGAACATGAAATCATGTTGTACTTCATGTCTGTAAATTCACACACATCAGTCTAGGAAGTTACACTGAAAAGCACAGTAGAAATGGAGATCTTTGCCATGGATGACTTCCTGGGCTCTAGCCTCATCACCAGGAAGAAGGGCAGAAAGGGAAGATGGAGAGTAGACATGGAATATTTTCTTTAAGAACAATCTGTTAGAGCTGGGGGCATAGCTCAGGCTAGAGTGCTTGCCTGGTATTCGTGAGGCCTTGGTTTTGATTCCCAATACTAAAGAAAATATAAATAAAAAGAATCTATTAAGTTGGGTGTGGTGATGGATGCCTGTCATCGAAGCACTGGGAAACTAAGGCAGGAAGATTACCATGAGTTTGGAGTCAGTCTGAGCTACATAGCAAGATCCTGTCTCAAAACAACAATGACAAATCAACAACTCAAAATCTTCTTCTTCCTCCTCCTCCTCCTCTTCTTCCTCCTCATCTTTTAAATACAGGCCCTTTGACAAGTAGGGGGTGAGGCCTGCAGCTACAAGAGATCGGATGTGGCAAAGCCATTCAGTTAACTGCTCAAGGAGGAAGTGGGGCATGGTGGTTTTGACTAGAGTTTTGGAGCCGTTCAGACCTGTTCCAGACCCAGAGTTCTGCTATTCACCCACTGCATTGCTCAGGCTTGTCCCATTAACACACCGAGGCCCAGTTTGTTCATGTGAACCATTTATATACCATGTATCATGATAATGACATACAAGAACTTAACGCAGTGCCCAGATAGCTAAAGCACTCAACATACTTCAACCATCAGGATGTTTTGGGTTTTCGTGTCATTCGGACTTGTTGTATCAGGCAAGATGATTCCATTGCCCCATTCAGCTAGGATGAATAAAGTAAGACAGAATAGCATTGCTATGATGGAATGTGTGTGTCCCTTCCCCTCAAACTGCTCCTCTGAAGCCAGATCAGTGTGATGCATTAAGAGATAATGTGGTCAGAAAGATAAAGCCTTCACACATGGGATGAGAACTCTTAGGACAATACATCCCCCACCATCCATGTAAGGACATGACAAGAAGACATCAACCGGACAACGAAGAGGTCCCTCCATAAAGCCTGACTATGCTGGCACCTGACACAAGACTTCCTGGACTCCAGAATTCTGCTTAGACCATGCCATGTTCTGCTGTAGTGAGTAAACAAGAACAAATAACTTGACCATTTAAACCCACTTTTTCATGTAAACATGAGCATATTTAATTTTGCCACTTGTAACAATAAAGGTGAAGCATACAAAAAAAAGCACCATAAATATTGAAGGGGAAGACTCATATGCCTTCATGTAGGCATACAAAGCTAAACATACAGTCCTGAGAAGTGTGCCTTCCTCCACCAAGTCCTCCTTTCAACCTTTACCTCTTCCAGGCCTGCTCAGGTCTGTTTCCTTTTCATAACTTCTTTGAGGCCCAATTTCTGCCTTTCTCTCTCCAGTTGAACTTGACACAACTTCATGTAGCTATGGTTTCTTCCCTGTGCTAGGCCCTGGGGACACAGAGCTAATTAGGAGGTAGCACTGACTCAGGAACACAGAGTTTAGCAGGGAAGACAGCTCTTGGCTGGCTCAGTTCCCACAGCTTCACGTTGAGAAGGCTCCATACATGAACTCCTGCCTTCCAATGTGAGGCTTCCTTCCTCCAAGGAGCTTTATAGCTCGCTCCTGTCAAAGGGCAAACCTCACTCTGTGTCCCTACTCTAGCAATGGCAACACCATTAGCTTCCTCTCTGGCCACCTTTTGTTTCCACCACTAAATTCCCTCTTCCTCCCCAGGTCATTCCCACTTTTAGAAGCTCACCAAACTCTACCCCCTTCAATAGAAAGAAAGAAAAAATATTAGGGGACAGCCAATTTAGTGTGTGACAATTCGTTTCTTCAGTGTGTTTTAAAATATTGCAAAGATTAATCTTGAAGTTGTGTTTGTTATTAAAGACCTTTTGCAAGCCAGGCTTGGTGACACACACATATGATCACAACACTGGAGAGGCTGGGACAGGAGGATCACTGCAAGCTTGAAGTGGGCTACACTGGGCTACAGTGTGAGAACAAAACAAAAAGTTTCAATTCCCAACAATATACATGCACACACACACACACACACACACACACACACAAGAAAATCAGGACATGAAGGCTGTGGAGTACATAAGTCCCTGTCTCCTCCCCTGCCTGGTCAGTTCTTTGGCATCCCAACCTTTGTGGCCAGGGCCATGGACTGTAGACAAGAGCTCTCAAGTCAGGAGAGGTAGGCGACCCAGAAGGGAGGACAAGCCACAGAATCAGCGGGCTGAGAGATTGCCTGAAAGCAAACCTATCAGACTTAGGATATGGGGCCAACTCATCTACCCAAGACCAAGAACTAGCTCCCAGGCTTTTGACTGGGTATGGGAGAGAGGCAGAGGAGAAGGCAGCATGGTGGACATTGTATGATATGTTTACCAGATTGTAACCACAAAGAACCAGCCAGAGAATGATTTGCTTATGTCAGTACAATTCTCAGTGGAGTTGCTCCTTTGGGCAACTCGTCCTTCACGGTAACAACCACACAACCCCTGGGCTCTAAGAAAGGTGGCTCAAGCAGTTCCTAGTTATTAGATTGGCATGAGAAATGATAATCTGGATGTAGAAAAGGTGACACAGTTGCTTTCAGACAATTAGGAAGGAGGGTCGGGTAGATGCACATGGCTTTGTTATTTGTAATTACGGCAGGCTTTCTCATTCTCCAAACTTGGGACTTGTCATGATTTTCACAAGTGAATATCTATTCATGTAACAGTAAAAGCTGTAAATCCTGGCTTTCCCCTTGTACACATTAACACATATATACATGAGCGCCTTTCTAATTATTTTATATCAGTCCTAAAATTAATAAATGATGGGGTTGTGTCATCCAGTTTAGAGTTCAAAGGAGTATGACTTTGTCAAATTATTGATCAGAATGTTTGTGGGTCCTCTTCTCCTGAGACATGTGACCAGTCAGAAAGCATATGCCAGGAGATGCAGGCCAGGAGATGCAGGCCAGGAGAAGGGCCCCTTGCATCTGTCCCAAGCCCTGCTGCGGTTACTTTCTAGCAGAAATATTTTTCCTTTCATCTCTGTCCTAGTGAGTGAGAAATGAATACCTGGTGTGTAACTGGAGTTCTTTGAGTGACAGATAATATCGTAAATAAGAAATGCACTTTTGTATTTACAGAGAAAAACTATTAACTGTTCAAAATCATTTGACAGTGTTAAAATACCTTACAGTCTGGAGCTGTATTTTATACACAACTTTGAATAATGGGGAAGTGGAAAATGAGTTGCAGGGACCCATTTATGTTCATTTTAAAGTTTGATTATCTAGAATAACACAGCACACAAGTAGTTTCAACCAAATTAAATTCAGGAGCAAATAATAACACTACAGACATCTGGTTGAGCCCCAAAAGGTTATTTCCCTCATACAGCAGTTTGCCTTTGCAAAGAAAAGACTTTCCAAGCATGAAAACAAAAGCTATGTGGTTGATTATTATTTAAATAAAATGTGAGTTTAAATATGGCATCCTCGGAAAATTCACTTCATTGTCTAAGTTAGGACAGTCGTTTTAGTTTTTTTGTTGAAGACGGACTATTCGTATGGCTTCCCAAGGAATCTCTGTGGTTGTGCTGGGCAAAGAGTTCATCTGTAGAGTGGAAGTGGAAGCATCAGTGGCCAACCTACCTGATAATTCCATCCAGAAGAAAGGCTGTTCAAATGGACAAAGAAAGAGCATCAACCCCCTTGGCTTGCCACCTTCCCCTCCCCCATTAGTCTTTGAGGTACGTTCATGGATGCTGGATGCAGGACCTTGGAGTTTAGAAGATCTTGCATTCATTGATGGAGAAGAGTTTCCTTCTGTTTCGTCTCCTGGCCTGGTTGACAGCCGTTCGGACCGCACATTCAAATACCTGCTGTACTCCCCGGTTGCTAAGGGCTGAGCACTCCAGGTAGCCCTTGGCTCGCACGTCCTGGGCAAGTCTCTTCCCGTCTATGGCATTGATGCAAGAGGCCCTGTGGGGGCCCATCTCTCTCTGGTCGGTCTGTGTGGCCACAACCAGCACCGGGGTACAGGGTAGGTTGCTCCTGATCTCATTAATCCATTTGTTCTTCAAGTTCAGGAAGGAGCTATGATTTGCCACAGAGTAGCACATCAGCACTACGTCTGCCTGCTGGTAGGACAGGGGGCGGATGCTTCTGAAGGCATCATTGCCAGCAGTGTCCCAGAGGCCCAGGCTGATCTGGATGCCATCCATGAAGACGTCCACACCAGTATTCTCATACACAGTGGGCTTGTAAGCCTCCGGGAAGGTCTCAGAGGTGAAGCGCACCAGTAGTGAGGTTTTCCCCACAGCACTGTCCCCTACCAACACGCACTTGATAGAACTCAGCATCTTCCCTGTCTGAAGTCCTACTTATGAGTCCAGGATCCTAAGGAAAGTACCCTCAATGGGCTGCTGCTGCAGGCTCCATCTAGTAAGAAGACAGCAACCAGGGTTTATGTTCTCAGAATCTCAGACATCAATTATAGATGTTACTTCTCCTGTCCGCCCAGGTGAGAGACAGCAGCTGCTTGGAAAAACCTCTGAAGCTTGGTTGCCAACTGGAACAGAAAGAGAATGGGGGAAACTGAGGTTATCTCTTCTGATGACAAAGAGCCTCCTCATTGCCAAAGTAATTAAAACTGAGGGTCCTACCTCAGGGTAGCTGTTAAACCCTATTCATCCAGTCCCATCAATACCCTTAGAAAAATAAGTTAAAGCCTGTCACCCAACACTTAGCACCTATAACATTTCCTGGCCAAGAGACAGGA
Organism: Cricetulus griseus; assembly: GCF_003668045.3. Classification (NCBI taxonomy): domain Eukaryota; kingdom Metazoa; phylum Chordata; class Mammalia; order Rodentia; family Cricetidae; genus Cricetulus; species Cricetulus griseus. The sequence goes on along the minus strand of NW_023276807.1, from coordinate 132,949,988 downwards.
GTACTTTGTCCTTAAAAATCAGTCCTTGAGGCCAGGCGTTGGTGGTGCACGCCTTTAATCCCAGCACTCGGGAGGCAGAGGCAGGTGTATCTCTGTGAGTTCGAGGCCAGCCTGGTCTCCAGCGAGAGTGCTACACAGAGAAACCCTGTCTTGAAAAACAAAAAACAAAAAAACAGCAACAAAAAAAAAAAAAAACAGTGCTTGAATGACAGTTATAGTGATGCCCATGTCTAATCCCAGATCCAAGAGGCTGAGGCAGGAGGATCCTGAGTTAGAAGCCAGATCAAGCTACATAACAAGAGATCCTACTGAGAGAGAAGTGGGGGGGAGGGGGAGAGAACAAGAGAGAAAAGAGGAGGGGAGGGGAGAGGAGAGGAGAGGAGAGGAGAGGAGAGGAGAGGAGAGGAGAGGAGAGGAGAGGAGAGGAGAGGAGTTTGGTAATGATAACACAAGGAACTGCTCTGGTCACCACATGAAAAATGATTCAGTTGCCCACCTGGTGTGTAAATGACACTTGTGAACAGCTCTTAACTGGCTAAGAAACAGGAAGGCAGCTAGGTGAAGGCAGCTGGGCGTGTGTGGCCTCAGGTTCTAGTGGATTGCAGGCACTTTGGGCAACTGCAAGGAAGAGAAATTAATAAGGGATGAATACCATGTATAATTTCCTTCCCTTGTTGGGTAATTGTCCAGTCCTTGGTTTACTCGGGAACACTAACAATTTGCTGTGGTTTCTCGCTGAGATTCTTTGGTAAGGTTGGTTAGATGGGAGGACCCTCTGTGGGGTTCTCTGCAGCTAAAATCAGGCTTCATTACCTACAGAACAGGGTGTAGCTTTCAACGTGTTGTTTTAACTCTATGTCTAGGTTTATATGTATGTAGGACTGTGATGCGTTTAGAGACATAGAAATTAAGTTCTTTCTTCAACAATTTGGCATCATCCCCTGCTTAGCAGACCCTGTTCCACAGCCCCTAACTAAACAAAACAACTTGCTCAAAAACAATTATATTCACCAACAGCTTTTAAACAGGACAGCACAATATGGCAGGACCTGAATTTTATGAAAGATCTAGATGGATTCTCATTTGTTTGTGGGTTGGAAAGCTCCAAGCAAAAAGTGCAGTCTTGAACACAGCTCTCTGCTGGGTACATTCTCTCAAGGCCAGCCCATCAGGCAAATGAAGGGTCTTCCAGACCAAAATTCAGAGTAAAGGTTGTTAATGCATAGGCCTTATTAACCTACCTGATATCAATCGTCCCGGCATACCTCACATAAAGCACACCCAAGGCAGACCTCTGTAAAAGGCAGCTTTTAAAATTACCCTTCTAAATCCTAAGGATTCCCCCAAAGACCTTTTATATCCTTGTCAACTAGCAGTGTCTGCTTAATTAGACATGATAGCCTTGGCAAATGAGTTAGATAAACAACACATTATTTTTATGAATTCTTTTTTTTCTGAACACACAAACTATGTGACCTTGATCAAGTTACTTAACCTGTCTGAACTTAGGTTTCCTCCAAAAATGAGCTGGGGGGGGGGGGCATCATGGTCTCTGACTTCACACTGAAGATGCCCAACCTTGAATGTCTCTGGTTTAGGGGCACAATGCCACATGGCCTGGATACCCATTTGTCACCAGATCTTTTTTTTTCTTTTTTCAAGATTTATTTATGAAATATACAGTGTTCTGCATGTGGTTGCTGGGAATTCAACTCAGGACCTCTGGAAGAGCAGCCAGTGCTCTTAACCTCTGAGCCATTTCTCAGCATGGCATTCTTAACAACTTAAAAAATTACACACACACACACACACACACACACACACACACACACACACACACACACATATATATATATATATATATATATATCAAACCCTACATTATTATGCACTAAATAAAAGGACATGAGGAAGTTAGTCCAAATGAACCTGTCAATAATCTGTACTGTAGACATCTGACTATGTTTAAAGAAAAGCTACCCCCTTAGTGATATATGAACTCTGTACCCAAGAAACCCGGCCCCCTCAATGTGGTTGCTTACAGATTCTTACCACTAAGTCTGCCCACTTTTCTGAGTTTAACCTGAAGAAGTATTGTCTTTGACGAAAGGGCTCCAAATGTCTCAGTTGGACTTTATTACCCTGGGTCTATAGATAACCTAAACATGAATTTGTGACTTTGTTTACAGCTAGCACCACCTTATTTAATTTTTTATGCCAAGTATAGCAGGACAGAGTTAGTAAAATGGTGCACATGTCAGATTTTGTGGATTATTTCAATGAAATATTTTTAACAGATTTATAGTCAGAGTTCCTGAGGGAATATCTTTGAAAAGACATCCCTAAGATGTCACATTAAGAATGTGAGGAAAAGGCAGGTAGATTTACAATGGAATCTGAAAAGCCTAATTAGCTGCCTGCATAGTTGCATTCAACAAGTTTCTTAAACTCATGATGCCTCTGTTTCCTCCTGGTAAAAACCAACGTAACAATATCGACCTCCCATGGTTGTTGAGAGTACCCTGTGGGCTTAAATCCTTTGCCTAACACATCATGTGAACACACTGTGTGTATACAGTAAACACTATGCATTCCTTATTATCAGCAACATTTGTTAAGTAGTCATCACTAAATATAATGACAAGCAATTATTCATTCACATGAGCAATTTGAAGCATCTCACTAAAGAGATTTCTTTGGCAAAGAGTGCACTGGGTACCCTTATTCATAGAAATAAAACCAAAAAGCAAGACAGAAATTTCTTCTTACAGTACAAAAATAAAATAGTACATGAATGAAGAAATGCTGAAATGTGTCTCCATAGGGCTCAAAAAAAAAAAAAAAAATGCCAGCCAGGAGAAAAAGGCTCTGTTTGGAGTAAAGTGACCTTCCCACACTGCCCATCATGACGAGTGACACATTCGGGGCCTCTGTTCCCCCAAGCTATAATCGGTTAGGCACGGTGAGCTTTCCCAGTGGCCCCACTAAGACTGAAGCCAAAGGAAAACCTTTACTGCCTGACCCAGTAGCACAAGAACCAAAGCCCTGAGCTATTCTGTAAGGTGCAGTGACAAGCCAGGTCTTTAGCAGATCAGATGGCCATAGATGGAGCTGGGGGAGAGGCAGAAGATACACTGGTCCAGGCTAGAGCAACTCCCTATATAGACATGATCTTCAATCTCTAGCATTTGTCACATCCATCCTCGGGATAGCCACTGTGGCCCACATAGGCAGCACGGAGGCTGGTGGGCTTTCTGTGGTTCTCCTGAAGGACATTATCCCTTACACTGCTTGTAGGTGGACAATAAAAGGGAGTTTTCAGCAGTATGTCATGAGTGGCTAGCTGGCTAGGTATCTACTATAAGGCTCTTTTGGGAAGAGTTATTTCAAGCATCCTCTGAGATGTTTTAAGCAATACCCTTGAGTAGCAGTTACACTGTATATCTGGGGCTTCAGACTGGAATGAATGAGCCTCCAATCCTGGTATGTCTGAGTCTCATCTCCTTAGCTTGTTTTCCTTTGTTCTTTTCCTACTGTTTCTGAAAAAAAAAAAAAAAGGCACCTTTGGCATTTTTGGCAGTATTAGTATTCAGGCATCTATCTATACTGGCCTGTCATTGGGGTTTTGACAGGATACACCCTCAGCTGCAGCCACTAAGAGCACCACCTGTGCATATTCACTATGTTCCCTCTTTAAAAGGCCCTGCCCACCTCCCATCCGTCCCCCCATCTCTGTCTGATCCCCCCTCTCTCCCTCTCCTCCATTTCCTGTCTCTCCCCCTCTTTCCTTTCTCCTCTCTCCTGCTGCTCCTGTCTCCAGAAGCCAGTCTCCCTCTTCCCTTTCCCCTTTTTTTTATGATTTCTTTCCCTAATAAAAACCCCTCTACTTGAACCCTGTCTTTCTCTCTCCAGCAACCTTTCTTAAATTACAACAGGCAGGTCTCCACAGTTCAGACACAGACTCACATGGAACAGGACCACCATGCGACAAAAGCAAGGTGCTGGTCCTTCTGCCTACTCTGACGAAAGAACAAAGGGAGGTAGAGGAGGACTTAGGGTGTGAGCTATGCTAATCCTCTGAGGTCAGACACTTGCCTCAACTCTCACCTTGCAGATAGACTTTATTTCTCACTAGACTCCTTCCATAGACAAACTCAGTGATTTTTCTAGCAGCGGAAAATTTGCCCCTCAAGCCGGGAGGTGGTGGCGCCCACCTTTAATCCCAGCACTTGGGAGGCAGAGGCAGGCAGATCTCTGTGAGTTCGAGGCCAGCCTGGTCTACAGAACGAGTTCCATGACAGCCAGGGCTACACAGAGAAACCCTGTCTCAAAAATTAAAATAAAAAACCTGCCCCTCACTCGCACCAAAGCACTACCATTCTCAAAAGTCTTCCTTGACCCCTCCCCCACCTCCCATTGTCACTCCTATGTGCTATCTCATGTGTGCTGCTTTGTCCCCATAATTTCCCCTATGTTTACTGGACAACAAAATCATCACACAGCTGAGATGGCTAGCCTCATTGTAAAACTAGAACCAGATCACGTCTTCACAGGGAGCGTGTGAGGACCAGGTGTAGAGGGAAATCATGGTAGCTAATGCCTGCTGCACTTACAAGCACAGAGAACTGCTCTCATGTTTGCCCTGTAAAGCAAAGTCCCTTCAGAACGTGTCATAACAGAAAACAAACATCAAATTATAACTATGTGGAGGGTTTTGAGTAGATGGCGTTGGTGGAGGTAATTTTTCAAAATCATTGCCCCTCTGGGCACAGCAGTTTGTGCCTGCCATCCTAGCACTGTGAGGCTGAGGCTGGAGGAATGCTGTGAGTTCCAGGCTAGCATGGGCTACAGAGTAAGACCTTTCGTTTCCTCACCCTTAGGCCCTGCCAAAAGAAAAACCAACAGCAGTTCAGCAGTTCAGCAATGAATACCATAAGTGATTTCCTTCACTTGTTGGGTAATCATACCATCCTTGGTTTCTGTGGGAATTCATGTTAAATCACTGGAACACTAACATTTTGCTCTGGTTTCTCCCTTGAAATTCTTTTGTAAGATTGGTCGCTGATGGGGAGGACCCTCTGTGGAGTTCTCTACAGCTGAAAGCAAGCTCCATTACCCACACTGCAGTGTGCAGCTTTTAATGTGTTGCTTGAACATGTCAAGGTAGGCTGTTCATGTGACCTGTGATTGTAGATGAGTCTTGTTTCCTCCATTTTGCTTATGTGAATTTCACAGTACATTTACTAAAACAGGCATACTTTACTTGTGCAATTTATTTACTTGGTGTGTGTGTGTGTGTGTGTGTGTGTGTGTAGTGTAGTATAGTGTAGGGCTCAAACCCTAGGGCCTTGTACTCATGAGGCAAGTACTCACTGAGCTACACGTCCCCTAACCTGTGCAACTCTGAAGAAGTGTTTTGTTTGTGTTATACTGTGATTACAGACCTGTGTAACATGGCTGCCTACTATAATGACTCCTTATAGTATTTGGAGAATGTTGTAGGGACATCAAGTGACAAGTGACTGAGACAGATATAGACACAGGCTCGGAGCAGCCTCCAGGTGGAAGCCGCAACCCTGATTAAGGATCCTAAAGACAAAACCTGTGATTCAAGTTCAACCTGTTTTAGTGCCACTGGCTGCTCGCTCTATGCTGGCCCACACCTGGAACACATTGCCAAACTTTAACTTGCTAGCTGCTACCATATGTTCACTGACTTCTCTTAGACCCTGCTGCCCTAATTCTGCAGAATTGCCTGTTGGCAAAGGGCAAAAACCATCATAATGAAAATAAGCTAAAACGAAAAGGAAAGAAATTCAGGAGTGAAAAATGTGTAAACCACTCGAAACCAGGTCAGGAATCAAAGGGGGCTCTTCTCTGTCTGCAAAGGTGGGAGGTTTCTGTATTAGCATGTAGTGGTTTTTTCCCCAGACTCTAAGTAGCTAGCTCCTTCTCTGACTTGTCCAAATCAATATCCACTAGGTCTAAGACCTCTCCCAGCTTCACCACACCATCTATAACTAAGAGAACCACTATGTGCCAAGGGCTCTCTGTGACCCGCCCACACATCCAAAGCAAGTTCAGTCCATGACAAGGGACAGCAGTCCTGCATTTGATTTGCTGGTCTCTTCAGATGACCTCATTTCTGGTCACTTCTTATTTTCTCTGGATCATTTTCTAAATAGTCTTTTTTTTTTTCTGTTTATAAAATTAGTACACATACATTATGGGATATTTCAAAACCATGAACAACTAAAGTATAAGGCAAAAACCAACTGTCACCCACAGCCAAGATCTGTGTAATATTAGTATACATACCCTACTATTTTCTTCCACACCTCACTTTTTTCCAAAACTAATATCATGTTTTACATATTTTTTTTGTTTAACTTTTTTGAAACTTGAGCTCATTAAACTCAAGTTAGCTTCCAACTCACTTTGTAGCTGGGGATGACTTTGAACTTCTGACCTTCCTGCCCCCCACCAGCCCAGTGCTGGGATTATGGTCAAGCATGCACACTGCTGGTTTATATGTTGCTGGGAATCAAACCCAGGATTTCATGCATGCTAGGCAAGCACTCTACCAACCCTAGCCCCCTCAGCTTAACATTTATATTGTTAGTATTTCCTCTATCAGGATTTGCCCAACGGAATTGTCATGACTATATAAAATTACATTATATACAGACATTAAAACACCATTTATTTAACCAATTGCCTGTTGTTGGATATTTTAATTCCTCCTAATTTTACAATAACATGGAGTGAAGATTTCTATATTATTTTGTATCAATATATGATTATTTCTTTAAGATACACAATAGCAGCAGTTACTGGGACAAAAAAAAGATAAAAAAATAGACTAGTGTTTTTAAGCTGTATGTATGAATGCCATTTTATCACACTAGGGTCAGTGATCACTGGGTATATTATTTTCCTTCAATTTGTTTTCATTTGTAATTGCTAAAAAATTAAAATTTTGGAGAGGCTGGAGAGATGGCTCAGAGGTTAAGAGCACTGGCTGTTCTTCCAGAGATCCTGAGTTCAATTCCCAGCAAGCACATGGGGGCTCACAGCATCTATCGTGGGATCTGATGCCCTTGTCATGCACAAAGGCATGCAGACAGAGCACATTAAATTAATTAATTAAAATTTTGTTTTGTTTTGTTTTTTTGTTTGTTTGTTTTTCAAAACAGGGTTTCTCTGTGTAACAGTCCTGGCTGTCCTGAAACTCACTTTGTAGACCAGGCTGGCCTTGAACTCACAGAGATCTGCCTGCCTCTGCCTCCCAAGTGCTGGGATTAAAGCTGTGCACCACCACTGCCCGGCAAAATTTTATTTTGTTTGTTTTTTGTTTTAGTTATGTTCAATTTTCTCTCTTTCTCTCTTTATTTTTTCTTGTTTTGTTTTGTTTTGTTTTTGAGACAGGCTCTGGCTATGTAGCTGAAGTTAACCTGGAACTTGCCTCAGTTTACCAAGTGTTGGAATTACAGGAAGACATCATTGGGTCCAAAATAATAATCTTTTTCCTGCTTATTTATTTGACTGGTTGATGTATATTTGTTTTTCTTTTCCTTTTTTCTTTCAGTGCTAGGGATTGAATGCCTTCCATATGCTGGAGAAGTGTTCTGCTCCTTGCTGTCACGTAAGTACTGTGCGTTAACCCACTGCACCATTGGAGTTCTCTTCTCCATCCTCTATCCTGGCTATTTTTTAAAATTTCATAAGTCATCAGCCTTCCCCAACCAAACAAGATGGTCATTGTTTCTTTTGGGGGAGAAGGCGGAGGAAGGATAGTTTTAGAGACAGGGTTTCTTTGTGGAGCCCTGGCTATCCTGGAACTTAATCTGTAGACCAGGCTGGCCTCAAGCTCAAAGATCCACCTGTCTCTGCCTCCAGAATGCTGGGGTTAAAGGTGTGCACCACCACCAACCCACTGGTCATGGTTTCTTAAAGACTTTAAAAAAACCCTTTTTACAGGTTGAGATATTAACTCTTTTCTCAATTAAATGTATTGTCAATATGTGTTTAGTGTATATGGTGTGCCCATATGTCTGGGGAAATTCCCCTGGTCTCTGGCACTCCCTCATACTGAGCAATCCCCAGGCTGTAGGGTAACAAGTCCCCCACTGTGGAAAGAAACTCAGTATGATTAAAGGACCAAAAGGTCATCAAAGTCAACCCACTCATTTCCCCCACGAAGGAAATGAGGAAGCCAAGAGCTACAGAAAGCAGTTCAGCTGCCGTAGACCGACTGACTCCACGCCCAGAATGGAACCTGCTGAGTCAGCACATTTTCCATCCACAGGGGATATTTCAAATGCAGTGTCTTTTCTTTAATATTTAAGCACAAAGCTCATATAGCCAGCTAGCTCTTCCAAATTATTCATTCCAAATTATTCTATTCCCCTCCCTCATCCTTCCAGAGGAAAGTTTCCACTACATAAAGGTGACCTTTTTACTCAAAAAGTAGTTCCCAGTTCTAACATGAAATTATTCTTCAGACAGCTACACCCTTTTTTTGTTGACTTCCTTTTCAGACATATCATCTCTCTTTTGGGTAACCATTACCCTAAGTCGTTTAGACTAAACCCTTAAGTCATGACTTTTTAAATGATGAGGAAGGCAGGCCATTTGGCTCTGGACATTTAGCCCAGAGCACTGAGCAGAGAATAGTGAATTCGGTTAATGTGAACACCTAGCATCACTGATCTGTGAAGGACCCAGGTGTGGAGTCTTAGGGCCTGGTTAGATTCTCACCACCCTTGCTGATTAATAACAAAACCTCAGGTGAGTCACAGAACCGGTGTTGCAAGGTGTGAATGATAGCATGTAGCCTGCACAACCTCTAAGCCAAACAAGAGGATGCTGTGTCCCACAACAAGCTGAATGTCCAACCTTTGGCTAGTGTTTAGTAATAAACACTAGCGTCTGCCAGACGATATTTGAAGTGCTTTATGGAAATTGCCTCATTTAATAGCAACAGCACTCTGCAGTCAGCACTGTTCGTTGTGTCCCTCCCCCACCCCAGTTTACAGAGGAGAACAACAAATAAGGCACAGAGTAGTAATGGGCCTTGCCCAAGATGACAAGCTATGGATGGAGGTGGATTGCTAAGGTCTGAACACTAGCAGTTGGCCGAGGAGCCTGTCATCCATGTCTCCATCCCCTCTGGCTCTCATGCTCCCTTGGGTCAGGACTGCCTACCACTGTAACCTTAACAAGCCTTCACAAAACTGGATCTAAAATAAAGTCCTGGGGAAATGGGAACACCAAATTATGTTTTCCAGTATGTGGGTGATTTCCTCCTCACTCCAGGCCTGATCACTAACAGCAGACAGATTTCTTTAACCACCTTCACACACAGCTGACTAACTGTACAGACAGAAGACTGGCACCATGCCAAGTGTGTTGGTAAACACCTACAACCCCAATACTAGAATGGCTGAAGCAGGGAGATAGTGAGTTCAAGGTCAGTCTTGGCTACATAGCCAGTTCAAGACTAGTTTGGACTACTTAGCAAGTACTAGGCCAGCTTCAGATAACATACCCTGTCTCAAAAACAAAGAAAATAAAAACAAGAGCAGGGGATGTGGCTCAGTAGTACAATATCTGCCTAGCAAGCATAAGGCCCTGGGGTCAATCCCCAGTAGAGAAAAACAGCAAAAAGCAAACAAAAAACCTGTTCTTTGTAGAACGTTGCTGAACAAAATTCAGTGACATAGATTTGACAGGACTGAACACTTTTAAACCTCCCTCCTCTATAGGACAAAACTATTTCTAGGAACAACCATGCTCTTGAGCTAAACTTTAGCTTTAGAATAAGTTATAAAATACATTTCATATCTAGAATCTTATTTAAATTCAGTAAAAATATTTGTGTGTGCACTAAAATTTGCTCTTATTTAATTAAAATACAAAATTCTAAGGGGTCACCTGGAACAACAGGATTCAAGAACTCCAGATCTGATTCTGGGTCTTTACAGCTACCCTTCAGTCACCATTGAACCGCAATCTACTGTTCCAGTGGGGGAATGTAAATGTTTGGGGAGGTAAAATTTGCCCCCAGAGCTCTGGTAGAATCTATACATGCTATAAAGAACTTACTCTGAGACAGGCAGGCATGCTGCCCATCTGTAATGCCAACACTTGAGAGTCTGAGGCAGGAGGATTGACATGATTTTGGGACCTGTCTGGTCTAGCACTTGGGCAGGACTCTATAGCAAGACCTTATCTGATGAAAGAAAAAAGAAAAAGATGAAAGGAAGGAAGGAGGGGTGGGGGAATGGAAGGAGGGAGGGAGGAAGGGGGAGAGAGAAGTAAAGAGATAAGAGAGAAAAAGGAAAAGCAAGCAAGAAAAGAAGTCAGGCTGACTTCCTCATTGACACACATACAGTGACCAGCAAAGTGGATCCACGTTGGTCTCACTATTGTTTTTAAACTCTTCACAAACCGTACACCCCTCATTACCTTGTGCCACCCCACTTCTGATATTCATGCCAGTATCTACCAAAAGTTTAAATGCATACCTTCTAACCAGCAACTCTACTCTTTGAACACATCATGCTGGAATACTTATACATAGTCCAGGAACATGAGAAAAAGTTTAAATGCATACCTGGAGCAGCAACAAAATAGATAAGCTAACTGAATGGTCCGTGAAGAGGAAGTAACTAAACAAGTGACGCCACATCCACACAATGGACTGTCACGGGGCTCTAAAAAAGAGTCCAGTCAGCCACTGTGCATTGCCCAGCAGCATATACTCTACCAACTGAGAAGCATGCTCTTGGCGTGACTCAGGACCCCTCCCTCCCATTCACACAGAACTAAATGTACACACATAACACAGTGGCCTCGGTAAGATCCAGCCTGTCTTGTCCAAAAGAACACCCCGTCCAAGCAGAACAAAAGGTCTAAATAGGTAAACGGCCTTGCTCTCAGCAATGAGCAGCCACTGCAACTTGCTGGAAATGGTCATCTCACCTTACACTTGCCCCTAAAGAAATAGCAAACCCTGGGAGCATGGCCGTTATACCTTAGATTGCCCACTCCTTAAATTCCCTAAGTAAGAGAAGAATCAGGTTACAGCACTAGTTCCTGAGGTTGTCTTGGAGTTTTAAAGCCCCCTTAGGCATACAGACAGAACTTTTTACGTAGATTATATCACAAATATAGTTCACGGTGATTCGATTAAATGTCTCCCTAGATGCTCAGCTGAAAGGTCAGGAAATTAAGACACGAATTTGTAGCACCCGTGAAGCTCCCAAGGCACCTCAGAGTAGGGCTCTTCTTTTTTTCTTTTAATGGCTTAATGTATAATGTCCTATTAACATTAACTTAAAAATTCACAGAAGTCTGAAAAAAAATGTGACAATCTGCCTTTAATTGGCTTCCACCTAAACATGGTCTAACGGGGAAAGAAAGTGACAAAGAAAATGTTAATATAGTTTTAGACTAGGGCTAGAGGTTTAAAAACTTTATTATTATTATTATTATTATTATTATTATTATTATTATTATTATACGGGTGAATGTCTCTGACCTTCACTTTTTTCTTTATAGACGTGATTGACTTCTCGGTGGGAAGTAATGTTCAATCCACAGGAAGACATCATGATGTGACTGCATGAAGCTCAGGCCCCAGAAGCTTGAACCTTGGGGAATAAAGTCCTAAACCAGAAAGAGAAAAAACAGGTTCTGCACAGAGAATGGTCTTGTTCTCAGCTTCCTCCCCCGTGAATTAGAACGGGCAAATACAGACTCCATCAGAGGTGAATAAAAAATATAAAGGGAACTCTGCGGATGGTGTTAAAATCTGCCAGGGCAATGAGATCCAGGGGGTGACATTTGAACTAGATCCTGGAGGACAAAGGAAGAGAGGAGGACAGAGCATGATGAAGTAGCCCTAAGCCCAGAAGAGTGTGTGGGAAAGCCTGCACAGGGATCCTGCACATAGGCTCTGCGCCTGAAGCACGGGTTGGAGTGACACTAGAGCAGATTTGTGACACGTTCTTTGCACTGCAGGATCCTTCTCTCTGGATTCCAGACTCTTCTGGTCTGTCCCTACAGCACCAACAGCAGTACTAGCGGTACAAGCCCTACTACCCTTCACGACCCCGGTATCCTCAACTGTGCTGCCCTCATCTTCTAATAGGAGACCTTACTTGCTCTCCATACCCTTTCCCAGAGCCCTACTGAGATGCCACCTCTTCCATGAAGTCTTCCAGCAACTTGCAGAAAACATCCTTTTTCAACTATTGAGAAATTTTAATAATGTAGGCGGAATACATATGATAGCAAATGTTACATGAAAAAAGTACAAATCAGTAAGCACAACACAATCCCAACTTTTTAATAAAATGAGGGGGAGGGATGGAAATCAGAAACAATATACCAAAATACTAGACCTAGTAATGTGATTATAGTTTGGTTTTTGTTGTTGTTGTTTTGTTTTGTTTGTTTTGTTTTTTTGAGACAGGCTCCCTTTAGGTAACCCTGGCTATCCTTAAACTTGCTATGTAGACCAGGCTGGCCTGGAGCTCACTCTGTAAATCAGGCTGGCCTTGAACTTAACAGAGATCTGCCTGCTGGGATTAAAGACATTCAACACTATGCCCAGCTGGATAGTCACTTTTAAGAAAGTATGACACAGGAAGCTTGAGCCAGGATGGACTGGGATAGTAGAATGCCCTCGGACAAGCCCAGAGACACCACCCCTATCCTCTTCACAGCTGCCTTGTCTGTCAGGTCAGTGAGCAACTGCTACAGAACCTACCCCAATTTAAAATAAAAGAAAGGAAGCATGGTGTCCACTAACCTGAAGCTGTAGGTTTTGTCCCAATATCCCTCCCAAAGGGGACAAAATACTGTTGAAGATACTTTTTTTTTTTTTTTTTCACTATCTTCTTGTAAGTATGAAAAAGCTGAGACCATCACAAGGGACTGTCAGGTCATAAGAAAAGAACTCAGGGAGGTAGATGACATTTATAAACCAGAAGGAACAAATGACAAACAAGCACTGACTACAGCCCTAATGGGCTCTCCAGGCATTAACCTGCAGTGCCCACCCAGAGACATGGATGGAGCCTAACACAGCTCCAACGGACACATCAGTCACAGGTAAACAGGCCTCCTCCTCTACCCACAAAGAGCCAGAGGGGAGACCAAGTCTAGACCTCAGAGCAGAGAGCAAGGGAAGAAGGTGAATGAGGAAGATGGCACCCACATGGGTACCTGGCAGACATTCTCAAATCCTCCCCAAAGAAACCTATATTTTCATCCTAGGCCTTGGAACAGTGTGTATACTCCCACGGCAGCTCTCAGTATCAGAAAAGGCAAGAAAATAACTTTTTAAAGGCAGTACATTTAAAAATCACATTAATGTATGAGTTGCCACCTGAAGCAAAAATGACAAAAGTTGAAGGGAGGTTATTTTGGTAGTTCAGATTAGTGGTGTCCTGTTCTCCCGTTCAGGACTCCACTGGGCCCCCCATTTCTGACACTCCTGCTATACAATTAGAACCTTCCCAAATACAGGTGCCTCAGTTTGAAAGAATGTGGGTAGCCTTACCCAACCTGAGGTGCCTTATTATAGTACCAGAAAACTAAACTAATAGACCACACCAAAAGTGCCACCCAGCCCTCACAGCCCCCTGACCAAACAGCCAATGAGGAGATTAAAAAATTTGCATTACACTAAGCAAGCTTTCGCAATACTCTATGCTTTGTGCACTTGGACTTTTAAAACAAAGGAACCAGAGGGAAGAACATTGCAACAGAGAAACACAAGACTGCCCTGCAGGGCAGCTGTCAAAGCACTGTCCTGCCAAGAAAAACCGCTTTTCCTAGGAGCCACATGGAATTCTTATCTCTGCCACCTGACCAAGTTGGCACAGCAAACTATATCCTAGAATGAGTTGCTACTGGCTCTCCCAATCAGATCTCTCTATGGACTTATATATTTCAGAGATTTTGTTATATTTTGTATGAATAAATCTTACCCATAAAAGTAATTCTGAAAACCTCCCAATGGGATCTTGTTTTGTTTCTAACCTGGAGTGTGTGTGTGTGTGTGTGTGTGTGTGTGTGTGTGTGTGTGTGTGTGTGTATCAGGGTCTCTATGTGTGTGTATATCTGTATATCAGGTTTAATCTCTCTCTCTGTATCAGGGTCTCTGTGTGTGTGTGTGTGTCTTTGTGTGTGTATTTATATATCAAAACTGATCTCTGTGTATATGTATATAAGGGTGTGTGTGTGTGTGTGTGTGTGTGTGTGTGTATGTGTGTATCTGTATATCAGGATCTGTGTGTGTCTGTGTGTATGTGTATCTATACCAGGAGCGCTCTCTTTCTCTCTCTCTGTATGTGTCTGTGTGTGTGTGTATCTATATATCAGGAGCGCTCTGTATATGTGTGCATGCATGCATACAGGTGTGTGTGTGTGTGTGTGTGTGTGTGTGTGTGTGTGTGTGTATTCAGGTACTAGAAGAGTGAGATCCACACATGGCATTTTTTTTCTTAACAAGGTCTAAAGAAACTTTGCTGCCTGGGGTTCAGTTTTATGGGTAAATTCTGTTCTCCCCTCTGCACCCCACTGTACACATGATTTAGAGGCTTCCTTTCTCCATCACATGAAAGCCTGTTATCTTTCTTTTTCCTTTACTTATCTTCTCCTGGCAGAATTCCAGGGTCTTCTTGGCCGACTTATCACTGCATTTGTGTATAGAGCAGAATATTCTGGGCCCCTCATTTGTAAGGATTACAGACCAGAATCTAATCAGATACCCACAGCTAGAGAACACCGTTAACAAAGAAACTCACAAGAAGTCAAACTGCAGAAAATAAGTACCAGTGGCATGCTCTGCCACAAATAGGACATCTAGATCACACACACACACACACACACACACACACACCATACACACATAAAATGCTCAAGAGACCATTACAGAGAGTGGGTGGAAAGATTGTAAGAGCCAGAGGTCAGAGGGGACAAGGACGAAACAATGTCTTCTGGACTCGGCAGGAGTGCTGCACCCATGAACTCACGGCAACTATGTGCCTACACAAGACCCACAGAAGACAAAGCCATCTGCCCACATACCATCATGGAGTTGGGAGGGGCCATAAGCTTCACTCTTAGCTGAGGAGCTATTAACGGTTGATGGTTGCTGGCAGAGGAAGACGGTTTTCTTCAGGGGTGTGACCCCTGGTATATTGACTACACTCCAGTAGATGACCTGCCCCCATACATATGTGGGCAGAACTAATAAGACTCAGAGGGTGAAAAAAAATGACAGGAAGTTGGGAGTACGGAAGTTGATCTGGAAGGTGTTATCAGAACAAGTTGGAAGTGGATATAATCAAAATACATGTGTGCCTCTATAAAAATTCTCAAATAATTACATGTGTTTAAAAGATCCTTGCAGCATACTTCTTGGTCTGGGACTATCAAGGAGTTAAGTCTTGGGAAATATTCTCTACATAGTGAAGGAAGCAACTCCCAGATCCGGAGAGAAGGCAAAGGAGGGGTCGCATCAAGCATCCACCACTTAACCAGAAGGTACCTGCATGCCTAGGTAAGAAGCCCCTCCACAACAGGTATGCCCCTCCATTAACAGAGTAGCAATCACTTTGGTTTATTGAGAAGGGAATACACTTGGAAGGTCAAGTCTTTTTCTCAGTCTGCTGTACTTCTGGCCCCATGCTCTCCTCAACGCCGATTTCATTGGAAGAGAAAAAACAAGAGAATCAAGCAAACAAATCTGTGGGGCACCAGGAGACAGCTTCCTGGGTGTTGATGTCATTTCAGTGTACTCCCCATTTAAATCTGGAGTCCCCTTATAGTGAACCAGTCACAGCTAACCTTTAAACTGCTTCCACAGTGTCAGGGACTCGGAGGAGTTGATTAAACAAATGGCAATATCTTGGCAATTGTTGGAATTGGGTAGATATATATGACTCAATTTATTTCTTATTTTTCCCAGCATTCTAATGATATCTTATTCTATTTGTAAGTGTAACTTTTAAATTCAGACACATTTTTTTGTATTCTAAGTGTGTTTAAATGACTTATTGAAACAATTTTATTTTAAAAATGAGGAATCAAACGAAATATGTTATACAAATAAAGCCAATTTTGCACAGTAATGAATTTTAATTACATTTATTTAATTGCTCATCTTGTGGTCAATTCCCTCCTCCCACCACGTGGGTCCTGGGGATTGAACTCAGATCATCAGGCTTGGTGGCAGGTGCCTTTACTCACTGAGCCATCTGGCCAGCCCCATATTTCTTCTTGATTTTTCAGGTTAGCATGCACAAGAAAGGGCTTCATCATGGCCTCTTCCTTTATATGTGCCGTTAGCCTTCATTCACTTCCCATTCAGGACTGATTTTACTAGTTGCTTTTCTTTAACTGTATTAAAATTTTTGGAATAACACAAATTAAAAAAAATCAAATTTCACTTTCTCAGAGTCATTTTCCCTCTTTTAAGGGATAGTCTCAAGGCCGATTGAAATGGCTTGCTGACCTCATAATTAGCTTCTGATACTCCCTATGTATTCATTCTTTTCTCCAAACCATTTATTTTTTTCTTTAATCAGTGGTCACAGGATATGCTAATACAAAAATATTATTAGTTCTTCATCTGAAATTCAGATTTTTTAACTGGTATTTGGTAATTTTATTTAGCTAAATTGGGATTGGGGGAACCTAATCGAGAGTCAAGATAATTGCACTTAGCTCAGTTGCTGGTGCAATTTCAAGGTCTGCCTGCATACAGAGAATAAATGGATTACATTTTGCTTAGTGACCAGAAGCAAGTTACTGTCCCTGGGCTTAATTTTAACATCACAGGGAACAAGAGGGTTTCATCCCAGGTCTAAACGCTGTGAGTATTTTGGAGGTCTGTGTGTTCCTTATTCCAACTCCTAGAAATACAGCTATGCCTTGCACATCTGCCCATAATGGACTGCATATCCAGTGGTGGCACCCCGATACTACAGCATCAGTGATGTCATAGCTATCCCTTCCCCCACCTGTGATGTTATAGCTGGACCCCCACCCCCACTCCACTCCTACCCCAGTATTGGAGATGGAACCTAGAGATTGAACATTCTAGGCAAGAATTCTACCACCAAGATTTGCTCCAGCCTTTTTGGTTTTTATTTTTTAATTTAATTTTATTTTTGAGCAAGGGATTCAACTAAGTTGCCCAGGCAGGCTTTGAACTCACTCTAGCCCAGGCAGGCCTTGGACTTGCAATTCTCCTGCCTCAGTTTCCTGCAATTACAGGCTATGTCGCCATGCCCAATTTCGTAGCTACCTTGATTTATATAAGTATATTTTATGAAGCCTGCACAGTGACTAAATTGACTAAGGAAACACTTCCTAGACCCTTCTTTCAAACAAGCATTCCTCCAAGATAACCATTCTTCAAGAAACAAACTCAGGAAAACAAAGGCATTTCAGCCCCCCCCCCCCAACATCCAAGCATGTAAGCCCAGCTGCCCACTGCACCATCCACTCAGTGTCTACAAAGTTCTAGACCACGGGCAGGCACTTTCATACATTACCTCATTTTCTCTTCACAATAATTCCCCATGATAGAAAAGACCTCTAATTTATAGACCACAGCCGAGACACAAAGAAACATTCATAGCCTCTAAGTATGCTCACTGCTAACTGGAGCAGAACTACAGCCCTGAGTGTCACACCATCCTGCCCTGCCACCAACTCCTTCATAGAGAGATAAGAACTGGAAGGCAGGACAAGGTAGGTGAACAGTGTTCTGACTCTAGCCAGGCCCTTTAGCGATGTTCCCCAGGCCCCCTCTTTCTCTCTCTCTCTGTGCATGTGTGTATGAGTGTACATGTGCGTGTGTGTGCAAGTGTGTGTGTGTGTGTGTTCTTTTAGACAAGAGTCTCACACCATAGCCCAGGCTAGCCTTGAACTCACAACAATCCTCTTGCTTCAGCTTCCCAAGTGCTGAAATTATAGATGTGACCCACCACATCTAATTTCGAGCTTTCTCCTGTGAGCTATCCCCATGATGGTAGATAGACCTATATTAAGACACCAATAAAGCAGGGTTTAGAACCTCAAAGAAAACAGCACCTCTACCACCTGATGGCTTTCATTTTTGTCTACGGATGCTTATGCATTTTATTTACTATTTAAATAACTTTTCTTAATGGCTTGCTTTACACACAGCACTCACTGGTCATGGTAATCCCAGCTTGCCTGGCATTTAGCAGACTGTGGAGACAAGATACAAATTCTGCTGTTAGGGAAGCAACAAATGAAGACTTGAGCTGCACTGGTGAATTAAGTAGATATAACAAAGAAGAAGACAGACTGGAAATGGAATGGGATGCAGTGGGGTTGAGATGTGCTCGGGCTTAGGATTCTGTTAAGGGCGTATGAAGGAAGCTGGATTTCAGCTGGGCTGTAGAGGAAAGGATGTTAAAGGTTGGAAGGAAAGCAATGAGGATACCAATGGTCGAAACCACTTTTAGTGTCTCACAGGAAGTGGCCGTGAATAAGATCTGGAAAGAAAAGGAGTTTCACAAAGCAAAAAGAAGGGAAAGTGCAAAGGCCTGAAGAAGTAATATCAATTATGTGTCTAGGGAACAAACAGATCGCTCTGCCTATGCCCCAGGCTACAGTTTCAGAGGTAAAGCATATGCCATGCAAATATAAGCATTGGAGTCCCAGCACCCATGTGAGTGTCAAGAGGTACAGTGCCTGCCTGTAATCTAAGCCTCAGGAGGTAGAGGCAAGTGATCTCTACAGCAAGCTGGCTATCTAGCCTAGCTGAGTCAATGAACTCCAGGTTCAAATGAGAGACTCTGCTTCAGTATATGCAGGGAAGAGGAATCCACCTAGCATCAACCCCTGGTCTGAACACACTCATGAATGTGCATGCTTATGAGCACACACACACACACACACACACACACACACACACAAACACAAAGCCACATGCACACACGCAAACACAAACACAAACACAAACCCACATGCATACACACACACACACACACACACACACACACACACACACACACACACTCACACACTCACACACACACAGAAGTGAGAGAGAAAAGGAAAGTTAGGCTTGTTTTTTAAGACATGGAAAACCTGATGGTCTTTGGGAAGTTGTGGGTGTTTAGTGGAGCTGTAATGTGTCGGGTAAAACATCCATTCCAGTCAACATACAAAGCACATGTCTTGAGAGCCAGTGCACTAATGCACAGTGTGTGTGTGTGTGTGTGTGTGTGTGTGTGTGTGTGTGTGTGTGTGTAAGTGTGTGTGTCCGTGTCTGTCCAAGGATGGCATAGTCCCTATTCTTAAGTCCTTACCCCACCAACTCACCACGGTAAACGATGAGTACAGAGACTCATTGCTAAGTGCCAAGTGCTAAAAACAAGTGGCAATTGAGTGCTAGCCCTAAAATGTGCGTTCAAATCACTCCCTCTAAGGTTCATCGAACATCACAGAAGAGGAACAGAAAGAACATAAAAACTGGAAGATGGGGAAAAGAGGTGCAAATGCTATCTTAAAGCATGACAGCAAGCATGGTCTCATAGCAGCTGCAGTTGTCTGCACTAGGTCTACACAAGATTGACCCTGTCAGTTAACACAGAGATCTACAACTGGACAATGTGCACAGAGTGAGGGACTTTGGAGCACTGAGTCCTAAATGGGGTCTTCATAAAACCCCTCCCCTGAAGGCTTGGGGATCTATTTAAAAGAGGGGGCAGAAAGACTGTAAGAGCCAGAGGTGATGGGTGACTCCAGGAAACAGTGTCTTCCAGGCACAACAGGACAAATGTACATGTGACTCTCACAGAGACATGTACAAGATCCTACACAGGTTCAAGCCAGACAGGGTCTCAGCACTGAGAGGGGGAATTAGACATAGGATCCCACCCCTAACCCAGAGGCTATTTGTAATCAATACCTGCTGGCAACTGGAAAAACAATTTTCTCCAACAGAGTATCATTGGGTATAGCAACTACACTCCAGAGCAGGCCCCATGCCCAGGGGTAATTAGCCAACACACAACAAACTCCATGGTTTTGTTTTGTTTTTTCATTTGGGCATTTTTTTGTCTTATCTGTCTTTCAATTTTTGGTTTTGTTTTAAAGACAGATAGAGACAAAGAACATAAAGTTGGGTGGGTAAGGAAGTGGGGAGACTCTGGAAGAAGCTAGGGAAAATGACAAGACTGGCCCACATGGCCTGATCCCTCCCTGCTGAGTTATTGGCTACCTGACTTCTGTGGGGGGACGGTCATTGTTTTCAGGTACATATTCAATGACGAGTCCATCAGGCTCCAATGGATAGTTCCAAACCCATGGTCACACATGTACTTGAACCAGTTCCAGAAACACAGACAGGCTCTTCTTAGAGGAAGGAATGCTGGTTATTTTAAACCACTGTTGTTCGTCAGGTATTATATAACCTGCAGCCAAAAGCACTGCTGATAACCTGTGCATCTCATGAACAAATGCATGTCCTAACATGATCCTGAGTTACTGTTAAACCATACAAGGGCTCAGAGGGTAGAAGCACTGGCAGGCAAACCTGGGAACCTGAGTTCAATCCCTGGATCCCACAGTAGAAAGCAAGAATCTCTGACTTCTATACATGGGCATGCTTACACACACACACACACACACACACACACACACACACACACACACTAATAAAATGCAAAATAAAGCCATAAAAACCAACCACACTTGAAAAATATAATCAGGGATATTGCACAAATCAAACATGAGATTTCTCTCACAGTTAAAAAAAAAAAAAAAACTCTGTCTTTTACTAAACCAATCCTTTTAAAGAATGTCCTAATGTCCTGACTTATATATAGCATTTGAAAGGAACAAAAGATGATACAAAGTAATTTCCCTCTTATGCTAAAACAAACACACTCATGATTTATGAAGTACACATGTCTTTTTTAAAGTATGTAAAAGTTGTTCCCAAATCGAATATTTATGGTTCCTTTGGGAAATTCCTGACATGTGAAGAACTTAGAAACAGCTGTATTAATTATTTGAAAACATTTTTTGCTTTAATTCCAAAACTAGCTACAAAGCTATATAACTAACTATAAGATCTCTAGCTTTAAAAATATAACCAACCTATTATGCTCTAATATCCATTATTAAAAGTGATAGCTCACGAAATTTAATCCTGGCACCTGAGAGGCAAAGCTAGGCAGATCTCTGTGAATTTGAGGCCAGCCTGGTCTACAAGAGCCAGTTCCAGGACTGCCAAAGCTAAACAGAAGCCCTGTCTGGAAGGGGTGGGAGCAGTGGTTTCTGTGCATGTCAAATTACAAGGCCCAAGAACCTTAAATCTTTCTCATCTAAGATCCTGTGAATTTTAAAAGATAAAATATAGATGTAGAGATTTTGAAGCATCAAATTTCTTTAAAATGTCACAATAATTTTCATATCATAACCACAAATCACCATGATCGCTACTTGTGTTTTAATGATACAGTATTCCAGAGCCAAAGGCCATTCTCAAAATTGGCAAGGCAAAGAAAAAGAGTAACTATAACTGATGGATAACATAGTGAGCTATCTATCTGTGAAAAAAAGAAAATCAGTTGGTCATGACCAAATCTAACTGCAAAACAGCATCAATAACTGTAGAAAATAAATTTGAAGTGTGATAAGTTCAGCCGTCCAAAGAAAAGAGAACTATGTCAAAAACGTTTAAAATATAAGTTATCTTGTCACAGGTCAATAAACAAAAACATGAACTTTAGTTGAAAACGCTGTTTTGTTTTGTTTTTCTTGACTACAATTTTGAAAACTAGCAATCTAGTCTTAAATTGAAACCACAAGCATCTAAGCCCTGTTGGGAGAGAAATGAACCTTTCTCCCAGATTACCGTTGCACGGGTCTTTCCCAAGTCAAATGGGCAGAATTTGGGGAAATCCAAAGTCTTCTGTCTGGTTTGGAACATTCAATCTAAATTTTACATACCCTCCCCACAGCCCTAGAATTTAATATTAATATTGCCACAATCTCTGTTTTAATTACTTTCCCCAAGACATAGATGATGGAAAGACAGAAAAGCAGGCCACAGGCCTTGAACAGACAGCTATAGTCTCCCTTTGCTAATTCAAACATTTCTTTTGAGAGGTAGTGGTATTTCTCTTACACTGGGGAGCAATGCCAGGACCCATCTGTGGGTTCTGTACACCTTGGGATGAAGACACTGGAATGAAGGGGATTTTAATACACAAAACCTTATGGGCTGCAAAAATGCATTCCTGTGTGCTTATGTTAAAAAGTTATGTCATGTTACTACAATGGACCTGCACTACTATTACAAATCTACATTTACTATTAAATTTTAAAGCCAACAGTATTATAGATATTTCTCTGATATTGCCAGAGAATCTAGATGCAGGAATAAAATGACAATACTGTTTTAGCAGATGTAGGAAATTGTGGTACTGATGATATGTAAGGGTTTTCTGGTTTTACCGCTCATATTTCCTGCACAGACCTCTAATGCTATCTACCCCAGGGGAAGAGCCACCACCAGCACAAACTCAGACAGTTACTGTCCAAAGATATTGGAGCTGACAAAAGTCAGGTTTTATCTGGAGAAATGTATCGTGGAGCAAATTATGTAAAGGGTTTTGTTGCCAACAGAAATGGCTTTATATCATTTAAATTTGATTCTAAATATATGGTTTTCCCTTCCCCTTTCCTGGGTAGAAGAACCGATCCCATGTGTTCTCAGATTTCCCCACCATGGTGAACATTGCCTTCAGCTCACTGTTGGAATAAAACTAATAGAAATTTTTGCGGCAACTGAGAAAAAATATGAGAGAGAAAGAAAAAGGATTGTGGCATGGTCTATATCCTCAGAGGTGTCTCAAGAACGGCAGTTGGGCCTGGAGAGATCAGAGACAAAGAAAAAGCAGGACTCCATGAAAAGGGAAGCATTCAGAAGGGAGAGGAACCAGCCACTCACCTGCAGTGACAACTGGCTAGCTAAGGGCAGCGATGACACCAAGAGGCCTGTAAAAAGGGCAGATTTGCCCCTGGCCTTTGGTGCTCCTTGGCTTACAATAGTATTATGTTCTGATGAAGCATCTTAATCGAAGGTATTGTTTACTGAAAATGCACTAGGTAACACGCTAAGAATGCTAACATCAGCCTGAGGCTGGCCACAGTCATCTAACTTGAAGATGATTTCGTAGTAAAATGTTGACTGTCTTATGTCATGGATGGAGGGCTGTATGGAGAGTGAAAGGCAGAACAGCTGTACGGGAACCACTCTAAAGTCAGAAAAATCCTAAGCTTAACCGTTGTAAATCTACACTTGAGTGCTTAGGGCTGTAACTGGTGCTTGTATAATGCAATGTTGTTACTCTGATGCGTACTTCATAAATTCTTAGCTAGTTTCACATACTTGTTCTCTGGAGGGCTGGGGAAGGGCACACTTCCTACCCCATCCTGCAGCCCATCCTAGCACCATGACTCCATAATGTGGCATCGTCTTCTGCTTTCAGCAGAGTCGGCTGGCTAAAGGCGGCAGATTTGGGCTAAGTCTGCTCTACTGAGAAGAGAGCTCAGAGTCTTGAGCTGGGCAAGTGGGCATCTCTGGCCAAAAGTCATAGCCCCAGGGCTGTCAAGGTCCAACTGGATATTCAGCTTCAGGGAGGAAATACTCTATCTGGGTGGGGGATATGACTCCATACCCAAGCACTTGCCTAGTCCATGCATGAAGCCATAGATTCAATCCCCACGCTGTGCACAAATGCACACAAATGCACGCACGTGTACACACACACACACACACACACACACACACACACACAGAGAGAGAGAGAGAGATACACATGCATATACAGACAGAGAAGGAGGAGGGGAAGGGAAGGCTACATCTTACACTCGGGAATAGCACACATATCAACTGTTGCCTTTCACCACCTGGCTGGAGGTGTAAGATGACCCCTGACCCTCCCCCCACTCTACTCTGTAGTCCCAGTTGACCCCTCTTTATGCAAAGCCACTGTGTCTCTGGTGCTGTCCGAGGTTACACGTAGCTGTACATAAGACACTAAAATGGAGTTGCTCTTCCCTGACCTTGTCCTCACAGAAGAGGATTCAGAAGGAAGGACTTAGAGCAGTGATTATCCATTCTGTGGAAGAAACTTGTTTAAGCCTATGTGCTGCTCAACTTAAAGGATCCAATGCACCCGCAAGCCGCCATCTTGTCCATTAGCATCAGTAGAGGGTTAGCTTTCTGTCTAATCTGACATCACAATAAGCAGAACTTGATTTCCTCTTCCCCTGTGCCACTGACAGCTTCTGAGCTGCTGACATCGGTCTTAATGTGAAGCCTATAGATCCGTAGGAAGGCTTTAGAGAATACTTACATACACACTCCCAAGCTGTATGTCAGATGTCCATGTTCCCATAGATATACATACTTTTTCTCAGAGGTCTTTGCTTCTCATTGAATCCCAAAATAATTGATAACCTCCTAACTTATTAAGAAACATTTGGGGGGGAGAATGGAGAAATGATGTAGCAGTTAAAATCACTGGCTACTCTTCCAGAGGACCCGTGTTCAATTCCCACCACCCACATAGCAGCTCAGAACTGTCTGCAACTCCAGTTCCAGGGGATCCAACAGCCTCACACAGACATACATGCAGGTAAAACACATAAAACAAAAATAAATAAATCATTTAAAAGAAAGACTTCTCTAGCCAGGCTGGTAGCTTATACCTATAATCTCCACACTACATGAGAAGTGGTAGGAGAATCACCAAAAGTTTGAGGCCTCCCTAGACTACAGAGTAAGCTCTAGACCATGGGCCACTGAGTGAGACTCTGTTAGGGAGAGAGAGAGAGAGAGAGAGAGAGAGAGAGAGAGAGAGAGAGAGAGAGAGAGAGAGAAAGAGGAAGAGAGAGGGGAGAGAGAAAGGAAGGAAAGAAGGAAGGAAGGAAGGAAGGAAGGAAGGAAGGAAGGAAGGAAGGAAGGAAGGGAGAGAGAGAGAAAGAAAGAAAGAAAGAAAGAAAGAAAGAAAGAAAGAAAGAAAGAGGAAAGAAGGAAGGAAGGAAGAGAAGGGAAGAAGGGAGGAAGGGAGGGAGAGGAGAGAGGGAAAATTGAAAAGAAGGAAATAAAGAGAAAGGAGGAGAGGTGGGTAGATGGGTGGGGTATAAGGAAAGAGGCAGAGGGTTATTCTAAAGCATAAGCCAATCCCAAGACATACAGACATGTGGGGATGAGGGTGGCCAGCAGGTGCTTACAAAGTTTGACTCTAAGTGTCCGATGCTTCGTAGTCAGTAGACCCTGAATCAGGCCTCTGGTGGGAAGATGGGCTCTCCATTTGTTCTTGATTTATCACGTCCTATCCTGAGAGATTAGAAGCCCTGGTGATGGGAGATGTGAGGACTGGACTCTAAAGATTGTCTGAGAGTTTATGACAGTCACAGGTCATCTAAAGGCAGGAAAACAAAACAAGTGGTCTCAGGGCCACAGCTACTGATACATGGATGTCATTTACTTTTGACATTTATTTTATGATGTAAATCTGTCGTTACTATTGTGATTGCTAGAGGTCTCTGGTTATGTTACCACTCCATTTTATCAAAAACGATACCTTCTCTCTTCCTGTAATATAATAGTATCACTCTCCAAGACCCCCAATAGTTTCTGGCATAACCCCCCCATATTTCCCTGTAAATCTATTCTTAATGACTACCAGTCAGCTGAAACAAAAGTATTCATGGGTCTTCAAATTTCCCTGGGTGATCAAATTCTTGCCAAAAGCTGTTTTCTTGGGAATTCTGTAGTATTAACTACATCAGAAGAGTATAGTGAACACAGCCTCTCGGCTTTAGCTTATTTCTGTAGCAAACAGTTAACTCTGTCTTTGCTCTCTTGTCTTTGCTTCACAAGACAAGCTCTTGGATTGTGAGCCTCCAGACCCCAGCCTCACCCACAGTGTACACACACACACACACACAGAGAGAGAGAGAGAGAGAGAGAGAGAGAGAGAGAGAGAGAGAGAGAGAGAGAGTGTGTGTTTCCTCTAAGGCAAACTATAACACTTTAATCTACAGTGTCTCTAAAACTGTGGCCTGCAGACTACCCACATCAGACCTCCCCCAAATGTATATGCATATTTTTGCCTGTCTCCTCCTTATTAGAAAACATGGAGGGAGACAACCTAGGATGCTGTGTATTAGCATGCCCCATCCCCATCCTACAGGTGATTCTTGAACACATACATTTGAGAACCCATGATTCAGGAGAATTATATCCTCTCCAGTTCACACCCTCATTCTTAAAATCAAAACTGAACTATTGCTACATACACTTGGCCACCTCTGGAACCGTCACCTCAGCCTCTTCCTAAGACACGTTCTCTTCTCACTCCCTCTGGCCTTTTTGTTTCTTTCTTTTTATTTTTCACCATGTTTTATTGTTTCTCTCCTCCTCCATAAGAGCTTTATTTAACTGTAAGGGAAGAGTAGATTCAATATTTTTCCCAATAATTATCACAGTGACCCTCCCCCTTGTGACATTGGACCAGTTAGCTCTTTTGGGTGAATTTCTTGCTTTTTGTTTTTGTGTTGCTACTGTTTGCTTGCTTTTCATTAAAACATTCTTGGCACTGAAGCCTGGCTAGCCCCTGCCTCAGCTTCCCAGATGCTGGATTACAGGCATGCACCACCATACCTGGCTCCTCTGGCCTTAGAGTGTAACTTTTCTTTAACTGTTGGGCCATTGCTCCAGCTCCCAAATGTAGCTTTTCTATTGACTGGTTCTCAGTCTACATAAAGAAGAGCTGAGTCCAGAAAGTGTGTAGGGCCTTAATGTGTGATGACACTGGTCTTCTAGCCTACAGGGTACTTGCTCAAACTCCTCAGAGCCCAGGTACTTCCTCCACTCTCAGCTATTCAAAGGAAACCCATCAGCATTCACAACTCTACATGGCCCAGATCCAAACTCCCTTTACTATGTCCTGCCCAAGGAACCCATCCCAAGCTTTGCAGGTTAAGGCAAGGCTCATGCACTTCAAAAATCCCCTGGCCCTCTCTTACCATCGCCAGCTTTTAGAAAATGTACATGCATAGTTACTGTAAGTGAAGTAAAAACAAATCCTATTTTAGCATTCTTACACACAAAATACTTTCATTTCTTTCTTTTAAACTGACCTAGCATAGTAGTGAATTTTATTGGTGTTTTCATGCATTTATGTCTGTGTGAGGGTGTCAAATCCCCTAGAACTGGAGTTGTGAGCGGTCATGTAGGTGCTGAGAATTGAACCCCAGGTCCATCTGGAAGAGCAGCGGTGCCCTTAACCCATCTCTCCAGCGCTAATGACTTCATTTCTTAATGGCTCCCCCTTCTCATTCATCATAAAATCAGCATAGTAGTGAAACTTTTAAATGTACTTTTCTAAGCAGCATATTGTGTTTGCTGATTTGGTAGTGTAAATCTCCTTGACTGATTTCTAGCTAACAACACAAGATCACTGAGCAAAGATGAAGAGAGGATCGCGTAGCATCTAGTCCTTCAGAATGCTCATAAATAGACCAACAGCTGCGAGCAACTTGAGCAGCTCCCAAAACTTCTGGAAATACTACAGTCTGCTCTTGCAAGCTAGCACAGACTGGTGTTAGAACACAACAGCAAATGTATCAATTGGTACTTCCCAAAAGCAATTTTCCTTGTTTTGTAGACCAGGCTGGCCTCGAACTCACAGAGATCCTCCTGCCTCTGCCTCCTGAGTGCTGAGATTAAAGGCGTGTGCCACCACTGCTCATACAATTTTTTTTCATGAAAGGCCCTGAAAAGGTCCTTATTCTCATTTGTTCATCAAATGAGAGTCTGTCAGCAGATTATCTAAATAACCAATAAATCATAAAAAAATAGAGCAATACTATTTGGGGGGTACTTGATTAACCAACTCACTGGGTGTGTTTATTTCATGACATCATCTCCCATGAGGTCATGTATGTAGCTAACCAGTTAGTCCAACAATAAACTGAATGAGTGATGATACGTAGCTCGCAGGAGTGCGGTGAGAACGAGGCCTGTTACCTCACCAGGCTCTGCCTTGGTTTTCTTTTCTAGGAAATGGGGAAGAGGTCACTGCTGATTTCAGTTTTACCAGAAACCAACTGGCAAGATCAGAAGGCCCTAGCTTACAACAGAAGAAGCCGTGGAACATTCAGCAATGCTCTGGAAATTTCTTCCCAACATTCCATTCTACAGGAAAAAAAAAGGGGGGGGAGCTGATTGGGCTCTTTCTCCTTGATAGTAAATGTCTTTCTTTGAACTCCTGCAGCATAACTCCTGTCTGCTTCTACATTCATGCAACATTTTAGGGCAGTGATTCTCAACTTGTGGGTCACGACCCCTTTGGGGGGTCACATATCAGATATCCTGCATGTGAGATATTTACATTATGATTCATAACAGTAGCAAAACTACAGTTATGATGTAGCAACGAAATAATTGAATGGTTGGGGTCACAACACCATGAAGAACTGTATTAAAGGGTCGCAGCTTTTGGAAGGTTGAGAACCACTGCTCTAGAGGTTTTAAAGAAAGCACCTTATGAAAATAGGATTGAGCTAAAAATGCTCACACCCTTGACCCCTTGACAGTCATCTCAGAAACTTATCTCAAGAAATAAATTTAGGACAAATGAAAACACTCTTTGGTGTTCGAATGTCACTCACAACAGAGAGGACAGTAACCCTCATTTTAGCACTGTCTCCAGCTACCATCTTGGCATCTGCAGACTGGTAGGAGAAAGCTTCCTTTAATGGCTCTCGGGTGTTGGTGGTGCATGTCCTTAATCCCAGCACTCAGGAGGCAGAAGCAGGTGGATCTCTGTGAGTTTGAGACCAACCTGGTCTACAGAGCTAGTTGTAGACAGCCTCCAAAGCCACAGAGAAATCCTGTCTCGAACCCCTCCCCCCCCAAAAAAAGATCACCTTCTGTAAAGACACTGGTTCTGTGTCATAAAAATTAAAGCTCCCTGCATGGTTTTGAGATCCAGACAGAACCAGACTAATCGACTGTATCCTGGAACAGCGAGACAATTCCTAGTGCAGACTTCCCAGAGAATGCTGCAGTGGTCAAGCAGCTGCTGGGGTGAAATGGCAGGCAGGGCCAGAGGCCCTATTTCTGGCACTCACCCTACTCCCTGCTTCCCTCTAGCTATTCCTTCCATCACTTAAGGCTTCCTCCTCTACGAACCAGCTCATCCCCTAATATTGCCATGGTGCCTTCCCGTTCCCATCCAGAGCCCCCTTTCTGGCTGCTGCCTCTCTCTTTCTCTAGTTAGAGCCCCCAGAAGCTCCCCCTCACATCCTCAGAAGGTCTCCAGAAGGAAAGCAACATGTCACTTTTTGACTTATCTTGACATATAACTGAGAATCAGCTTCATAATTAGCATACCAGCTGTCACTGCACTTGTAAAAGGAGGCCTTTCCAATCCAGATGAACCTGTCATTTAGAGAGGAAAGGGAAAGCTTTGAACCTGGCCTTTCACCGGACCAAAGCATCCAGACCCGGAAGCAATACTTCAAGGACTCATTGCCAAGAGTATCCCAACTGTGGAGGAGGAATGGATTTTCAGCTGTATCTTGCTAGCGTTGCAACTAAAATATTAAAATTATGCAATTTAACTTAAACTGGACCAAGAAATAAAACCTTCACTCTGCCTCAGATTCCAAGAACCTCTGTAATTCCACCTACAGGCTTCAGACATCCATCCAGATGTTCACAAACATCTGGAGATGCTGAGAGAGGAGGCAGTTAGAAGTGCTGGAGTGGGGAGACCTAAAATGTCACTTCTTAATCTGTTCTTTTTTTTCACGTTAACACTATAGAATTTCTAAACCCTGGGTCTAGTGTATCACCAGTGCTCAAAAATGCTAATTCCCAACCTTCTACCAGTCACCCCAACCTTCCCTTAGAAGGAATATTGTATTTAAATAGGCAAGTTTGTAGACAGGTTGCTCTCGGGCCAGCAACCTTTTGAGGTAACATTTTTCAGTTATTACTACTATTGTTAGAGCTGTCTTATAAAAAAAAAAAGGAATAGTGAAGAATTTCAGTAACTTATCTGAGGTTCCCACGGCACAGAAATAATAGAGCCAGGGCTCAACATGGACCCTTTAGCTCCAAGTTCTTGCTCATCTTACTGTTATTTAGATTCCAGTCTCCGTGGTCCAGAAATCATTATAATAGTGTCTCTCCAAAAGAATGTCCTTGGAAACAACAGCTATGTGGCCAAAATGGCCCACTCTCTGCACAAGGGACACTCACGGAATGTTTGAAGGAGCACTTTCCAGGGACGGAGACTTGATTATCCACCTATTCAGCCTCCCATGAGGAAAGCCACCTGCAGCACCAGATGATTCAAAGTTGCCTTAAAATGGGAAAAACAGCCATGGAGGTTTCCCACAGGCCTTTCTCTGTATCCACGATGTACTAAGGAACAATGCTAGAGTCCCGAGAGGTATCACAAATCTGTCATGAGCAAATGGAAGGCAGCCCAAGGATGCAAAGCTTTTCGAGTCTCCCTGAAAATGGCTAAAGGAGGCTAGAAAACTGCCAAATTTAATCTATTCTCATTGGCCCCACCAATTGGCCCACATCCGGTCTCTCTAATCCTATCCTGTACTGGGTAAACTGCCTTCTCTTCTTTGGCCAGTCTCTCTAATCCAGCCAGTTAGTCTCCTCTCTATGTAACGTCCACATGGCCCTCCAGGTCTAAAACAACCGTTCCCTTGTCCATCTTCTAAGTTCACATCCTTCCGAAGCCCTGACTCCTCCTGACTGCTCTAGCTCACTCCTACACCCTTCTTGATCGTCAACTACTTCTTGCTTGAATATGTCAGGTCATGACTTTAATTTAGCAAAGCACCTAAAACCAATGACTTCCAGAGTTTTTGCTGCTGCTGTTGCTACAACCCAGGCAATCAATTGGCAGTTCATAGCATGAAAGCACTTCAGAAACTGAATTTAATAGAAATGTATAGAAAAGGACCATTAGCATTGAGGATAACTAGGTAGCAATTCTGGACCCAAATCTATATGCTTTTTATTTTGATTTATTTACCTAGTTAGATAATTTTAAAACTGTTGTCTCTGGACGTTGGAGATTTCCCTCATCAATGCCACTGCATGATGCTTAAAGCAAGCTCCAAGGACAGGCATTTTCTCTGTGTGAAAACACCTCAGAAATCAAAAGAATCTTGTTTTTAATGTTTCAGAACTATGCCCGGCCTTCCAGGTTTGGTGGCACACACCGGTAATCCCAGCACTTGAGAAGTAGAAGCAGGGGGATCAGGAATTCAAGGCTACCCTTGACTACAGATCAGCCAGCCTAGACTACACAGGACCTCATCTCAAAATAAAAACAAACAAACAAAGAAGACAAGAAAATCTAGTTGTGTCTTGTGACCACTTTGGAGAGGGGTACCCAGCAGAGCACACCCCCACCTCTAAGTTTGGTCTATGCTTTACAACAGATTAAACAAGGTAATTACAATGTACAGTTTCAAGAAAAAAAAAATCTCAACAAAATGACAGATTCCCAGGACCCTGAAGAATCATTTTTGAAAAGACAAAAGTCTTACCTGTCGTAGAATGCCAAAAGAACGTCTCAACACCAAGATGACTGACTCCGGAAGTCTAAGTTGCTCCCCACAGCCCTGTAAAAGTCAATGTAGCTGAAGCCCTATCAGCGCTGAGTTCCTCCTGGGATCCACTTCTCTCTCCTCAGTGAGGAGAGAGAGTGAGTCACACTGGAAGGACAGCAACACTGGACTGGAAGAGTCCAGCCTGAGGTAGTGGGCCTCAGTGTTCGAGGTGACTCAGGCAGCAGCAGGAACACTCCAAAAGTGACAAAAGCGATTAGCAAGTTCCTGTGTAGAAGTGAGTTTCCTGTCACTGTCTTCTCCACAGAGGGGTTTCGTCTGCGTGGGTTTAGGGGTGTGTGTACATGTGCGCCTCCCGCCGTGAGACTGAAACCTACCCAGCCAAGAGGCAGAAGTGGGCTTTTGCTGCATGGCTGGATTTGTGTTTAATTAATTTTTTTTATCCTTCCTTGATCATTTCTCTCTCCAGATTCCCTCTGGTTTCCAAGCCCAAATCACCTACATACAAGTGAGGAAAGGAAGAAGGGGAAACCAGGATGGTTCTTTAAGGAAGTGAAACAGAAGAAAAATAATTTCACTGCACTAACTGGTCTTGGTTAATTTAAGCTTAGGTAAAAAGCACCTTCGACCTTATCTTCTAGGTGAGGAAGGAGTCAGTGGGTAGAGCACTTGCCTGGCCCTGGTTTGATCCCTGTATCAAGCAAATCCATATGTGGTAGCACACCTTATGATCCCAGCATTCAGAAGCATCAGAAATTCAATGTTGCCAGGCATGATGGTCCACACCCTTAATTCCAGCACCCAAGAGGCAAAAGCAAATGGATCTCTGTGAGATCAAGGCCAGCCTGGTCTACATAGAGAGTTCCAGAACAGCCAGGCCTACACAGAGAGTCCCTGTTTAAAAAAAAAAAAAAAAAAAAAAAAAAAAAAAAAAAAAAAAAAAAAAAAAAAAAAGGAAGACCTTGTTCAAGGGCATCCTCAGCTACACAGAGTTCATGGTCAGCCTGGCTGGAGACAGTAGTGGGTTCTCTGCTTTACTCTGCTTTACTAATAATGGATTGTGCTGCTAGTATTAGTAACGGTTTAAAAAGAACAGGCTGAGCCACAGTAAAAGCTCAAGCAACTGTCACACAACGGCACCTGTGCTGGGAGGTACTGGACTCTGAGCTGTTTTCAGACTCCTCTGAGTTTCATTATTTGCCTAAAAACACAACTGTGCTTGCCCCATCCCTCTGTGCCACCCAGGTGTAGAGACCATCTGCAGCGATGTAGACTACAGCCAAAACACCTAAGCCAGTCATTTGACCCTCCTGGAGTATTAGCAACCCCCTTCCATCCATGCCCCTGCACTCTGAGTCCTGAATCACTGTAAATGCTACTGCCCGAGATAGTATTTTCTTAAAAGGCCATGAGGACAAAATCAATGACATTTAAGTCAACAGTACAAAAGGGCACATCTGGACTTGGAACACTGTTACGGCCTGATATTGTATGCAGGGAAATATACAAAACCCAAATGAGACAGAGTCTATCCTTACAGCATAAAACCCTAGGAAGGGTTGGAAGACAAAAATATCCAAATAGAACCCATAATTCCAAATTAAAGCAATTATCAAAACAGAATCAGAGAAATCAAGCCGAATAGCAAGACAACAGATGTATCTTAGAGGTGGTGTGAGCAGCTCACATGGAAGACAAAGCTTGAAACAACTCTGACTGAAAAATTAGAATGTCTGAGATGTTGATGTTGTTGTTTTTAAGTTATCAGTTCCAGGATGCTACCTACAAAAATCTCATTATTTTTCATGCCCACTCCTCAGTTTTTTTTAGAAGTGCAGCTATGGCTGTCATGAGTAAGAAAGAGGCTGGCTGGGGAGGGGTGGTCCCAAACAGAGGCACACAGCACAAAAACCCTAAGGGAGAACAAGTTAGGAGAAGTGAAATGTTGGCGTATCTAGCAGTTTTAAATTGGTCCATGCCTTTAATCCCCCACTTGAGAGGCAGTGGTAGGCAGATCTCTGAGTTTAAGGCCAGCCTGGTCTACAGAGAGAGTTATAGGACAGCCAGGGCTGTTCCACAAGAGAAAGCCTGTCTCAACGGAAAAAAAGGAGACGAAGAAAGGAAAAGAGAGAGAGAGAGAGAAAGAAAAAAAAGAAAGAAAGGTAGGTTAATGCACCTGAGTCATGGCATGGCGGCAGGAAAGGACATAAGCATGGTCAGGCTTGCACACGGACACGCAGAAGCCTCTTAAAGGGACCCAGATAGCAACTCACAGTGAAGTAAGACCTAATCTCTCTTACGAACACACTCTCTGTCCAGAAAATTCCCTGTGGGAAGCTTGATCACAGGGCAAGCAAAGCACAAGTGGTTTGAAGATACTTCTTTCTTTGCCCGAGTTTGTGTATCTGAGGATGAGAGCAGCTCCTACAGACATAGGCAACTTTTGTCAGATGAAATTAGTCAGACACAAGACCTCTCTCAGGAGGGTGAAGTAGAAGGGTCAGGAATTCAAGTCCATCTTGGGGTACACAGAGAATGTCTAAGCCAGTCCGCTTTATGAGACCCTGTTTCAAAACTAAATAAAGAAGGTATGTATGTATATCGAAGTGAGGCCAAGAAAAAAACAAAAATTAAGCTTAAACAAGGGGCTAAGGTAAAACAGAAACTGCCTGCAGTGTGGTTCTAAGCATTCTGGCAGCAGAGAAACAGATATAGAAAACTCAGCACTTGCTGGATAAAATTGTGCGTGTAAAACCATACTCAAGACTGCTAATCCCAGCACTCAAGATGCAAAAGCAGGAGAATCACCGTGAGTTCAAGGCCATCCTGGGTTACAGAGTGATACTTTTTCCAAAACACAAAAGTAAACCAACAAAACTAGATACCTAGCTGGGGAAGAGTTCCCCTGGCTTCGGGGTGCTAAGACTACATAGATACTTTGCCTCTAGATAATCGAAGGGAAGGTGTCATGGAGGAAGGAAATCGCTGTCCTTCAACGGCCAGCAGCAAGTTTTGTGAGTTGAGTCCTCACGTCTGTCCTGGGACCAGGCTGATTTCATCTCACGACCTAGGGAGCCCACAGGGACAGTTGTGACAGAGCACTGTTATACCATGTGTGTCCCCTCAGGCTGTTCTAGTTCAACCCAGAAATGAAGATTGACTTCAGCTGTGCTTGAGAAAGTACCACCAAAGTGTTTTCTCACCCAGTATCTATGAGCTTTGGTACTCCAAAACTTAACCGCTCAAGATGCTCCACCTATGGGGGAAGGGAAAGGAAACGACTGACCGTGCGATGTGCCTCCTCTGGGAGGAAAGTGGAGTAGGACAGCAGCAGCCACCCTCGTGGACCACCTTTCCTCCTCCAGAAGAGGGTGTGGTTGGTGCTTCTGCTTTTCAGAAAACAAAGCGAGAGGTTCCACAGCGGGGTCCAGAAGCTAGACTCTTCATCCTCTGCATATGTTCTTCACAAATGTGGTCATGCCCCCAGGTCAGGCAGGGCTGAGTGTGTTCAGGGCCCCAGAACTTGTGCTCAGCCTGGAAGGAACTGGGAAGGCACAGCCACATCTGGCTGCAAGGTTCCTCTTTTCCATCCCTGGACTCCTTGGCTGACCACACTTCCTCTCTGAAAGACCTGCTCTCCCCGCCTGGAGGAGGAACGTCACTTTCTCTCTTTCTCATCTTCCTGTTTTTGTTTTTGTTATTGTTGTTTTGTTTTGTTTCTAATGGACTTAAATAGGACTGATAAAGAAAGGAGGAAGCTGGTAACTTACATTTACACATGACAGACACATACACACACATGGCCATCCTATCTGGCTATCACTTCTCACACTTTAGTCCAGCCTGGGCCAGACAGAGCTGGGCCACGGTAGGAAAGGAGGGGAGGTCAGTAATACAACGCCAGTGGTCCATTTTCTTAGTTTCTTAGTTTCAAACATCCCTCCCCTGAGATTCGTAGGCAAATGCCATCAATGGGACAGTTAAGAAGCAAACATCTGGGCCAGAGAAATGGCAGAGCAGGTAGACACCTGACACCAAGGCTGAGAGCTGAACTTGATCCCCAAAATCCGAGTGGTTCAATGAGAGAACCGACTCCTGCACATTATCCTCTGACCTCCACACATGCCACCACACAGACCTCCACACATGTGCCACCACCACACAGACCTCCACACACATGTCACCACACAGACCTCCACACATGTCACCACACAGACCTCCACACATGTCACCACACAGACCTCCACACATGTCACCACACAGACCTCCACACATGTCACCACACAGACCTCCACACATGTCACCACACAGACCTCCACACATGTGCCACCACACAGACCTCCACACATGTGCCACCACCACACAGACCTCCACACATGTGTTACCACACAGACCTCCACACACATGTCACCACATAGACCTCCACACATGTCATCACACAGACCTCCACACATGTCACCACACAGACCTCCACACATATGTCACCACCACACAGACCTCCACACATGTGCCACCACACAGACATCCACACATGTGCCACCACCACACAGACCTCCACACATGTCACCACATAGACCTCCACACATATGCCACCACCACACATATTTCCATACATGTGCCACCACCACACAGACCAATATGCCCACTACTACACATACCTGCTAAACAAACAGTAAAAAATTAAGCAGTTAATTTACACAAAAAAAACATTTCAAAGTCATCCTCGACTACACAATGAGTTCACAGACAGCCATAGATACACAAGCCACTGTCAAAAAAAGAAAAACAAAAGCCAAAGACTTTCTCAGAAACAACTTCAATTGACTTTAAATGCTCTCTAATAGGGCCACAGGAGGCCTAAGTATTTCTTCAGTGGCCTGCAAGCATGAGAAGCTGTTCACTGAGAGTTTTTAAATAATATGCCACCCGACTCTGTATTCTGAACTCATGCGTGAGTGTGGTCTTGCACAGGCTTGCTGTCAGCTATAGTAGAAAAGCCTCTCGTATGTAACAACCATAGTCTGTGACGAACAGCAAATGTTGGAGACCTTCAGCAGGAGTCGTTTACTGAGCTATTTTGGCCCTGTGTTTATGCAATACCTCTTTTTCTTAGCATGACTGCATTACTCAACATTATTTTGGTCCAGTAGGGAGTGTTTGTTCACACCAAATGATGTTTGTGAAGTGCCACCCGATCGAACAGCGTTCTGAAGTTGGAAAATAGAGGCTGGATCTTGTTTTAATGCTCTGAGTTTCCAACCAGGGCACTAGTCATACTGGAATTGTTCTAATGTAACTCGGTAAGTGACAGTATTAGAACAAAATACCCATTCCTTCTGATTGGGAAATTTTTATGATAGGGATTATAAAATGTTAGCTCTACTTAAGAGAAAAGATCTGAATTATGATGTGTCATTTTTCAAGGTAAAATTATACTCACATGAAATGCTCTTTAAAATTCTAAATATTAAAAAGATCTCAGAATGCTGTAGGCTAGAAATCTCACAAATGACTTCCTCCCTGCAATTTCTAATTCATTGCAAACCACAGGCTCCCTGACCAGATAAGAATATCATTTCAAACACTCTCTCATTTCCCTCTTACAGACATAACCATAAAACCATCATTTCCCCCTGCTGTTATTCTCATCATCTATTTTTACATTAAGATTTTAGTGTAACATAGCATATTGCTTTTTTGTTCCTGTGAATATTATGTTCTCAGGATTCTCAGCTGCCACTTTATGTTCCTGTCTGTTTGCCTCATATATCTGCGTTTATCAAGCAAATATTTACACCGTGGTTCTTTTGGTTGCAAAGCTCACTTCATAGCAATGTAGTCTAGTTACAGAAGATGATGACAGCCAGAGGGGTCATTCAAGCTAGGGCTCCACAGCCAGTCTCACCTCTTTCTGTGAGACTGTCAAGTAGAGCTGATGCAGTCAAGTGACCGCTACTCCTCCAAGAAGCCCCAGATGCACGCACCTTGCATTGCAGATATTAATCAATAATGTTTTAGAGCCCTTACAAAATCCTTCGGGGCCAGCTTGACAGGCTGCATATAAAGCCAGGATCTCTACATCCTATGCAGGACTTGTTTTTGACACAAAATAGCCAATTGTTCATCCACCTTACTCACTGGATAGGGCAGCGTGTGACTGTTGGGGAAAATCAAATCCCATCTATAAAGACAGCGACATTTTGAAAGAAGGGGCTGCAGGCTCTGAGAGCAAATCCTCGAGAGAAAAAGTGAAATGTGAGGGGACTGAGAGCAGCATTTGGGAGCCCAGTGCATGAACGCCTAAGGAACTACTGCAAATGCAATGCCATGGGCACCCGCACAGTCGGTTGGATTTGTCTATACAGGAGGAAGATGAAGATGAAGGGCCTCCTCTGCCTCTTCTCACGCTGCGATTGAACTCGATGCCATGATAGGGATCTTCAGTTTGGGCGCAGACATCACAGGATAACTGTGACCCGGCACATCTGCTCAGAGCACTGGGTGCAAGCATTTCAGTTACAGGGCGGTGCACTCACTTGCCAGTCTCAGTGTGACTGATCTTGGTGCAGTTCTGGATGGAACAGCTTGAAACATGCACAAGGGCAGTTTGAAAGTGTGGAAGAAAAGGATAAGTCTGGGTTCAAACCAGACATGATTCAAACCTCAACTCCTCTCTGAGAACAAGTTCCTGACGGTCACATCAGCAAAACAGGTAGACTCCTGTCAAGCCTTGACATTAAAATTAAAAATATGCCTAGCCTGGTTCGGTGGCCAACGCCTACTGTTCCCAGATCCCAGCAATAGGAAGGCTGGGGTGGTAGTTCAGTGCCAGGCCCTTGTTTATGTAGTGAGACCCATCTCATAACAAGTTAATTAGCTAAAGTTGTATAGCACTTGGGGTAAGGTGGCTGCACTCTCCATGGGTGCCAGTACTGCCACTCTTGTTTTCAGTTTTTGACCTCTTGGGGACCTTGGACTCTCACGTTTACCCCACCTTAAATAACAGCTGTTGAATTGAGTTTGTCTACCGGGAAGAGCAGCCATATCCATGTGTAATTCACTGATCTATCCTGCTGATAACTAGAACTGAAAATAGAGCAAGGAAGGGAAGGGAAGAGGCTGCACATGCCAACAGGGCGGTCGAGAAAGTTCTAGTGAGGATGTAGGCAACCGCTTTTTGGAGCTATCTCGGGCCCTTTTCTGTTTAATCAGATCCTTGACATCAACATCAATCCCTAAACTAAGGGTAATTTTTCTAGTTGGGTCCTAGTTTTCCTGTGCCTGTAGGAACCGGCCTCCTCTTCTGCCATGTCCTCTGACCCCTCAGCGGTGAAAGGCTGCCCTTCCTCACCAACAGCAGGGAACCTAGCTCATGTTCACCCGAAATTGCCAGCCCTCCTCTGAACTCCAGTACCCCTACACATTTTTTTTTTGTTTTGTTTTGTTTTTTGAGACAGGGTTTCTCTGTGTAGCTTTGGAGACTATCCTGGCACTTGCTCTGGAGACCAGGCTGTCCTCGAACTCACAGAGGTCTACCTGCCTCTGCCTCTGCCTCCCGAATGCTGGGATTAAAGGCACCCGGCTGACCCTACACATTTCTGAGCCTCTCTTGTATCTCTTCTCTGAATCCCCAGTCTTTTTTCATTAACAGACTGCTGGCTTTTGGCTAGTTTGGAGGAACAAGGGCTCAGATGCCTTTTGAGCAATTCCCAGCCAGTATCACAAGGCTGTTTTCTTTCAGCTTGCTAGATGCTGTCTCCTACAATAGACCTGACGACCACTGCTGTACTGTTTTTTAAGCACCTAACCTGTATGAGTTTTCCTAGGCAATCACCCGGCAGTCATGAACGGGGACGGTACCAGAGTTATCTGTGTTTACAAAGGAAGAAATGGAGGAACAGACAGCTCAATATCTTGCTGAGGGTCACAAATACAATACAACCCACCCTGGTCCCAGAGGCCCTCTTTGTGTTGCTTCACAGTGACAGCCATTTGAATTTGGATACAATCTGTGATAGTCATATCCTTTAAATAGTGTTAATTCTCCAAGCCTGGCAGTGGTGTCACATGCTTTTAATCCTGTACTTGGGAGGCATAGAACAGGTAGATCTCTGTGAATTCAAGGCCAGTCTCTTCTACAGAGCGAGTTCCAGAACAGCCAGCAGCCAGGACTGTTACAGAGAAACCCTGTCTCGAAAAACCAAAAAAAAAAAAAAAAAGAAAAGAAAAGAAAAAAAGAAAAGAAAAAGAAAAAAGAAAATTGTTAATTCTCGCACACAAGATGAGTGCTTTCACTTCTTAGTCTCATCCTGCAGTCAAAATGGCTTCTGAGGATCAGTTTTAAAACTACTATTATATGCCGGCCTCATTCCTATAATCCCAAGACTAGAGAGGCTGAGGCAGGAGGATGGAGAATTTGAAGTCAATGTGGGCTATGCAACAAAACCCTATCTCAATAAATAAATAAATAAATAAATAAATAAATAAATAAATAAATAAATAAACCTCTGGGAAAGAGGAGTTTCCATTGACTCTTAAGTTCTCCCTTCCTTCCTTCCCTCCCTCCCTCCCTTCCTCCCTCCCTCCCTCCCTTCCTTCCTCCCTCCCTCCCTCCCTCTCCCCCATCCTATGCCTCTCATTTCCTTCTTTAGCATACAGGGCACAAACTTTCAGACATACCGATTTTTAGGTGCTATTTTGATGAGCTGTTGTCACTATACAACTAAGCAAGAGGAGTTTCAACTATGACCCAGTAGTTATGCTGTGTGAAGATGGCCTTATATGCTCTCTTGAAAGAGTTCTGGAAGCTTATAGACTTGCATTGGTTCACACACAAGGCTTGCCACTGCCTTCCAAAAGCCACACAAAAGTAGAATTACTCATAATCTGAACAGGTAAAGCTCTCAAGTGAATAAAATGCATCTTATATGAATCTCTTGTCTTAGAAACATCCACTAGCTGGGGGCTGGAGAGATGGCTCAGTGGTTTAGAGCACTGACTGCCATTCCAGAGGTCCTGAGTTTGGTTCCCAGTGCCAGGTGAGCATCAAGCAGCCTCAACCACCAATAACTATAGCACTAAGGGATAGGATGCCATCTTCTGGCCTTTTGGACACCCATACCCACACATACACACACATATACACATAAATAATATAAAAATAAATCTTAAATCAAAGAAATGCCCACATGGTCAATATAAATTACAATTGTTGAATCACTTAAGAAAAATATGAATTCCCTGTCTTACACATGTAACCTTCAAAAACAGAAATCTCTGCATAGATATCTGTACTTATTTATAAACTAAGACACAAGGAAATCGGAGCACATCCTGAGTTGAAAATAGTATTTTTATTTGGTTTGCTATTGTGTGTATGTTTGTTTGTTTGTTTGAGGCAGGGTTTCTCTGTGTATTCCTAGCTGTGCTGGAACTTAATATGTAGACCAGGCTAGCCTCAAACTCATAGAGATCTGTCTGCCTCTGCCTCTGCTGGGATTAAAGGTAGGCACCCCCAACACCCGGCTTTATTTTTATTTTTAATCAACTTGCTGTTTAAAATTTGGCACTGGGCATAGAATCCAAGGCCTTGTGCATACAAGGCAAGCCCTGAGCTACTTCCTGCTCCCCTAATTAACATTATGTCCTGGAGACTCCCACGTGGTCAATATAAATGATACATGTTGACTCATTTTGGTAAGAGTGTGAATTCTAGTCTCTTTCTTGCTGATACAACCATTGTGGAGAGAACTATGTACCAGAACACCTGTACTTTTTTATAAATTAAAATTCAGCCTACAGATAAACAAGTAAAACAGAGTAGCATGTCATCCAACTGACATCACTTTTGGGGATAGTCAAGGACTTAAGGAGCAAGTCCCTTAGAGCAGTGGCCTCTACTTTCTTCTTGAAGATACTGATCTCGGTCTTTCCAGCTATTACCTCACTCCCAAGAAGACAATATCAACTCAGAAAATCACAGAATCTTTAGTGACAGAGCAATGTGTACACAATGTACTTACTGTTCAGCAAAACAAATGCCACTTAAAACTTTTTTTTTTATTTTTTATAACTCCATTGAGCAAGTCTACCTAAGTTTCTTCTGTAAACTCTTAGCATTGCTTCATCCTCAACAGGTTTTGTGTAACAACCACTGATTTTATAGCAGTTGATTCTCAGAGGGAAATCGCTGAACCACAGCGGAGTACAGCAAAGTCATCATCTTCCTGGCCTTCAGCCTCTCTAAGGTCATGGTTATGTTATTCCAACCAGATGTGAATGGCGGCTCCCAGACAGACCCTCTCTCAGTGGGAAACACCAGAGGTTCTGGGATTAAGCCTATTAGAAATCTTGCACTCAAATGGGAGTCACCGCTGGAAAACTCTCCGAGGCTATCTACCAGTTATCTTCTTCTGGGAAGATGAAGAAGCATTCAGAAATAAGAAAGTGGGGTTTTCAGAAAATTCAGTGCCTGAGCTCAAAAAGAAAGAGGTAGTGGGAAATGCTTGATGCTCATTAAGGGAAAACATGTTTGTGGCAGGTGCAGTCAACGATGACACGACAGGGTTTCAAACTAAACCCACTTCTTACTTGTTATTGTTACCTAAGTTATTGTGACTGTGCACATCTCATCATTTAGAAGAAAAAGAAGTGTTCTTGTAATTCTCATAAGTAGGCACTGTTTAAATTGCATTTAAAATTTTGAGATAAGTCATAAATACCTGTCCATTTTACTCCTTTAACAGCATAAATATTTTTTGTGAAATTGCTATTAAAATAGTTTTTCCAAATAAGACTTTCCATTTCTTAAATGTGTATGGAAAAACAAATCAGCTCTTACCATTTGAACGACCTATCACTATGATGCTCATTATCCAAAATATAGTGGGGTTTTTGTTTTGGGGGTATTTTTTGTTTTGTTTTGTTTTGTTTTGTTTTTTTTGCTAATTCCTGTCTTTTCATCTTTCAATTATAAAAAATTTTAAGTTTCTTAAAAGTACTTTGAAAGGATTATATTACCATTCCTAAGTTTTATTTTATCTTACTTTAAATCTTTATTTTTCAATTTATAGCTCACTTTTATAAATATCACCAGCATTGACCATTTTGTAAATGAGAAATCTGAAACTCAGAGAGGCTCAGCAACTTACACAAGACCACCCAACCAGAGAGGGAGGAACGGCTGGGATCACTTGACTCCTATCAAGTTTGCTCTTCCCAAAACCAAATGACTTCTCCAAATTAGTTCTTTATAGTATAAGAGGTCACACTGAATAGAACAGAGGGATTCAACTTATTCCACAGAGGTCATAGATTTATTATACAAAAGTAAGTTATAAAGTTAACTGTTCAGCAAAATCAATAATTTTTAAAGATTTATTTTGATTTTATGTGTGTGTGTGCATTTGTACATGAGTGTATGTGGGGGACTGAGGGTGTGTGTGTGCCCACAGAGGCCAGAGGGGCACTGGATCCCATTGAGGTGGAGTCTTAGGCAGAACAGAACAGTCACAGAAGAACAGCAGATGCTCTAACTGTTGAGCCATCTCTCCAGCCCCCAACTCCCAATTATATGTGGAAATAAAAATGTATCTATATGTCTGAAGGCTAAGAATGATTATGCAGAGTAGTAATAGGTGACATTGGAGATATTTTCTCTCATTTTTCTCCTTAGTTGTGTGGACTCTGCACATTTTTTAGTAAACCAGTGAGAATTAACTCCGTAACAAGAATGATAAATGTTGGTGTCTGTGTTTATGCTGTCTACATTTACCTCATTCTCTCTTGTGACTATCTACTATATTTGATTTTACTTCTTTAGTTTTATGTTATGGGGTGTCACCACCACCCAACCTGGGAATTTTATTTTAATTTTTAAAGGCAGGTGTGGTTTGAAAAGAAGAAAGGAAGAAAGAAAGAGAGAAAGAAAGAAAGAAAGAAAGAAAGAAAGAAAGAAAGAAAGAAAGAAAGGGAGAAAGAAAGGGAGAAAAAAAGAAGGAAGGAAGTAAAGAAAATTAGGGCCTGGAAAGATGGCTCGGTGGTAAAGAGCATTCGTTGCTCTTCCAGAGGATCTGGGTTCAATTCCCAGCACCTACACGGCAACTCAACCTGCCTATAACTCCAGTTCCAGGTGATCTGACACCCTCACATAGATACACCGGCAGACAAAACACCAGTGCACATAAAACTAGATCATTAGAAATGAAAAAACCCTACTATGCAATCAACACAATGCACTATTTATAGAGTGTGTTTTTCCATTCTGGTCCACATAATATATAGAGTAGGTTTTGAGAACTCAACCCCAAAAATCCATTTTTGTGGTTATCATCTCCACCATGTCGAGTACTCACTTCTTTTTTTTTTCCTTGCTAAAAGAAACGCTATTTGAAGATGTGTAGATGTCCCATACCAGGAGATGAATCATGCTGTCCAGTCAAAGATGATACAAAAAAAAAAAAATCTACTTCTTGGCTTTCCAGCTTCCCTTGCAGCTAGGTGTGTCAATGTCACCCAGTTCAAGACAATGAAATGTTGGGGGAAATCTTCTGGCTTGCTTCCTAACCAGTAGAACCCAGGAAATGTGGGCAGAAGACCCTATCATTTTTGTTTTGTTTTGTTTTGTTTTTCTTGCTATAAAGACTCAGTGAGATGTGGGGTGCCAAGGGCTGGGAAGACAAGAAGACTGCAGAGACCCAGCAGAAGCCTGGCATTGCTGACCTGTGTACCACCTCTTATTCTTTTTGTATGTGAGATGATGAAATGATTCAATTATCTAAACCATGTTTCCTCATTCTCATAACTGAAACTGAATGCTTTTTAATGATATAGTTATAATATCAAAATAATAA
Source organism: Cricetulus griseus (assembly GCF_003668045.3). NCBI lineage: Eukaryota > Metazoa > Chordata > Mammalia > Rodentia > Cricetidae > Cricetulus > Cricetulus griseus. The sequence continues at coordinate 132,905,442 of NW_023276807.1, read as the reverse complement.
CAAAAAATAAATAAGACTTGAAGTTAATACTACCAATATTTTATAAAAGATATACGAACTTAGCCAAATTCCAACCTAAATAACCAACAGTATGAAATGAATGATGTTTAGAAATGGTTAGATTATTTTATTGGGTCATTGTACGGGTAGGTTTGGTTGTTTTGTTTTGAGTTGGGGGTCTCATGTAACCCAGGCTAGCATTGAACTCATAGCCAAGGATAGCTTTGTACTTTTGATCCTTCTGCTTCTGCCTCCTGAGTACTGGTATTATATTCATGTGCAATCCCATCTGGTTTTATCTAATGGTGGGGATCAAAGCCAGGACTCTGTGTATTCTAGGCCAGCCCTCTACTAACTGGACTACATCCCCAGCCCATAAATAAGCATTTAAAAATAATATTCAGGTGCTGAGTAGTACAGCTAGTCAAGCTCAGTAGTTCAGAGCTCACCGGACATACACAAGACCCTTGGGTTTGGCCCCCAGCACCATATATAATAATAATTATAATTATAGCAATAATAAGTAATAAAAACTATCACAGTAGTTAAGAAAATCTTGTGTCTTATAAGAGCTGCTTGGGAAGTAAGACAACATGGAACAGAGAAAGCACAAAAGGAGGTAGGACTGAGATTATGTTTCCCTGCAATGACAATATTTTTAGAACCTTCAAGAAACCACTAAAGGATCTGTGAGGAAGGTAGGATTGGCTGCCCATTGCTTGTTTCATCTATCACTCCATTATCTAAACGGTGAACCACAGGAGCATATTTTTTTATATTAAAAAGCATCAACAACTGGGCATAATGGCTCCTGCCTTTAATTCCAGCACTTAGTAGGGTCACCATGAGTTCATGACCAGTATAGGCTATATAGTGAATTCTAGGCCAGTCTGGGCTACAGAATGAGATCCTGTCTCAAAGAATAAACCAAAAATATGTATACATACATATGTTTAGATTAAAGTAACTCTGATAGACAGAAATCCCTTTTGAATCCCTGGAAGAATTTTTATTAAATTTCAGAAAATGTTTCACTCCTTCCTGTCTACAAGGCAATGCCAAACTTCTCAGTCTATGTTTTCAGCTTGATCCTCCAGCACATGTCCTGTGACAGCCACTTCAAACATGCCTTTTCTTGCCTCTGTGTTCGTAGCCCAGCTTAAAAGGCCTCGACTTCAAAGAGATTCAGAAGCTAGAAGAAAAGGGCCTGAACATTTCCATCATAAAGAAATGACACATGCTGGGTGCTGGCGGAGGTACACGCCTTTAATCCCAGCATTTAGGAGGCAGAGGCAGGTGGATCTCTGTGAGTTCGAGGCCAGCCTAGCCTACAGAGCAAGTTCCAAGACAGGCTCCAAAGCAATACAGAGAAACCCCCTCCCCTCCCCACTCTCATACAAAAGGAAGAAAAGAAATGACACATGCTTGATTTGTATATTTAGCACAAATGCGTGCATGTGTTGAAGTACTGCATGGTACCCCATTAATATGCACATTTTAAATATTTTATGTATCAATTAAAATCAGTTTAACAGCAACCTATCCTCTGTCATTCTCTTCTTATATGTATGCTGCCCTGCTCCCATCAGCTTCCAGCCTCCCATCTTCTTGAGACCAAGAGCCATGCCTTTGATTAAGTTGCAGAGTCCTAATGGAGAGACAGTTAATGATATGACTAAACACACCAGGACCACACAGATCATGTTGGAAGACTCAGAATGGGGGGTGAAGGAGATAATGACCCAGTTTCTCTACCAAATATTAATGCAGCAATATTAAGGAAAGGCAGTTCGGGAGAGTACCCACCACAAGGGTGACCTGCCCTTCTGAGGATGGTGAGAACACAGGAAAGTGAGCCGATAACATTGGCATCCCCTGTAGGAACAAGAATTCCTGAAAGCTGAGCAATGGACATGTTTCAATTTATTCTATCTACAAACTACTTAGACACCAAAGGTTGACTTGATGCACCATGTAACACTGTGAGAAATAATAAAATGGAGGGAACTCTTGAGCATTCTGGCAAAAGCTCCAACATCAAAGTGGCCCTCTGGGACAGCAAAGAAGGCCTCGTGCCCCCAGTGAAAAGCTGTTCCTGACACTGGGACACCATAAGGACTGTTCCAAGTACCAACTGCATTGCTCTATTTTAAATTGTGAATATTAAATACACAGTGGACAGATGAGCTAAATAATAATAATAAATCAAATTAGCAAAACACTGCCTGATTAAATATACAGTTTAAAAAGAAAGTATTCATCCTCTCTTATACATGTTTAACTCCCTTCCATAGAACATTATTTTTAAGTAAGCACACAGAGCTCAGAATGAAGTTGTCACATGGCACAGGTCTGGAATTATAATAGTAAGGAACACACCCCACCCCCACCCCTATGCACTTCCTCCACCTAGCAGCACCCCCACTCCTCCCACAATCCTCCCCACCAAGCGACTGCCAGGAGTATCTCCAATGAGAGCAATTTTCTCCCTGTCCTACCATCCTCCTTTGGAAGTCAAGTTTGAGCAACTACCTTGAACTATGAAGTGAAAACCACAATTATATTTAAGAGTATTGAGAACAAAGCAAGAATCCCTCCAGCCCGTGCCATGTCTGTTTTTGCACACAGCGTTCTCTTTAGACTAGAGAGAGAAGCATACAACACACCCATTTTGCAGTTTGGTCTTATTTTATTTTATTTTTAACCAGTTGGTACAAAGCTGATATCTCTCCAGTTATGGAAAACGAACTCGGCATATCCTTTGAGTTGCCTGGTATCCCGTGGTGGGAAAGTTCAATTCATTTACCTGCTCTACCTTGATGTCAACTCCATTTGGGGCCATTATGAGGCATTATACTTGTACCAAACAATGTAGCACTTGAATGGAATTGTGCATGAGAAGCATTTCTGTAGAAACCTCAAGGAAGTTGGTTTTATTTACATGCCATGGTAAATTTATTTACATTTATTTACATACATGGTTTCCTCAACATATTATTGAGAGGATTAACAAATTAGTACATACCAGCCACCCTCTTTGCAACTCACTATTTCAATGAACAATAGCTACTGTTTGGGCTACTATATTGGTGATTTTAATGACAGTTTTCCAAAATGCTTTTGTTTTTAAATAACCCATAAAGGAGTCCTTCACTCACGTACACAGCCCTTATGCTTATGCTTCTCATCACCTGCCCATCTTGATAAATATGAAACTCCCCATCTAACGACAGAAAACTGAAGGCTGCAAATGAGAAGCGAAGAGTGCCACACAGGAAATCAAACCGAAGTGCCAGCTGCAGACACTCAACTGACTGTGAGCAAATAGAAGATCACAAGCAAAGGATTCTAGGTCTTCATAAGCAGCTCCCAAGATGCAACCAGAGCAAATTCATCTGATCCCTTCACACAAATCTGCTGTTCCTGTCAGAAGTCAGTGGACTCCCAGCCCTGGAGCCAGCCTCAAGGAGCCCCTGCTGACCTCTGCAAATCTGAGGTTAGTCTTGGGAGACTTTATTCTGTTACCCCCCAAGAGCCTGATCCTTGTAGAACAACAGTAGCCCAGGAAGATTGGTCATCGTTTTCATGCTGAGGAAATGTGTCCATTTCATGGACACACACACACACACACACACACACACACACACACACACACACAGAGAGAGAGAGAGAGAGAGAGAGAGAGAGAGAGAGAGAGAGAGAGAGAGAAAACATTCTTCAGTGAAATGTTTCCATTTCATTGAAACCATTTCATGGTTTCAATGTCCATTTCATGATCATTGAAACTCATCAGAAAAGCTTATGATGCCCTCAGAACCATGAGTTCCTCTTAGTTCTTCAACTTCTTCCAAAGTGTTGGACATTTCTTATACAGAGACTGGGAGGTTTGGCTTTGAGGTTTTTGTTTTGTTTTGTTTTGAGATAGGCTTTTTTCAGTTTTGTTTGTTTGCATGTTTGGTTTTTGGGTTTTCTTGACAAGAGTTTCCCCAGGTTACCCAGGCTGAGCATAAATTTATTACACAGCCTATGCCTCAAAGTTGTGATCCTCCTGCCTCAGTTTTCTGAATAGCTGAGATTACAGGCCTACACCAGGTCCAACAGTTGTACATATTTCAGAACAAATAATTCATTCCACATTATTTGTATTATTTTATTGTAAGTTATTTATAAGCTTATAAGTTAAATGCTGTTATAAGTGCTTAGTCATTTTCTTTTCCCTTCCTCTCAGTTCATTGTAAAAGCATTTAGTTATTTGAGGCAATTTGGTTTGAATTCCCATGGACAAAAGGATCCTGGCAAACATCAACGCCCTGTAAGGCTTTTGAAGGGGAGCTGCTCTCTAACCCAAAGCCTCTGCCTGTGATGTTGGAGGAAACCAGAGATAACACCAAGGGTATCCTTAGAGAGAACCCTATCCTTTGCAATGAGAACTCAAGACTAGAAAGTGTGAGCATTTATCCAACATATAAAGCTGGGGAGGTAGCTCTACCAGTAAACCTCATGAAGACCTGAATTTTATATCTGGGACCTATGTTAAAAAGCCAAGCCTTGCCTGGTACAGTGGCACACAGCTTTAATCCCTGTGCTCAGAAGGTAGAGACCAATGGATCTCCATGAACTTGAGTCCATCTATACAGTGAGTTTCAGAACAGCCAGGAAGACACAAGGAGACCCTGTCTCAAAAAAACAAACAAACAAACAATAATAGCCGGGAATTGTGGTGTATGCTCCTAATTCCAGTGCTGGGTGGATCCCTAGGGGCTCACTGGCCAGCCAGCCTAGCCTACCTGGCAAGCTCCAAGCCAGGGAGAAACCCTGTCTCACAAAAACAAAACAAGGTGGACAGCATTTGAGGGATGATTCTAAAGTCTGTTCTCTGGCCTGAGTGTGCGCATACACACAGACACCAACACACACACACACACACACACACACACACACACACACAGAGAGAGAGAGAGAGAGAGAGAGAGAGAGAGAGAGAGAGAGAGAGAGAAAACATTTATTCCTACATTGAGCCTTGCTCTAATTGAACAAGAAGTCTTAAAAAACAAAGCAACAATAATCCTCATTGCAAAGCAAAGACAATTGCATCTAATAAGTTAATATCAGCAATTTCAGTAAATAGCATTTTTTACTATTAAAAATCAAACACTTCATATGCACAAAAATATGATGAAGCAAAATATTAATCACTGATTCAGGGGCTTGTTTTATTTTGATCACAGCACACTGCTATTAACCACAGGCTCAGGCTATACATTTGCTTTGGAGGCTCATCCTGTATTTCTGTGGTTTATGTCCTTTGGCCTATATTTCTCCTTTTCCTCCCACCACCCCATCCATGGCAACACTGTTTTATCCTCTGTCTCTATAAATCTCACTTTTCCCCCTTTATTCTAATTCCACACATTATTGAGATGGTACAGTGTTTTCCTTTCCATGTCTGGTCTGTTTCATTTAGCCTAATGGCCTCTGATTTCACCCGTGTTATGGCAAAGGGCTCCTCTTTTTAGAACAGTGAGTAATATTCCTTTGCATATTTACAATTTATTTTTCCATTTCTCCATTTCCATTTGCTGATGGACGCTGAGATCATTTCCATATGTTAGCCAGTGCTGCAGTGAGATGGGGGTGCAGATGTCTTCACAAAGTGGTGATCTCATTAACTTTGGGAATATGCCCAGAAAAGAGGGGGATAGCTGGGCCCTATGGGAATAATATTTTAATCTTCTTTAGATGCCTACAACTGTTTTCCATAATGACTGGCCAGACCTACAGTCCCACCAATGGTGTACAAGGACTTCCTTTTCCCCTACCCTCTCCATTCCTTGTCCTTTTGAAGCAGTAGGGGAGGCATTATTTGATTTGTTTTCGGGGAGAGGTTCTCACTATGTAGCTCAGGTCGCTGGAACTCCAGATCCTCCTGCCTCAGCTTCTCAAATGCCAGGGTTATAGGTGTGCACCACCACACCCAGTTTCCTGGTATTTTTGTGTTATTCAATGTTTTCTGTCACAATCATTTATTGCTTTTGTAATCATAAATAAGCAAAGAAGCCAATAGCTCAAAACTACAAACCTGTGCTTTGCATTTCTTGTTCTTATTTCTGGAGAAAGGGAAGGAGGAATGAGAAAAGATGAAAGGGAAGGAAAATAATGGAAGATGAGACAGTTAATGCTGAGAAAAGCATAGGGTGATGGGCAAGATATTTAGGGTGTGGTCCAAGCTCCCCCAGTGATCACACAGGGCCCTGGACTAACCTTGCCTCAGTTTGGATCACATTGTAAAATGCTGTTAGGATATCCACAGATGGATTTTGGGAGACACAGAATCCTACCCCTAATCTCCATCTATATTTAAGAGACAATCTGAAGCTAAACCCAGATCTGCTCAGATAACACTAAACTGCTTTTCTAATTAGGTTACATGTAGACTGTCCCCATCATTATGATAACATGCGCTAGCCCTGTGGCTTGGAGGGATTTCCCAAAGGGTCCAAGACAGCCTAAGAAGAGCTAAAGCCTGGGGACTAGGTATATAGCTGACCGAGTGCTTGCCTAGCATGCGTGAAGGCCTGGGTTTGATCCCCAGTACCCCATAAACTAGATGTGGTGGTGCATGCCTGTAATCCAGCCCTCGGGAGGTGAAGGCAGGACAACCAAAAGTTCAAGGCTGTTCTTGGCTAGACAGCGAGTTTGAGGCAAGCCCGAGCTACCTGAGACCCTATCGTAAGAAATAAAGGAAGGGGATAAGTGACTTAGTGAGCTTAAGTATTTGTCTCAAAGCCTAAAACCCAGGACCCCACAGTGGAAGGAAAGAGGAGACTGATAAGCAGTGTCCCCTCACCTCCATGCCCAACACCATCCTCTGGCCTGTGGACACCTTTAGCCCATGTTACCTACATGCCATTTACCTCTACAGACCTTTCAGCTTCTTTTTAAAGTCATGAATACACGTATTTATCAGAGTTGCCCTTGATGGTTTTACAAAACAGCACTGGGTACATTTTTTTGGACTTTGGTATGTTTGTTTACTTAACACCCTGCAATGTCCTCAAATGAACCCATCTAGATCTACAGCAGCTTCTGTGTCCAGAAACAATCACCATGTGTCCTGTTCGGCACATTCCATGAATTCCAAGTATGTGGAATCGAGTTGCCCTCTCCTGGGACCTGGAAGGGTCAGTCCCCATCATTGCAGAGAGAATGAGGCACAAACTGTGTGACCATGTTAGAAAAAACAATTCTGCCACCTTCTCGAATCTTCTTCCAGGTACCATGTTGTGTGGAAACCCTGACTACACTGGGCACCCAGGTATGGGAGTTCTGGCTTGGGCTAAGGCCTTGGGCCAACAGCTAGACTTTCTAATATGTAATGCTACATAGCTTTAATCCCAGCACTCAGGAAGCAGAGACAGGCAAATCTGAGTTCAAGACCACTCTGGTCTTCAGAGTAAGTTCCAGGACATTCAGGGTTACACAGAGAAACCCTGTCACACACACACACACACACACATACACACACACACACACACACACACACACACATAAATAAATATAATTTATTTCATAAAATACATAATTTGCATACTAGACAATTTTAGTATATTTTTATGTGTAAAAATCTAGCTTTTAGATTTTTACTAAAAATCTAGCTTTTAGAATGCATATAGCTTTAAAAACTATATACATCATTTACAAAATAACTGTTCAGGCAATGAAATTAGAATAACTTCCCACCTCTGACCCACTCAGCCATCCCCCACAATTGTTTCTTAAAGTCTTCAGAATTTTTTCATGTGTAACAAAAAACAAAAATTATCACCGTGGAAGTGTTCACAGTTTCCTTCCTCCTCTGACATTGGTACCCTGATCACTTTCCATCTCTAGCGCCACCTTCCTGTTGGCTTATTGTCAGACAAGGTAAATGCAAACAAAGGTGTTAGAGAGTTAAAGAACTCAATATAGAAGGTTTGTACCCAAAAGACCTGGAATTATGCTCTACAGGGAGAAAAATGCAAAGGAAAAGGCAGGGATGTAAGAAATATGGAAAGAGAAACTTTCGGGTGTCCATAAAGATGAGAAAATGTGAAAAAGAGGGGCTGGAGAGATGGCTCAGAGGTAAGAGGGCCGACTGCTCTTCCAGAGTTCAATTCCCAGCAACCACATGGTGGCTCACAACCATCCGTTATGAGATCTGGTGCCCTCTTCTGGTGTGCAGACATACATGGAAGCAGAATGTTGTATACATAAGAAATAAATAAAATCTTTATAAAAAAAAAGTGTGAAAAAGGAAGGCTGTGGGGAGAGCTGTCCATACCCATTGTTACGCAGAACACAAGTGCTTCGTGTAAAGCCACCAAGGAGCACAAATACAGATCAGACAGACTCTGTAAAGGATTGTCTTAATTTGGGGCTGGGGGCAATGGGGGAGTTGAGACAGGGTATTGGAATTATAGGTAGCTGCCCTGGCTGCCCAGCTTTTATGTGAGTTCTGTAGATCTGAATTTTGGTCTTCATGCTTGCACGGCAAGGGCTTTATACACTGAGACATCTCACCAGCCTGGCTTCTGTTCCCCTCAAAAGCACAGATTTTTGAACTGCCTACCTCGCTCCACCCACCCTCCACCCCGCCAAAAACAATCTGAGTTAGCTAAATAAAATCAAAGGCTTGTGATTTCAGACACCGAGGACAGGAACCAAGACATAAAAGAACCAAGGGAGAAACTATATTCAGAAATTCTAGCTAATAATTCCATGAGTATAATACAAAATTAATAAGGCACTTTTTAAAATGGATTCCTAAGTACTAACAACTGCTAGAAAATTATTTCTAAGGGAAAGAAATTAATTTTTCCCAAGAAAAAAAATAGATCAGGACTGAGTGGGTAAAAATGCTTGCTGCCTAAGTCTGGTGACCTGAGTTCAATGCCTGGCATCCACAAAAAGTCATTTGTGGTGGCTGACACCTGTAATCCCAGAACCCCTACTTTTGATGGGAAGTGGAAGTGGGAGAACTGTACAGTAGCTCGAAGACAGTGGGCTAGCCTGGGGTACGCAGAAATGATAGCCCCTGACTCCACAAGGCAGGAGAGAACCCACACCCAAAAGCTGTCCTCTGGTCCCCACACATATGCTGTGGAAAGTCCCACACACTAATAACAAATAAAGTGAAATATAGAACAAAACTGTCCCTGAGCCTAAAAAGCTAGTGAGTTCTTCTCCTCTTCCTCTTCCTCCTCCTCCTCCTCCTCCCCCTCCTCCTCCTCTTCCTCCTCCTCCTCCTCCTCCTCTTCTCTTCTTTTTTCCTTTCCTTTTTTTTCAAGACAGGGTTTCTCTGTGGTTTGGAGGCTGTCCTACAACTAGCTCTTGTAGACCAGCCTGGTCTCAAACTCACAGAGATCCTCCTGCCTCTGCCTCCTGAATGCTGAGATTAAAGGTGTGCACCACCAACGCCCAGCTACTGAGTTCTTGCTATGCAGATTTGACCACTTCCAAATCTTATCAAAGAGACTAAGGGCAGTCAAGATGAATCCTTAGTTTTTCTATCTGTATAAAACTGCAGCACTGTAGAATAGTTCATCATCTTTTTAATTGTGTGTATGCTCGAGCGTGTCCGTGCATGAATGTGTGTGTGATGTGGAAGAGAGAGAGGCTCATGTGTGAAGGTCAGAGGACACTCTGTGGACACTCTCCTTCCACTTCTAAGTGGGTTTCAGAAATCAAGCTCAGGTTACCAGGCTTGCATTACAGGCCAGCAAGCATCTTTATGCACTGAGCCATTCCACCAGCTCCATCTTTTTAAAAGTACATTTTATTGATTTTTCATAAGTTCAGATGGGAAAACAAACAGGAAAGAAGGAACGTCAAACAGTGAAGTCCCACTGCAAAATGATTCAGAAAGACCGGGAGCACATCCATTTCCCATGATCCTTTCAGCTTCTCTGGTTGCTCTATCCATCTCCTCTCTGCAGTGAATACAAAACAGCAGAGTAAAGAATGATCCTAACAAAGCCTTCCTCTGAGTGTCACTGCATTGAGTCAGATCCAATCAGTGTGAAAGATGGGGACCGTACAAATAAAGAAAACATTTTTTAATTCACCCATCCTCCCAGCAGGCTTTCAATCTCGAAATCGACCACACTGCCTGTCACCTTCCTGGATAATGTGTATAGGGTGGATGGCCCAGAAATCTGCTATTAGTTCTCTGACCTTCTCTACTCTGATGACAGCCATCTCTGGGCTATCCTACAAATCAAACTGTTGGGAACAGAAGTGTCCTTGTCGCTAATATTTCAAACTTGGAAATTCTCTCCCTTTCCACCTCCTATCGCTTTCCTTCGGATTCTGACTTTCTGAAGCTGCTCTTTGGCAAGACTCAACTTCCAATTCCCTGTACCACTTCCATTCCCACTTGATTCCTTGCCTGACCCATATTTTATAGCCACTTCACCCCTAGACATACAGCATCCTGAATTGCTCCTGTTATTGGAAATTTGGGGGAACCCTTCATGTTTAAAAGACAATATCATGGAATAGAGTCCCATCCTGGGTTTTTTTGTTTTTTTTTTTTTTGTCTCATTAATAAAATAATTTAAGAATGGACTCAAACGGAAGCCCAAGCTTGAGGACACTTTGATTAGCATTTAGGGGAAAACTCCCAGAGCTGTAAGCTGTAAATCTCAGCAGCTTCCCAGAGGAGAGTGGAGGAGGGAATCAAAGCCATGCCATTTTAAGCCAGCATGGAGGCCAGCAGCATGGTGGACCAGCAGCACTATGGTGAGAGAGTAAGGAAGCCCAAAGCTTCAGGGAAATCATGCTCTGAACAGACAGAAGGGAAAGTTGGGCTTTTCTGCAATGAACAGAAGGGAAAGTTGGGCTTTTCTGGGCAATTCAGAAAAGCAGGCTGACTTACAAAGTTGTTACATCCATGGGTTTTGATCGGGTTTGTTTTCTCTGCCAGTTAAAGAACCAAAAGGCAGGGGAAAAAATCTTAAGGACAATAGCAGAGGAAATCTTCAGACAGAGCAGAGTCAGTCAGTAAAGAAAGGCTTTTGTTAGGGGTGGGGAAAAGCACAGCATAGCAAGGCATATAAAGACCATCTGCCAGGCAGGTACTCCAGGAGCTGCAGTCCAAGAGGGCTGGGGGATTTGACGCTCTGAGGGGTCTTTCTCTCCTAACTTAGGGTTGGTCAGTTTAACAAGTCAGGGAAGCTAACAGCCCACAATATTAGGGTAAATATGCTCTGATCTGGCTTTGAACTTTGAATTTCATTCAAGGGGATTGGGGTAGCTAATGATAGGAACAAAGGCTTGTTAGACCTTTGTTTTAAGCTACCAGGTTTTTGTCTCAGGTCAGGAGGTAACTGTGAAGAGTGATGGATATGCTAATTAGCTTGGTTGTGGTGGTGAGTATACAAATGTGTATACAATGCACACATTTAATGCATGTGTACATCAAAACATGAAGTTTATGCCTTAGGCACATTTTTGTCATTACCATAGTACAACTGAAGACTTGAAAATGTGAGAGGCCTAATTTAAATAAAAAAAGAAAATGTGAGAGTCTGGAGAGATGGCTCAATGGGTAAGAATGCTTGTTGTGCAAGCATGAAGGCCTAAGTTTGCATTCCCAGGACCCATGACTGCCAAGCATGGATCCACATGCCTGAAGGGTTAGTGACCTAAAAGCTCAGCTGGACTGAGAAAGTTGGGCCAGGAAAGTTGACTTGATTGCTAATACCTTCAGGCTGTTAGGATCCAGGACGATTCTGGTAAGATCAACATGCCAACCTCTGCTGCACGTTTAGACTGCAAGGTAACAGACCAGCAGGAGGACTCTTCCAGCCCCAGAGTTCCCCTTTTATCCAATAAACCCCACAAGCCCCCTCTGCCCTTCATTGTCCTGATTAAAGGTCAAACTGCTTCTAAAGAAGTCAGTCTTTTCTTAAATCTCCATGTTGCTATCCATCCTGATCTAACACTGCCTATAACCCAAGCACTGGGGGCAGAGACAGGGCATCTTAGGAATTTTCTGGCCAGCCAGCCTAGCTAAAACAGTGAGCTTCAGTGTCAATGAGACCATGCCTCAAAAAGAAAGGTGGAAAGTAATAAAGGAGGACACTCCTTCTCAGGCTTTTGCACGCGCACGCGTGTATGTACATGCATGCAGATGGGAGATTTGAACTTGGAAGGGGACAGAGCTGGAAAATATTAAGAAACAAGTGGAAACAACAGCCTTGAGACTAGTTAGGGAAATCCATGAGGCCAGTAAGTCTTGTTAACAGCATGTAGTTGAGTCCCGGTTTCCCCTTAACTAATTACAAGTCCCAACAACTTAAATAAGACCAACGCTGAGATGCCCCAAGCAGGCTCTGAGCCTGACTGCCTCAACTTGAATCCTGGTTCCACCACTTCCCAGTCAAGGTGCTAAACTTTGTACCTCAGTTTCTTTCCACCCTGAATTGTCCTGAGGACTGAGGACAAGTTATTGCATGTAAACATAAAAGGGTACATAAGCCAGGACTGGGTAGGATCCAAGAGGGAAGTCTTTGGAGGGGACTGTTAGTCTTAAGTGTCTGGCAAGTTTACTTAGAATGCAGGGCCCAATCTTGAAGGCAGAAATCTCCACTTTGAATAAAACATTCTATAGTTCTTGTGTATAGAGCTTAAGAACCACTACTCTGAAGGAAAGTAATTTTTTTGTTTTTTGTTTTGGATTTTTTGTTTGTTTGGGGGGTTGGGTTTTGGGGGGGGTTGTTGTTGTTTTGGGTTTTTTTATTTGTATTTCAAGGCAGAGTCGAACTCAGAGGTCCTTCTGCCTCTGCTTCTCAAGTGCTGGAATTAAAGTCGTGTGCCACCATCGCCAAGTGGAAGAGTAATTTCTTTTTAAACTTTTGAGTCTTACTCTTTACATTAAAAAAATCAAAGTAAATTTTACAATTCTTCCTAACATGCCCATTTTTGTTTTAATGTACACACAAAAAGCTATAACAAGCTGCGTGGTGGTGGCATATGCCTTTTTCCCAGAACTTGGGAGCAGAAACAGGCAGATTTCTGTGAGTTTGAGGATACAGAAGGAGTTCCAGGACTGGTTCCTAGCTGAGAAATCCTGTCTTAAAAAAACAAAAGGAAAAAGTTCCATCAAATAATAATGTATATCATTTGCTACAAAAAAAAAATGATGCTATTGGGAGAAAGACTAAATATATCCTGGAGCTAGGCTGCTTTCTTGAATATTTTTGCTTGAGACCTTAAACTCCTCAAGACAAAGATGGGCTTGAATTCCTAATTCTCCTGCCTCATCCCTCCCCTGAATACTGGGATTGCCAGTGTGCACTCACCCGGCTCCCTGGCACACTTCTGTATTTCCCAGTTGCCATGGTCTAGCTTCATTTATCAACCTGATGTTAATTACCATGGAAAAACCACTTCTGGGAATGTCTGTGAGGGGGCTAGAGTCACCTTAACTGTAGAGAGCCCCTCCCATGGGCTGAGGCCCTGACTGAATAAAAAGGAATGTGTTGAACACCAGCCTTCCTCCCACTCTGCTTCTTCATTGTGGACGCAGTGACCAGTGCCCTCCCTCCTACTCCCCCCCACCCCCCCACCCCCGCAATGCCACACCTTCCCTGTGATGGTGAACTATACACCTTCAAACTGGGAGCCAAATATGCCCTTTCCTTCTTTCTTAGGTTGCTTTTGTCGGGTATTTCATCACAGCACAGCAAAACTAACTACTATATACCAGACTCTTCTAGTTTTTCTGTGCCATGCTGCACAGAGTGATCTTAAACATGTGGGCTCAAGTACTTCCCCTAAGACCCCCAAGTATCTGGAACTAAAGAGACATATAACAGCCCCCAGTCAATCTTATTTCTACTGCATGGTTTGACAAGTCTTACCAGTGTAGCAAACATGGACACCGTCCTTCTGCTCTACTTCTAATGCACTTTCTGTACTGTAGGGCTGGAAAGTTTGTCTCCCAGACCATGCTTATAGACACAACTCTCCATTCAGGGTCTGGAAGTAAGTAAGGTACAGGGCACCAATCTTTTGCTATTGTTCACTCTGCTAAGAAATCGTGTAGTAGAGCTATCTGGGTTTTCCACTAAGCTTTTCTGATGCCTACTCTGGGTAGGCTGAGGAACAGCTGTGGTGGTGATGCCATAGCAGCTTTCTTCCTGTTGTCCCATCTTTGACAGAGGTGGTAGTTACTAGGTAGGTCAATTCTGCCATGCTCAAGAATGCATTCCCAGAGATAAGTCCACCTACCTTAAAAACCAGTAATAGTTTCCAGTTGGGACATAGTGGGACATATCTGCAGTTCCCATACATTGGATGGCTGAAATGGGAGGAACAAGCATGGGCTACCTAGTGAGACCATGTCTCATAAGACAGGACAAATCAAAACCAACAAAAATCTCACCACAACTAAAAAGTGTATATTAAGTGTATTCAAAAGTGGACATTATAGCATAATCCATGCCCATGCCATCTTCATCAGTTACTAACTTATGCCCAAACTGATTGTGGTTTTGAGACAGGATCTCCCTATACAGCCCAGGGTAACTCCACATTCATGATCCTCCTGCCTCTGCCTCTCAAGAGCTAGAATTACAGTGTACATTTGCCTACCACCTTCTCCATTCCCTCACCTCTGCCTGGGGGACCACATCCAATTCATGGTAGGCAAGTGCTCTACTACTGAGCCACAGCACTAGTTCTCCACCCACCACCTATTTTTGAAGCAAATTTCAACTGTATCAATTTTTAGCATGCACTTTTAAAAGTTCAGTGTAATTATGAATCCACTCAGTGTTCACACTGTCAGTCACCTTTTATTGTAATACAATTTGCTTTGTTTTGCAGAGCCAGTACCCAAATATAAGTCCAGAAACTGCAACCAGTTGACACACTTCTGCCTTGACCTCTAAGTCCTCCCTTCATCTGCGTGGTTTCTTTCTGGAACTGGACTTGAAGGGATCATCTTGTTTGCTCCCACTCTGTATTTTGGTGACTGTGACCGATGGTTTGTTAGTTCATATTTCCATCTTCCATAATTCCTATAAATTGCTGAGTACAAAAGCTTCATTAGGCTTCATCCTCCAAGATGAAGGTGAGTTTTCTGAGAACTGCAGTAGCCTCTTGCCAGGTAGCTAACAATGGCATTAGCAGTCAGGGAACACTTTTTAAAAATTATTTTATTTTTTACATACTAATCCCAGTTCCCCCTCTCCCCTCCTCCTGCTCCCCCCACCTTCTCCTCCCCCCACCTTTTGCTCCTCAGCAATGGTAAGGCCTCCCATGGGGAGTCAATGAAGTCTGTCCCATCACCACATGAGACAGGACCAAGGCCCTCCCCCGTGTCTAGGTTGAGCAAGGTATCTTTCCACAGGAAACGGGTTCCAAAAAGTCAGTTCATACACTAGCAATAGATTCTGGTCCTACTGCCAGTGGCCCCACAAAAGTCTGGGAGCACTTACAACTCAGCTCAGAGCTTGAAAGAGGAAAGGAGTTGTGTTGCTTTTTGACTACCATGGGCTATGTGTCTTTAGGCCATTAATCTGAGAAAACCAAAGATTAAAAACTTCTGCTCATGGCCCAGGCAATATTCCTTGCAGCCTTCTGGGGTGGGAAGACAAGAATTTCATTTATTCTTGTCCCTTCAAGGGTGAAGTCCTTAAGGATGCTAGTTTAACAGGGTGTCTTTTATTAGTCCCGTGTTCTGGGCCTTGTCTTCGGTCTCAGTGCCCCAAGCTCAAACTGAGTTGTGATCAGAGGCAGTTTACAAAAGGTGCTTTCACCAGGCTTTGGCATAACCCTAACAACTGCCAACTATCTGATGTTTTTAGTGTTAATACTTTCACTCCAAAGTTGTAGTTTACCCAACTGCCCCAATGCGGCAGTTTAAGTATGTACAAAACATGCATATATCTCAGACAGGTTAGGTTGGTGTAGCAATCCCAGAAACATGATTAGCCTTAAATGCCCTTTAAGGAGCATGTACTGAGAGCCATGTCGCTTATTTCATCTCCTAATGAAGACCACTCAGCTGCAGTCCCCAAAGATCCCCTCATGCTGCGAGCAGGACTTGTTTCCACAGATAAAGGGTATTAATACTTCTCATTTTCTTTAGAGGGCATCCTAAATTTCTCAGATTTTTTAAAAAATGTGGACACTTTATAATGTCATTCCTAATAGAACTTCTCTAGCTAGACCATTAACAGACACACCTAAAGACAAGGTGTTCAAAAGCAAGTCGGTTTCTTAGACATGTTTTCACAGCTTGTTTATAAGACTGTTTATCTGATGCCATGGGAAAGAAAGTATAATCAGTACTATCTTACAATAGCTTATAAATAAGTGGCCACTCCACAGCCTGCAGCTGGCAGGAGACAGACCATGCATTGCTCCATCCCTTATGTAATGAATATGCTTATATTGTGAAACCTCAGTAATATTAAGCAACTAGTGTTTCTTTAGCTATTAAAACTAAATAATTTCTAACAAATGGAAGAGGCTGAGGTTACCATGAGTGCTCTAGAACCTCAGCAAAAGCAAGGCACAAAGTCTGTGAACTCACATAAAGACTAAGATATAGACTTCAAAATGTTTCAACATTTCTTATAGAAAGACATTTAGACAGACATTTTAAGCAGGAGAACTGTTAAGTTCACCCGCCATCTGCCAAGCAGTGTCCTTCAGAACTCCACAGTCCCCTCTTTATAAGCAGCCTCTGAGCTCTCAGAGATAAGAGTTCTGTCTCCTAGCCTGTTCTACTTGTTGCAAATCACATGCATTAAATATTGAGCTTTTGAACATGGATGTAATAACAGGGGAGGCATAAGGTAATATGCAAATGAATTAACTAAGCATTACTATCACAAGAAATAACCTACAGGTCTCACCTAGTGGCTACAACTAAGTTGTCAAACCAAAAGTGATCCTGTAAACACTTAAATTATGAACCACAAATCCATTTCCTCGGCCAAGTTGATTACTAAAATCACTTTAAGCATTTAAAATCAAAACAGGTAACATTATGGGTTTCCATCTTAGTACTCTTTAGTATTTGGAGATTATCAATCACCTGCTAAAGGGATACATGGAGAACTAATTTCTCCATTTTTATACATCAAAGCAAAAATGATAAGGCAGAGACTGCTATTCATCCCTACATCGATTTTCTTTCTTTAAAGACAATGAATGCTCAAAACTTAGCTGAATACAGGCCCATCTGAAATACCTAACTTACCAGCCTTTCTTGTAGGTACATGTAATGACATGACTATGTTCTGGTTAATAAGATGTAAACAGAAATGTCTTAGAGCAGCTTCCAAAAAGGACCTTTCATAGTGCTGGCACTGCCTACCGATACCTTCCTGTCCTTCTCTTACCAAAATGAACTGGTTAGAGGCCTGGGTGTGGCAGGAAACTAAAAGGACCTTAAATCCTCCAAAAAGTTTCATGGAAAAGAGCACACATCAGTCCTGGATCTCTATCTCTGACATCTAATAGCAAGAGAGAAATAAGCCATTGTGTTTTGTTCATAGTACTTGGTGCCCCCCTAAATACTGGCTTTCTTTGGATAAAGGACAAAGGCAACTTTGTAAATGGGAGATTTTTAGACATGCTAACCAGCCACCCCTACCCTTTTGTTTGTTTTAATTATTCTTATTTGAGACAGGGTCTCACCACAGCTCTGTGTGTTCTGGAATGAGCTGTGTAGACCAGGCTAACCTCAAACTCATGGAGATGGGCCAGCCTGTGCTGCTTCCGTGTGCCAGTATTAAAGGTGTGCACCACACCCCCAGATTACTTCTCCCTTTTTAAGGATATATGCAGCTGTTACACACTAAAGAACAGATATCAAGGTTGGAGTTGTACCTCTGCCATTAACTGGAAAGTCACTTAACTTTTCTGGTCCTGTATGTCTCTATCCATTGAATTGGGGTAGCACCTTCTATGTAAGAAGATCTCCTAGAGATCCACAAGGAAATATGTGAAATAATTAGGCAATATAAATCACTATACACATACCAATTGGTGAGAATGTAAGATGCCTGTGGGTGGAAGCTGTCTTGCACTGTATCGTCAGTAACAAGTGCTTAATAAGTATTCGTTGAATAAATATATTTGATAACTGATAAATTATTCTGCTTTTTTTGAGCCGAATAAAGCTAATGTTAGAGTATTATCTGTGTTCCTAACAGACATAAATAATAATTCCTAATTTTGATGTCAATCAGACGATACAAGGGTGTAAAGAGAGAAGGCTAAGCTGCTTCTCTGGGCCAAAAGGGAGGCCACTTACAAAAGCAACACAAGCTGGCACAGTTGTACAGAAATGGAAACTTTATGACACTGTTCCCAGAGAATCACAAAGATACATGCAAAAATATTCTTTAATATTTAAGCCACTAAAGCTACCACATCAAATGAAAAATTTCCTCACACTGGACTGTGACTAAAGCATTTTATTAAATTAACTGTGTAATTTGCAAATGGTTTCATAAGAAATTTTAAAAGCAAAGTTATAAACATTTTCAATAAAAAAGTATAGACTTGACAGCAAAAATCACATTTTTATAGTACAAATAAAAACAGTTGCTTCTAATACTGTCTGAGCAGCTTATAGTCTATTCTTCAACTGCTAGCTGCAATGTGGCACATTAATGAGACACGTGGGGTAAACTCAACAATAACAACAGGTTCGTCACGAAGTCAACTGCTTGACTGTGAAGGACACAATGAAGGAACTTCGTCATCACCTAACTGAGGTCATGAGGTGTTAGGACACAGATGTTCTGGCCTTGCTTCTCTATTCCCTTCTGTAAAGAGGCATCAAGTAATACTGTAAACGTAAATTACACCTTAAAAATAAGCACCATTAACATACATTCTACATCGACTTACTTTCCTTTTAAATGGCACTTGGTTTTGGCCACACAGACATTTAGATCTGTTTTCTTTACAAGTAATTAAGAATAAGCAACATTTAGCACGGCACAGAGCATTATCAAACGTCACCTCATTGCACAACAGAAAAGCACTCAGAAAAAACAGCACACATTATTTTTGTCCATTCCATACATTTTCTTGAGAGCAGTTAAAACATTGTCAGAGCAATTTCTTGAGTTTCAAAAGTTTCCGATTGCCAGCTCAGAAATAACTTTGTCATTACACATGTCCTTCTAAAGTGAACAGAACACTTGAATTTAAAGAGAAAAAGACTAAAACAAAGGACAGGAAACCACCCAGAGGAACTGGAAGCTTTTCTTTTCCATATATGTTAGAATACAAATGATATCAGCTCCAGTTTCCACTCTATAATATGGATGATACTTAAAAACAACTAATAAACAGAAGAAAACCTCAACTCGTAAGTAACAGCAATATATGAACAGGTAATGAATGTAGAGAACATGCTCAAATGGCCTCACAGGAACCAGGAAACAGATTGAAAACGGTCATGAGAGCCCTGGCCCCGCTGCTCTCTCACTGTGGTGTCCCTATCAATTCTCTTTCTTCACTGGGTTGATACCAATGATAGACTATTAAGATGTATGTAACTGCTACTGAAATCTTTCTTTCTTTTCTTTCTTTCTTTTTTTTTTTTTTTTTAAGAAATGCTATACTTTTAAAATGCTTTAAAATACTAGGTTTACAGAGTTCTAACCTGGGTCACTTCTAAACCATCTTTACCTCTGATATACAAAATGAAGAAGTGGGCAGAAGAAAATCTGATAATCCCCAAAGTCTTTCTACCTCTGGCTGGGACATGAGATTTGGAGATTGGCAAAAGAAAGATCAGAGGACATTCTTTCATAATTGTATCTGCTTAAACATACCAGAAAGGAGGTGGGGAGGAATCTGGGCACTACAAATATATATAATGTTCAAACTCTGTATATTTATAGACCGCAATTGAGGAATATGAAGCCAAACACGGCAAAGCACACCTATAATCTCAACATTAAGGAGTGTAAGGCAGAAGGATTCTGAGTTTGTGGTTGACTTCAAGGTCTGTACTAGGTTACTATGAGACTTCTCAGACTCAGGCTGGGCACAGCATCAGAACAACTGCTTTCCCTTGGCCTCCAACCACAGTGAGCCACACTTGTACTTCTTCTCATTGCTCCCTTATTAATTATAACCACAGTAAGATAGTAAGTCTATCTGGAGTACTCAAATGTGACTTTTTAAAAAAGGGTGAAAAAAATATAAAACACAGAAAATGAGTATGCAGCTGCACACACTCCAATTATTCTAGGTTTAATACTGTTCCTTATTGTTTAAATCGTATTAACTTGAGAACAGAAATTAGCTTACTTTATTAACTACTGATTATGGTTTTTGTACTAACTTGTAAAAGGAACTTCTGAGCATTACCAAAAACAGTGTGATACACTACTGCAATTTTTAAAACAAATTATTACAAGTCTAAAAATATAAATACTTGAATATCAGTAATCACTAACCATTTGTAGGTAATAAACATAGATTTTTGTTTTTATGGAAATAAAATTCAATGGTAAGTCTCTTCTTTTAAAAGCATGATTCACAAGATGTAAGAACGTGGTTTTGAGTTTTATTCACATTTCCAAGTCTGCTCTCTGGGAGCTCATTCTGTCAGGGCAATGCCACATTCTTGATGAAGGTGATTTTGTAAGCTAAATAAAAAGCAACATAATTGTTTGCAAACACTGTATATGTTGAAAATACTCTGTATATCCAAAGTTAAATTTATTTTAACTACTGTCTCATAGAAAAATTACACTTCACCATACAAGTCTGTATAAAGGAAATGAGAATTTACATACTAACAGGACACTAGCCCAATAAGTCAATGAGACTTTTCTTTCAGAAAGTTGGCTCCTTTTCAAAATAAAGTAAAAAATCTTCCTAATTACAAGGGTTTCTTTACAATTATACCAAAAAATGTTTTCACACTTAAGTCAATAGGATTTTTGACTTAGAATAGCTTAGAAATGATGTCTCAAGTATAAACCAGCCATTTAGCACTGTCTGGAGCCACTAACAGCCAGCTCCACAAGCAGTCCCATAAGGATTTCTCCTTCTCTGAAATGTCTACTATTTGAGGAAGCTATGAGACTGCAAGTCAGTCTCAGACCCAGCTTTCCTCCCAGAAAATGCACGGCTCAGAACAGCCCAGAAGGGAAAGAATCAAGATCAGAGTCACGGAAAGAACAACCGAGTGTGCGCCCATCTGCACACTACTACAAAGTCAAGCTACTCTGTGATAGGCTTCGAAAGCACAGTACCTTCGAAAGCCAGGAACCCGGTTTCAAAGCACACTGCCCCTCACACACGTCTACAGGACTTTTCTAAATGTGAAACGGTTAATACAAAGGCAGCAATTTTGTTGTTGTTTTGGGGTTTTTCCCTAAGAATGAACTAGAGAACTTAAGACTTTTAAACTGCAGGTGGTAATTTTTTTTAGAGATTTTTGCAATGAATAAAAATTCTTTTTAATGTTTTAATAAGTAATAGATTGGCATTTGATCCAGAAAAAAATTTCCTTGAATACAGAAAAAAATTTTCTTGTTTTATATTTCTAATAAAACACATTTGAGAGTAGAATTGACTGAATTACTGCAGATAAAACCAATTTCAGCCTATAAACCTTCTTGCCTCTCAGTCAAAGGCTTATAAATTTTACTTTAGCATGACTTTCAAGCACCCAGGCTTAATTTCAGAGAACCTGTGGAAATGAGAAAAGAGTTATTTAAAATGTAAATATTTCAAACTACTTAAGACAGATCTTATAATCAATTTAAATGACTTATACTTCATATTTATTACTAACACTGCAGCCTTTATTAACGTCCAGGACCACTATCTATGTTTGCAATCCCCCTGATTTATTGTCAAAGCAAATACAATCCCAAAGCTGTGGGCTATCTCTAGATTACTAGTCAATATAACATAAGATTTTTCAAAACTTCTCAATCTGACCTTCATGAAGAAGAGCCTGCTGTATGAAAGATAAGGTTGTGTATGACATTGTTCCTGTGCATCAAGAATGCACCAAGGAGAAACTTCTGACCATGCAAGGCTTTCAACTGTCCCGTGTCGATTTCAATGGGCACACCAGGAGCTAAATGGCTTGTTAACATGACACAGCTCTATTCTAACCAACCCAATTGAAAAACTAGCCCTAGGAGGCTTCTAACTTTCATCAAGTAATATCCCATTGCATGGCATACACAAAAGTCTTACACTAACTGAAACTGGAAGTCTGGAAGGAAGTGGAGAGAGACTTAAGGATTGATACTTTCAGAGAATCTATTCAGCAACAAAGCTTTATATTTGGAATTTTCCTTGTCAGTTTCTAGTACTGACTACAGTGGAAAAGGACACTTCAATATGCCAATAAAATCATTAATGCATTTAACTTATGTGGACATATAATTCATTTAGAACTTCAGCTAAAGTTTAAACACATTCAATGTGTAACCATTTCAACCAAAGTCCCACAAATACACTCTGTCTTTCAAAATGAGCAAGTCTTAAGACTATCGTGTATCTAGTTCTTCGGAATACCACACTAAGAAGGAATGCAAGGAGATTTCATTTTTATAATTTTAAATTTACGATAGAAAGTCTTAACAGATGACCACTAACAAAAGCCATATTTTCCTTTGAATTCCCATTTACCAGACAATATAAATCTAGCAAGAAAAGCTACCCACAATTAAACCATCAATTTGTGAATGAAATCAGAGAGCTGGGCTGAAGTAGCTATCTTTATAGCTTTGAACATACGACAGTAGAAGTCTGCACTCACCTGAAGCTGTGGCTTGTGAGGTATTTAATGACAGCTGGCTTGATGCGAGCAACTCCTCCCTGGCTGTGGTTTCCTCTCCCCGTAATCACAGAAAGATAGGGCTTACCACCATTCTGCTTAAATTCTGTTAAAATGGGAATTGGAACAGTTAAAATCATTTCCTACATTTTCAACAAAATCTACTCAAAAGCACAGGAAATTAATTTGATGGTGTTTTAGATTTAAAAGCTAAGGGAAATTTGTTTTTAAAGCACATAAACCTCAGAGCAATCTATCCATTTAAAGACTTAAGGACTAGGTCTAGCAGCACATGCTTGATAGCACAAGCTGAGAGACAAAGGATGTGGACTTGGAGGCAGCCAGGGTTACAAGGTGAGTCTGAAGTCTGTACATAGTAAAACACCGTACCAGGAAAGAAAAATATTAATAAGGCTCAAGTTAGGAGAGCAATTTCCATTCTCTACAAGTCTTTCTGAATAATATGGCAGTAATATTAATTACATCTAAAATTTATTAAACACATGGACTCAGACACTGCTTTTTTTGTGAGTTAGAATCTCCGTAACAACCTTATTAATAAATTTTTTTAAAGCCAACCAAACCAGCTTTTGTATGAATCACAGTTCTGCCAGAAATTAACTGTGTGTGACCATGGGCAAATGAGTTAGTTTCTTGTGCCTGTCTTTTCTTCACACTAGGAAAGGTACATAATAACAGCCACTGCTTTGTATATTATCTTCCAGGAGCTATTAGCAAATCTAATTCTAACACAGACCTACTCTCAAAGATAATCCATCATTAAAATTCTTCCCAGGAGAGATTAAAAACAAAAATACTGAATGACACTAATCTCCCCTGCTCCTCCTTCTCTCCCTCTCCTTCCTTTTATGGTTTTTCAAGACAGGGTTTCTCTTTAGAGTCCTGGCTGTCCTGGAACTCAACTCTGTAGACCAAGCTGGCCTCAAACTCAGAGATCCATCTGCCTCTGCCTCTTGAGTGCTGGGATTAAAGGCATGTGCCACCACTGTCCACACTGATCTCTTTAAAGAATGAAGTTGTGCCGGGCGTTGGTGGCGCACGTCTTTAATCCCAGCACTCAGGAGGCAGAGGCAGGCAGATCTCTGTGATTTCGAGGCCAGCTTGGTCTCCAGAGCGAGTGCCAGGATAGGCTCCAAAGCTACACAGAGAAACCCTGTCTCGAAAAACCAAAAATAAATAAATAAATAAATAAATAAATAAATAAATAAAAATAAAAAATGCAGTTGTAGCCAGGCGTTGGTGGCCCATGCCTTTAAACCCAGCACTCAGGAGGCAGAGGCAGGCGGATCTCTGTGAGTTTGAGACCAGCCTGGTCTACAAGAGATAGTTCCAGGACAGCCTCCAAAGCCAGAGAAACCCTGTCTCGAAACCCCACCCCCCAAAAAAGAATGCAGTTGTTACTTCATATTTGATCATGGGAAGGTAAATATATAAATTCTGAAATCAATAACATAAAAGCTTTAATAGAATAACAACAACAAACCAAAAAGTCCTATTAATAATAAAGTAGTTAATGTAACAGATTTATTTTCATTCATAAATGGCCTAAGTTTTTATCTTTAGTATAATATAAAACATTAAACATTCCACACTCTGTTCATTAAGTTACCTTAATCAAATACAACCAAAATATTGTTTTTCAAGTCTCACTATATACAGGGCAATACTTGGCTTGTACATTTATTTATTTGCTTACTGTTTGCTTACTGATTTGAGACAGGGACTCACTATATTGCCCTGGCTGGCATGGAAATCACTATGGATACCAGGCTGTCTTGTAACTTACAGTGATCTATCTGCATGCCCAACTAGCTTGGAATTTTAAAAGGATATATTGTTAGGACAGGAAGGTTATGAGTATGAGATTAGCCTGGGCTACCTACATGAAAGGGCCTGTTTTGAAACCAGCTGAAAGCTTCCGTTTCACTTTTCTTGAACCCATTTTCATGCACCTTCATGGCAGGTCAGTCAGCCATCAACTCTCTAATAGTTCACTGCTTCCCTGAAACTGCTCTTCAGTTGATTCCCACACCTCCAAACACAGAGCAGTTCAAAGGAGAGCTGTCTTATTAATATACATATTTACTGTCTAAAATTACAGACTGCTCCTGATATTTATTGCCTTTGAAACAACTGCCTAACTTAGTCTGAAACACATCCTAGATTGCTAACAATTTTAAACTACAAATGCTCAAATGATTGCCCAAAAGGACTCATCTA
Source organism: Cricetulus griseus (assembly GCF_003668045.3). Taxonomy (NCBI): domain Eukaryota; kingdom Metazoa; phylum Chordata; class Mammalia; order Rodentia; family Cricetidae; genus Cricetulus; species Cricetulus griseus. Next base: position 132,880,370 of record NW_023276807.1, on the reverse strand, counting down.
AAAAATTTTAACAAGCCAGGCAGTGTTGCACACCTTTAATCCCCCTATCTGGGAGGCAGAAGCAAGCAGATCTCTTTGAGTTTGAGGCCAGTCGGATCTACCTAGTGAGGTCCAGGCCACCCAGGGCTACAGAGAGAGACTCTATCTCAAGAACGGAAAAAATAAACAACAACAACAAAAAAAAAACTCTTGATTTTCATCTTCTTAATCAAAGTTCCCCAATTACCTGAAATGTGTTTATGGAGTGATTTATTTTTTTTAAATTGGGGTTGTGTAACAATAAATCTTAACTCCAACCACCCAAGCCCTGCCGCCACGTGGGCATTTTCTGCCAGACTGCCTGAGTTCCACCCACCGCCACGTTAAGGTCCCAAGTAACACAGAGAGACTTATATTAGGTACAAATGCTGCTTGGGCAATGACTAGGATTTCTCATCTGCTAGCTCAGTCTTAATTATCATAAATTTATATATTTTATAAGACTTATCTTATCCAGGACACCTCCTGCTGGTTCCCTCTCTTGCTGTCAGATCACATGGCAACTCCAGAGCAAAGATCAGGAGGAAGAGCAAGAGAAAAGGGATCACTTCCTGTTTGTCCCTACTTATACATGAGTCTGCCTGCTATTTCACTTCCTGCCTGTATCACAAGACTTCTTTTTACTACATTTCCCAGAATCCTCCTAGACTCCTAGTCCCGCCTAACTTGCTGCCTCATTGGCCAAACAGTACTTTATTCAACAACCATTAAGATAAACATATACAGAAAGACATTCCTCATCATCTCCTCTTTTCTGTCTAAATAAAAAGAAGGGTAACTTATCTTTTATAATAACTGAAGAAAACTATAACCATAACTATCTGTCTTCAACTCCCATCAAAGACCACAGAAGGATAATATATAAACTCTAGAACTGACAGAGACATCTCGTTGCCTGGACAGTCACCCAAAGTTCCTCTGTAACATTGGGGCATCCATCTTCAGCCTATAGGCCACAGTGTGTCTGGCACACTTCTCCCTTCAATACTGCCTTGTTTTATAAGTTTAACAGTCACTTTGTTGTGGATCCTGTATGTCCAGTTTATATAGCAACAAACAGTCCAAGCAAGAGCAGTTTCTTGCACAAATGGCTAATCTTGCCATGTTGAAAGCAAACTCCATAACGAGTTTCTTCAATGCCCATCTCCTTTCTGACGTAATTGGTGTGCCAAGAGCCATTGTGTCTCACTGTTAAGAAAAACTCTAAGCCATTTAAATGCCATATATTCTGTATGTCTTTGAAAGATTTGAAGAATATCTATCCATCTCAAATACATCTCTGTATATCTAGAAAACTTAACTAACCTAACTGTAGGTTGTGACTATTATAGGTGACTATATAATCGGTATTTAATTATGCATATCACAAAATTGACCTTAAATTTGTATCAATAAATGAAAATCCATATCAATGTAAATCTCTTTTAAAGGAACCAATAGAGTCTCTGCTTGTCTCTAGCAAACAGAGCCCAATCGAGAAAATGCTGCTACCAAGAAGTTGTGAACTTACTAATAAGACAGTACTGAAGGGTTCCTGCTGAAATGGATTAGTGTGACAGACACACTGTGGCCTATAGGCTGAAGATGGATGCCCCAACATTACAGAGGAACTTTGGATGACTATCCAAGCAATGAGATGTCTCTGTCAGTTCTAGAGTTTATATATTATCCTTCTGTGGTCTTTGATGGGAGTTGAAGACAGATAGTTATGGTTATAGTTTTCTTCAGTTATTATAAAAGATAAGTTACCCTTCTTTTTATTTAGACAGAAAAGAGGAGATGACGGGGGAGGCTCTTCTGTGTATATGATTGTCTTACTGGTTGATAAAGTACTGTTGGCCAATAGGAAAACAAGATAGGTGGGACTAGGAGTCTAGGAGAATTCTGGGAGAGGTAGGAGAAAGCGCAGAGTCACCATGTGAGCCAGGGAAGATAGGATGCTTCCGCTGGTGTCCAATAAGTTTTATAAAATATATAGATTTATGATAATTAAGACTGAGCTAGCATATAAGAAATCCTAGTCAACTGGCTAAGCAGCATTTGTAACTAATATAAGTCTCTGTGTGTTATTTGGGACCCTAACACGGTGGGCGGAACTCGGGTGGTCTGGCAGAAAGTGCCCATGTGGATTTGGGTGGCTTCAGCAGAAAGACTTACTGTTACAGGGTTGAAATAACATTTCAATCAGTGGATTTACTTGGGGTTTTTTGTTTGTTTGTTTGTTTGTTTGTTTGGGGGTGGGGGGGTACCATGTAGCTTTGAAGCCTGTCCTGGAACTCGCTCTGTAGACCAGGCTGGCCTCAAACTCACAGAGATCTGCCTGCCTCTGCCTCCTGAGTGCTTCAATTAAAGTCATAGAATACCATCACCCACCCACCCCTTTTTTTAAAATATAGGGTCTTACTCTGTAGCCCTGGCAGGCCTTGAACTCATGATGATTCTCCTATCTCACCCTACTAAGTGCTGAGATTACAGGATTACATGTCCCAGTTGATATGTCTGCTTGTTTCACAGGGTCTTACTATATAGCTCTGGCTGACTTGAAACTCGCTCTGTAGACCAGGTATCCTCCAACTCAGAGACCCACCTGCCTTTGCCTTCTGAGTGCTGGAATTAAAGGTGTGCCAGTCTGATGTATGTTTTAGGTAACTATAAATCCAAATGTTTTCCTTCCCTTTATTTATCCTAGATTTCCAGTCTTTATTTTGCTGATTGTAATTTTAACTTGTTCCTCTGTCCCCTGTGAATCTCTATTACTAGTCACATTCAAACTCTTGACTTTCCGGTTATCTGAGGGCAGAAATACTTCACAGGTGGGTGTGTACTTCACTCACAGGGCACACAGGACCCATGCACCTCTATTCATCCACAGATTTGAAAGTGCTTTTATATGATGACTAAAACTAACTCAAGGATTCCCCCCAGATTCCTCTCCTCACCCCAAATACTTTCTCTTCAACAATCCTGCCATCTGGTGGTAAGTGGTGGACACACTACCACAAGCATACACAAGATGGCTTTGGCTTCAGAAAATTACTTATTTGCACCTTGGATGTGAACAAATACTGCCCAGGCAAGTTACTGAATTCTCTTGTTTTCTAAATCTTTATTGATATAAAATTCACATAACATAATACTCTCTATTTAAAAAGTTTACAGTTCGGCTGAGCCTGGTGATGAAAGCCTTAGTTGCAGCTACTTGGGAGGCTGAGGCAGTATACTCTCAAGTACAAAGTCAACCTGGGCTACACCAGCCTGGGCAACTTAGGGACATGCCTGTCTCAAAACAAAATAAAACAACCCTTATTATTCAGTAGTGTTTGTTGTTTGGGTTTTTTTTTTTTAACATTATCTACAATGCTACAGCTATACAATCAACACTGTTGCTTCCAACACTCCCTCCTCTCAAAAAGAAACCATGTCCCTGACAGCAGTTACTTTATATTACCAGTTCCAGCCCAAGCAACCACTCATCTACTTTCTGCCTCTAAGGGCATTTCATATAAATGTCACTTTTTTGTTCTGGCCTTCTTTTACATAGCATTTTGTTTTGTTTTGTTTTTGTTTTTCGAGACAGGGTTTCTCTATATTATTTTGGAGGCTGTCCTGGAACTCACTTGGTAGACCAGGCTGACCTCGAACTCAGAGATCCGCCTGCTTCTGCATCCCGAGTGCTGGGATTAAAGGTGTGTGCCACCACTGCCCGACCTTACACGATCATCCATGTATGAGAACTTCATCTTCATGGACAAGTAAAACTCCATTAAATAGATCTACTACATTCCGTTTACACACACGCACACATACACACGCACTCACGCACAAAGGAGGAATGGAAGGACAGATGGGAGGGAGGGAGGAAGGAGGGAGGGAAGAAGGGAGGGAGGGAGGGGAGAGAAGGAAGGAAGGAAGGAGCAAACATGGTTGAACCTAGAAGGTATTACACTAAGTGAAATTAGCCAGACTGAAAGAAAAGACTACATTATGTCACTTACATGTGTAATCTGAAAGGTTATAGAAAGACTCATAGAAAGACTATAGAGTTATTCAAGGCAGAACAAGAGAGGGAATCAAAAACAGCATGATGTGAATCAAAAGGCATAAATTTTCAACTGTAGGAATGAGTTCTGAGATCTAAAGTACAGCATGGCAGCTATCAATACTGCTACACAGTATAAGTGTAAGTCACCCCTACTGTAGAGTCTGCTTTGCTCTTGAAAATAACTCCTCACCCATTCACTGTCTTAGTCACTTTTCTACTGCTGTGCAGAGACACAGTAACCATGGCAACTCATAGAAGCAAGTTTATTGGGAGCCTACATTTCCAGGGGGTTACAGCCTATGACCATCATGACAGGGGGCACAGACATGCTGCTGAGCAGTAGCTAAGGGCTTACATCATTATCCAACAGTATGAGGCAGAGGCTAACTGGAAATATTCTGGGCTTTGGAAACCTCAAAGTTCATCCCCACAGATACACCTCCTACAGTAAGGCTGTACCTCCTAATCCTTCCCACACAGTCCCACCAGTTGGAGACTCAAATATATGAGCCTACAGGAGGCCATTCTCATCCAAACCATCACATCCATACCTCTGTAAATAACCCCAATAAACTCACTGATTCACCAAGTTAGCCTTCAGTGGTGTCATTAGCTTTTCTGTCACGGATTCTCTATCTGGGTTGAGCACTTGCTTCTATCTCCTAGTGTCACACAACACAATCTCCTGACACCAAGATTCAAGTTTTTAAAAGTGCTAGGGTCCTGGACTGGAGAAATGGTTCAGCAGCTACAAGTACTCACTGCTCTTACAAAGGACCCAGGTTCAGCATAACACACACACACACACACAGGCTCACACCCGTCCATAACTCTAACTCAAGGGGATCCAATGTCCTCTTCTGACCAGGCAAACAAATAGTGCACAGATATTCATGCAAGCGAAAAATTCATATACATAAAATAAATTTTAAAAATTTAAGTACTGGAGTAGGAAGATCTATAAAACAACTTCAGCTAATAAATACAGAATTTTAAAAGTTATAACTTGACAGGTATGGTGACACATGCCTTTAATCCTAGCACTTGGGAGGCAGAGGCAGACAGGCCTCTGAGTTTGCAGACAGCATGTTCAAGAGAGAGAGTTCCAGACAACAGGGCTAAACAGAGAAATGTTTCTCTGTGAAAAAACAAAACAAGCAAACAAACAAAAAATTTTAACTCCATCATACAATCACCAATGTAGTATTTGGCCAAGGGCCATCAACAGAAGCTAAAACCATTAGATAAAATATTCTGAAAACAGTGGGTTAAGAGTCACAGAGTATCAACCACAGAAGATTAATAATTAGCTCAATAGGTAAAGGTATATTTTCATCCACAGAGATATCTGATAGAAGTCTTCACTTAACTAGGCATTCAATAACCTCTTTAATATTAGGACAAACTAGCCATAGATCAGGGAATGTGTCCTGATCTATTATTCTCCAAGAACAACTGAAACATTACCAATGTAACCAACATAGTTTTTAAAGATATCTTACAATGTAACATAGGGCAGCCTCTCCAGTCACCCATCTAGTATATTAAAAAATTAAATTCAACCTGAATTGTTTAAAGAAAAGGAAATAATTATACACATTTGAAATGTAGGGCATAAGCTTGGAGCCCACATAAATGTCAATGGCATTGAAGAAAAAAAAAGAAAAAGATAAAATTATTTCATACTATAGGGAAGTATTTAGGATAACCAACTAAGACACATTATACCTGACTAGATCCCAGAGAGAAAGAGGAAAGGTACAACTATGTAGAACAGTATGCACAAAAGGTAGAAAAACTAGAGTATGACCTGTGTGTTAGACAATATTACTAGTGATGTTCACTGTCTTAAAAATAGAGTGTAATGGCTAGACAGGAGAATGAATGTGTCCTCAAGAGATACAGCTGCTGAGGGATTTAGAGTTAAATCACCACAACATCTACAACTTATTTTCATGGTTCAGAAAAAAAGATACTTTTCAGGGGCTGTGGAGACAGCTGTTTTAAAGTACTGGTACAGAAGGGTGCACACCTTTTAACCCTAGCATTCCACTCAGAGGCAGAGGCAGGTGGATCTCTGTGAGTTCAAGGACAGCGTGGTCTATATAGAGAGTCCTGGACAGGGAGGGCTAGACAGAGAAACCCTGTCTGGAAAGAAAGTTTGGGGCTGGAGAGATGGATGATGACTCAGCAGTTAAGAGCACTGGGTGCTTTTCCAGAGGACCTGGGTTCAATTCCCAGCACCCACGTCAGGTCACAACTGTCTGTAATTCCAGTGCAGGCAAAACATAAATGCACAAAAAATAAAAATAAAATACAGTTTCGGTCACACAAACACAAAAGACCTGAATTCAGCACCCACATAAAAGCTCAAAGAGTGGCACCTGAGTGTAATGTCAACACTGGTAAGACAGGGACAGAGGGTCCCTGGGTTTGCTGCCTACTCAGTCAGTCAAATCAACAAGGTTCCAGTTGAATAAGAGACCCCAACTCAAAAAATAAAGTAGAGAAAACAGAAAAGGAATTGTATATACTGAACAGAGGTGTGTGCATATACAGCGAAGATGCTTTTAATGGGCAGGAAAGATACAGAATAAATTTTAAGATGCTGATTTCCATTAGAAAAGAAAGGAAGAGACAGATTGGGGAGAAGTATAATAGGAAGCATTTTAAAAATGAGAAACAGTAAAATGTCTACACTTTTGTTACTGGAGTCATTGGTCCATGGGCATTTTTTATATTCTGTAACCTCTTCAATATAGATGCAATGCTTCAATCTGACATATCAATACTACTTCATCAAAAGTCATAAAGTATATTGCATTGATAAATGTATATATAAAGAATGACAATGCAGGGAATCTTTATAATTCAAAACTTCTCCAGTAATGACAAACAGATAACTTCCAGTATTAGTGTCTGAGATAACTAAAACAGACTGAACTTTCTATGGAATACTACCAATTGATGATGAAAAACAAGCAAGACATTATACTAACATGACACTTCAATGTATTTGAAATGCATGACACTGAATGAAGTCTGGAAAAGATCTCAAACTGAAGGTCCTGGAAAGATGTTAGGAAATTGCAGGTGTGACCTTTCATACTGACCTGTGTGACTAGATACCAGCAGAAAGGAAGGAGCAGTGACACACTACAGGCATTGAGAAAGTCTGCCTTTGAAGCAGTTCTGCAAAAATCCTATCACCTTACTTACTTTTGTATCTGAGCAAACATCCACTGCAGACAATATTAAAAGCAAGTCCCATTTATGTCACAGAAGACTCCCACATTATACTGTACATCATTCTTTAACTGATGTAACAAAGGGATATAAATAAATCCGAGAAGGAAATCTTAATGTCACACCCTCAGTCTGCACAGGCAGATTCTCTGATTTTGTCAAAGTCTATCAATACCAAGGTCATTAGCACATTGCTACCTTCTGTTTTCCGCTGTAAAACTGCTGTCAGATGCTCTATCGCTTCATCCACATGCAGCCCATGGAGGTCTAGGACATTCTGAGGCAACAGAGAGGCATTGACTTTCTCGAAGATCTCCACAGCAGCAAGGTGGTTGGCTTCTTTCATCTTCTGCTCATGAAGACTGCCCTTTAATCAGAACATACCACCAACAACCACTTTTAATAATTACCACTTAGTCCAGTGGTTCTCAACCTTCCTAATACTATGACCCTTTTATAGAGTTCCTCATGTTGTGGTGACCCCAATCATAAAATTATTTCTTTGCTACTTCCTAACTGTAATTTTGCTACTGTTATGAATCATAATGTAAATATCTGATACCCATGTTCAATTTGAGAACCATAGGTTGGGAACTTCTGACTCAGACAATCAAGAAGCAAAAGTGCCCTAAATAAAAACTGGAACACTGAATCTAACATCTTGATGTAACAAGCTAAAACACAAGGATGAATCAAACTTTGGAAAAACTCAGTAACTAAATAATATGGTTCTTAAACTACTCAATCATAGTTTGTAAAGTAAAAATAAAAAAATTCTTAATCAAAAAACATAAAAGGAAACAACAGTTAGCTCAAGAAAGAACCAATTGGTTTAATGCTTGATTAATGATGTGTATTCTTTGATAATCCTGGGCCTCAGCTTGATGATCGACCCCCTCAAGGTCTGTTGTTAGGCCTCAAAGGGCTGTACGAGTTTTGACACCTTCTGCTCAGTATCAAAGGAGTAAGCACATGGAACCACAAAAGTGAAAAGGGTATTTATTCCTTACATTACCATGCAAAGTGAGCCTAGCAAGAAATTTTATTCTCTTGAAAAATATTAGTATCTTCTTCCTCTTTGTGAACATAAAAGTGATGCTTGGAGGCTAGGGGGATGGCTCCATGGTTAAGAACAATTGCTGTGCAAGCTTCAAGATCTGAGGTCAACATGCACTAACACAGTCCTATACATATACCAAATATATACACAAAACATACCGCGCACGCACGCACGCACGCACACACACACACACACACACACACACACACACACACAAATAAATATAAGATAGATACCTTATTAAAAACCCAAACACTATAGACCCATGTGATTCCAGTCTAAAACAAACTTTTCTGCTTTCTTTCCTCCAAGAAACCTCTATCTGTTCAGACATGCTACTAAATAACACAACACGATGCTCAGACCACCGCAAGACCATTTGATCTCAAGGAGAGAACAAACCACAATTCCCCAGGCCCGGTTTTACACAGCCATACTCCCAGCAACTTGGAAAACTAAGGCACAAGAATCACAAGTTCAAGGCCAGCCTGGGTAATTTTATGAGACTCAGTCTCAAAATAAAAGATAATGGAAAAGAAGAAAATAAAAAGCAAAATAAAGAGGGCTAGGAACGCAGCTCAGCAGCCAGAGCACTTGTCCTAGCATATGTGAAAGCAAGTCACACTGATGAATGAGGAACAACTGGGACTCATGAAGCTCCATGTACAAAAGCAATGATTAAACTGAGCAAAGCAGACAGAATCCTCAAAATCACAGGGCTCTTCTTTCATGTTAGGATACTTTATCCGTCACTTACATAATCTCTAAATTCTTCCCCCAACAATTGTTAAGCCAAAACTTAATGTAAGTATCAGACTACTTGAATTGGTAAACTGTGACCAGTTTCCCACTTTACCTGCTGGGCATAAAAGGTGGCCACATTCTTCTTCCCCATGCGGTAGGCTTCCTTGGCCTTGCTGTAGCACTCCATTCTCTTCTGCTGGTGCAGGAAAGCCTCTGCCCTGTAATCATCATACTCAGGGTACTCAAAATCCTGGAAAGACGAGTCACCTGAGATATCGTCATTCTCTCTTGGTTTCTTTGCCTAGAAGAGCACAATACGTGATACACAAATATAGGTTGAAAAATTAATGTCTTATCGCCAGAAAATGCATATACAAACCAGGCTGTGAGCCAGGCATGTTGGTACATGCCTATAATCCTAGTACTTAGCTGGGAAGCAAAAGCAGGAAGATCAGACAATCAGATGTCTTGAGGGTGGTATGGTCATAAACAGGCAGGATGATCAGGACAGCCTTGGCTACACAGTAATTGGAGGCCAGAGAGATGAGTTTGATCAAAGGAAAAACCAGCCAGGCATGGTGATGCACACCATTAATCCTAGCATTCAGGAGGCAGAGAGTGTCAAACCTCTCAGTTCAAGACCAATACAATCCAGCCTGGATAGCCAGGACGACACAAAGAGACACTGGAGAGGAGAGAGGAGAGAGAGAGGAGAGAGGTTAGAGGAGAGAGAGAGAGAGAGAGAGAGAGAGAGAGAGAGAGAGAGAGAGAGAGAGAGAGAGAGAGAGAGAGAGAGAGGAGAAACCAAGGGAACAACTAGACTTATCTTTTATCCTCAAAAGAGATTTCCTCAGTGTCTACATTGTAAGTCAAGTATGTACTGCCATTAGCTTTTTCATGTCAGTAACATTACCCCTCCTTTAACCAACTTTTAGGACACCGAAATCATTAAAATATAATCAGGTCATATATCAAGACAAAAGACAGAAGATAGTCAGAGAGCAGTATGAAAACATTCAACACAGATCCAAACTGTGGTTCTTGGTTAAGCCTATTCAAAAATTTCTTGGATAGTGTTGCACTCCTATTCTCCCAGCACCCAAGGCTGGCCTCGAACTCACAGAGATCTTCCCGCCTCTGCTTCCTGTGTGCTGGGATTAAAGGCGTGCACCACCACCTAGAATCTTAGCTTTATCTTAAGAGATGTATGGTTTCAATTCGTTTCTTTGAAAGCTTAAAAATCAGGCGGGCGTTGGTGGTGCACGCCTTTAATTCCAGCACTCAGGAGGCAGAGGCAGGCGGATCTCTGTGAGTTCTAGGTCAGCCTGGTCTCTAGAGTAAGTGCCAGGATAGGCTCCAAAACTACACAGAGAAACCCTGTCGAAAAACCAAAAAAAAAGTATTATAAGTCATACATGTCCTACTATGTAACTTAATAAACATTTCACATGTATTCAAAATGATAATTTTCAATACTTTTAAAAAACATTCTTTTATTGATATAATTTGATTGAGGCTACTGACTAAAATTTAACAAGCTGGAAATTACCATTTTGCTTAGAAATATTACCAAGAATTATATTTATAATGTACTATATAAAACAATCTTCAATGAGAGATAGGTTTAAAATTTTATAGTCTATCATTTAATTTATAATAATACTATAAAAATACTAAGTATTATGTGATACATATCTCTAATTGATAAAAAATAAGGGAAGTGAGATATGCAAAAACTGACCTAATACATAAATAACAGTTGGTTATATAATTTCCTGACTACCATTTTGCTGAGACCCTGGTACTGTAGAGGCTTGCAAGAACAGACTTCACCATATTCTTCAAAAAATTTAATTATGAGTCAGGTATGGTGGCACACACCTTTAATCCCAGCACTTGGGGGACAGAGGCAGTCAGATCTCTGAGTTTGAAGCCAGCCTGGTGGTCTACATAGAGAGTTCCAGGCTAGCCAGGGCTACACAGAGAAACCCTGTCTCAAACAAAATGGGCTATAGATATAGCTCAATGGTTAAGAGTACTTGCTGTTCTTACAGAGGACCTGGGGTTTGGTTCCTAGCACCCACCCACATTGAGGCTCATAATTTGTTGTAACTGGAGTTCTAAGGGATCTGATACCTTTTTCTGGCCTCCATGGGCCCTGCATACACATGGTGCACATATATACATGGATGCAGGTAGAATACCCAAACACATAAAATAAAAAAGCAACAACAAAAAATTCTAATGCTGATACGAGATTAATATGTAAAAATCCATATTTCTATGGATTTATTTTTTAATTCTTTAATTACTACTCATATTTACATATCAATCCCCCATTCCCTCGCCCTCCCATCCTCCCATGTTCCCCACCAACCCCCCAACCCACCTCCCAATTCCTCCCCAGGGATAGTGAGGCCCTCCACCAGGGACCTTCGAAGTCTGTCAAATCGTTTTGGGGGAGGGCCTAGGCCCTCCTTGCTGTATCTGGGCTACAATAGTATCCCTCTATAGGGAATGGGCTCCCAAAGTCCATTGTGTTCTAGGATCTAAAGACTGGCTCCACCGTTTGAGGTCCACAGACTGTCTTGGCCTCCTAGCTGGCACCCACATTCAGAGGGTTTGGTTTGATAAAAGCAATATACAGCAAACCAACAGCCAACATCAAACTAAATGGAGAGAAACTCAAGGAAATTCCTCTAAAATCAGGAACAAGACAAGGCTGTCCACTCTCTTCAATATTGTACTTGAAGTCCTAGCTAGAGCAGTAAGACAACAAAAGGAGATCAAGGGGATACAAATTGAAAAGGAAGAAGTCAAACTTTCACTATTTACAGATGATATGATAGTTTACATAAGTGACCTGAAAAACTCTTCAGCAAAGTGGCAGGATACAAGATTAACTCAAAAAAATCAGTAGCCCTACTATATACAGAAGATAAATGTGCTGAGAAAGAAGTCAGAGAAACATCACCCTTTACAATAGCAACTAACAACATAAAATATCTTGAGATAACACTAACCAAAAAACGAGAAAGACCTGTATATAGTAAGAACTTTGAGTCTTTAAAGAAAGAAATTAAAGAAGATACCAGAAAATGGAAAGATCTCCCATGCTCTTAGATAGGTAGGATCAACATAATAAAAATGACAATCTTCCCAAAAGCAATCTACAAATTCAATGCAATTCCCATCAAAATCACAACACAATTTTTCACAGACCTTGAAAGAAAAATACTCAACTTCATATGGAAAAACAAAAAACTCAGGATAGCCAAAACAACCCTGGTACAATAAAGGAACTTCTGGAGGCATCACCGTCCCTGACTTCAAGCTCTATGAATTTATAATGAGTAACCCAAACATAAAATAAAACAATTTCAAGGTAAAAGATTGGCACTCAAGGTTAAATATTTTGAATACATATGTAGATTCTAAGATACAATAAAAATCATTGCTATTCAACTATGCCTCACACTCTACTGTGTCTACCTAGGAAAGTCTACACAGTATCTACAGGAATTTAAGTGCTTATCATGTACATCAATATTAAACAAAAACACAATTAGGCATAAATTCATTGTTTAGAGAACACAGATCATGGTAAAAAATAATCACTAAACTATTATACTCAATAAACAAGCAATATGTTAATATACATTTATTTGCCAATGGAGTAAACGTTCAAATAACTCCTTACCTTTTTATCTTTTGCTTTCAGTGCAGTATGAGAAGTGATATTCTCATTTTGGTGAACACATTCTTGAGCTACGACTGTTTTCACAGGGTCTCCTTCAAGAACACAGTTTAGAAACTGTACCGTGTGTTCCAGGGAATAGCTGTTTAAATATAACATTTATTAAAAAATAAAAATCAAAGTTCTGTAGCATAAATCCAAGCAATTTCTAAGAATATGAAAAAAACGGGCCAGGCGGTGGTGGTGCACACCTTTGATCCCAGCACTCAGGAGACAGAGGCAGACAGATCTCTGTGAGTTTGAGACCAGCCTGGTCTATAAGAACTAGTTCCAGGACAGCCTCCAAAGCCACAGAGAAATCCTATCTCGAAAAACCAAAAACAAAACAAAACAACACACAAAAAAAAAACAGGCTGTAGAGATGGCTCAGCAGTTAAGAGCACTGGTTGCTTTTGCAGA